>NC_092711.1:72093097-72416208 GCF_047496885.1 Scyliorhinus torazame | reverse complement strand
GCCCTGGAGTGGAAGGTCTAAACAGATCACACCAGGCTCATTTGTAACTGTCACCACAATGTGATCTGTGTGGCTCTGCCCTGACTCTGTGGGCAGATAGAGGCCGCACTGACAGATGTTCTCACCAGATTGTGGTCCCTGGATTTATATTCTGCTCAGAAGTGAGATGTGCGGTTTGGAACCGGCAGCAGAGAAACAGGAAGTTGTGTTACCTGAGAATGAAACAGCAGGCGTCAGTTTCATGTTATCACCGTGAACAGTCTTCCTGCCTGTGAGGGTGAACTCACTCTGACAGCCTCAAGAACAACCACACAGATTGCTGCCGCTCTCAGCATTACATTCACCTCCATTCCCATTCCCTTTAAAAGGTTAAAGTACTTGTGCAAAAACACATTAACCGAAGGGGAGATGGATAGAGGGTTGTCACTTGGGGAGAAGAAGGGGAATTAAAACAACAATTTCGCTACCAGAGGTTATACTAAAGTAGAAAGTTTGAAGTACGTTGATGTCTCTGTGAGTGAGAGACTGAGAGAGAGAGAGACAGACAAAGAGAGAGATAAAGAGCGATAGAGAGGGAGAGAGAGATTAATCTTTGAAGACATAAAGTGCCTTCAACAAAAAAAGATTTAAACGTTAGGTGCCAGACCCGACTGCTGTGTACCTGTGTATGGGAGTTAAGTCTGAGAGAGAGAAGCGGGATCAACTGAGAAAGCGAGGTGTGCTGATATGTAAGTAATTTGAAACATATATTTGTCTTTGCAAGGGAATGAACAGCTTGGTATTACTGTCACAATAACTCAAGAACAGTAAATATTGACTGCAGCATAGGATCTGGAAGGTAATCTCAACACAATGTCGTCATGTGCTGAAAAATAATTTCAATTATTTGTACCACCATTTTGTAAAAAATGAAAAATGATGTGTTCCAGACCAACGGACCGCCATAGACATACAGACACACACACACTTGCACACACACACTTTCAGACTCTGTCTCTCTCAATCATTGGCCACAGCAAAAGCAAATGGAATCCCTTCAGCAAAAAGGGTGAACGACAATTGGCACCATTAAAAAAAACAGTGAGTAATTGTCACAGATAAACACAAGTATGAATTAGTGATATCTACCACAATGGAGCTTGTGACTGTGCTGTGTGATGTGAAATTCAATATGGCTCCTTTATTCCTCTTCTCTCTGTTGATGAAGTGAATGTCACATGACTCACTCCAAACTTTCAGCAAAATATTACACACACATATCACCGGAGCAATCACACCAACACCATAGGGCAGCACGGTAGCACACGTGGCTAGCACTGTGGCTTCACACCGCCAGGGCCCAAGGTTCGATTCCCCGCTGGGTCACTGTCTATGCCGTGTCTGCGTGGGTTCCCTCTGGATGCTCCGGTTTCCTCCCACAGTCCAAAGACGTGCGGGTTAGGTGGATTGGCCATGCTAAATTGCCCTTCGTGTCCGAAAAAAAGGTTAGGAGACGTTATTGGGTTATGGAGATAGAGTGAAAGTGAGGGCTTAAGTGGGTCAGTGCAGATTCGATGGGCCGAATAGCCTCCTTCTGCACTGTATGTTTTATGTAAATAGTTATTCATTATGCTTTTGTCAGTGAATTAAATCTGAAAGAGAAAAGGGAGCTTAATTAATCTACGTGCAGTCTGAAACAAAGAGATGAGAACAGATCGGCAGTAATTTGAAAGTTGTATTTGCTTTTGCAAGGTACGTCCACAACCCCTAATAGTTATTGACACGACGAAATGTATTCTTAAAAACAGAAGTGAGTGCCCCTTTTCACGCCCCCAAGGCAGTGGCGCAGTGGTAGTGTCGCCGGACTAATAACCCAGAGACACAGAGCCAAACTCTGGGGACCCGGGCTCCCACCACGACAGGTGGTGACAGTTAAATCAAGAAAAATCTGGAATTAAAAGATGACCACGAAACCATTATCGATGGGAGTAAAAACCCATCTAGTTTATTGATATCCTTTAAGGAAGGACATCTGTCACGTTTAACGATTCTGGCTCTCGCTATATGGCTTCAACTATGTTGTCGCTGGACGAGTAATTCCGAGACCCAGAGTCAAATTGGCAGGTGGTGAAACTTGAATCCAGAAAATTCAGGAATTTAAAATCTAATGCTGACAATCAAACCATTGTCGATTGTGGTAAACACCCACCTGGTTCACTGATGTCCTTTAGGGAAGGAAACCTGTTGCCCTTAACTAGACTGTCCTTCATATGACTCCACATCCACAGCAATGTGGTTGACGCTTAAATGCCCCCCGGGATGGGCAGTTGCTGCCGCCCAACCACCGACTCACACATCGCATGAACGAATAAAACATATTTAGAGTTTGGAAAATGAAAATCCACCCATTTTTTTCTTTCTTTCTTTCCTTCTTTCTTTCTTTCTTTCTTTCTTTCTTGCTTTCGTTTCATCCTTCCTTCTTTCTGTCCATCTACCTTTCTTTCTTGTTTGCTTTCTTTTTATCCATCTATCTATCTATCTATCTAGAGGACTTCTGGTTGTGGCTATGCGGAGCTAAGTCGCACATTCGGCGGCTCCCGCAAAAACAGACTTTTGGGCTCTTTTCAGGGCCCCCAACGGAACTTTTTTTACTTTTCCCGGCGTGGGAAGGAGTTAATAACAGCTCCCCGTCAGTATATGGCTCCTACGAGGAGCGGGGCGACAAAAAAGGTGGTGGTGGACCCGAAGAAGGGAGGGAAGAAGGACAAAATGGCGGCGGGCGGAGACCAGTCAGCGTGGATGCAGTGGGCGGAGGAGCAGCAGGAGTGTATCCAGCGCTGCTCAGAGAGATTAAAGCGGACCTGCTAGAGCCGATTAAGGCTTCTATTGATAAGCTGCTGGAGACACAGACGGCCCAGGGGGTGGCGATCTGCGAGGCTCGACAAAACATCTCTGACAATGAGGACGAGATCATGGGCTTGGCGGTAAAGGTGGAGGCGCACGAGGTGCTCCACAAGAAATGGCAGGAGCGGTTCGAGGAGATGGAGAATCGGTCGAGGCAGAAGAATCTGCGGATTCTGGGCCTCCTGGAGGGGCTGGAGGGGCCGGACGTGGGAGCCTATGTGGTCACCATGTTAAACTCGCTGATGGGAGCGGGGTCCTTCCAGGGGCCCCTGGAGCTGGAAGGGGCCCATAGAGTGCTGGCGAGGAGGCCCAAGGCTAATGAGCCTCCGCGGGCGGTGCTGGTGAGGTTCTATCGGTTCGTCGATCGGGAGTGTGTGCTCAGGTGGGCCAAGAAGGAGAGGAGCAGCAGGTGGGAGAATGTGGAGGTTTGAATATACCAGGAGTGGAATGCGGAGGTGGTGAAGAAGAGGGTCGGGTACAATCGAGCGAAGGCGGTGCACAGGAAGGGGGTGAAGTTTGGCATGTTGCAGCCGGCGCGACTGTGCGTGACCTACACCAGCAGTGTAGTGACCGGCACCATTATTTTGAGTCTCCGGAGGAGGCGTGGGCCTTTGTTCAGGCCGAGAAGTTGGACACAGATTGAGGGTCGGGATGGGCGATTGGGGACTGTGGTTGATATGTTATGTTGATTCTTTTTTCGAGGGGGGGGGGCCTTTGCATTGCTCTGGGTTTCTTCTTTTTCTCAGTTTTTCTCTTTCGGGTCGGTGAGGGTGGTTGGGGCGGGTTGGGAACTGTTTTGATCGTGTTGGTCGGGGAGGGGGCTCTTGGAGGGGGGTAGGTAAACGGAACAGAGGTGGTGGATGGCGCTGAGATGGGGCCCCGCGGGGGAGGGGGAGGCCCGAGTCGGGGGTGAGGGGACCGGGCCTGTAAAAGGAGCTGCGTCAGAGGTGGCGGGGCCTGGTAGGTGGAAAGCGCGGGCTTTTACCCACGCTGAAGACTGGAGGGGGCGGGGCCGGGGCGGGGAAGCGAAGGTTGTTACCCTCGCTTAGAATGGAAGGGGCAGGGGGAGAGCCTATGGATGGGGAACGGGAGAAGAGGGTGTGTCACACAATGGGAGGAGTCAAAGGAGAGGCGGGAGTGGCCGGGGTCAGCAGGAGTCAGCTGACTTGCGGAAGTGCAATGGGGGAGTAAATCAGCTGGGATGGGTCCTAGCCGGGGGGGCGGGGGAATCGAGTTGCTGCTGCTATGGTCAAGGAGGAGCTGGAGCGAGTGGGGGGGGGGGGGGGGTTGAGACGGGGGTATGCCGCTGTGCGGAACGGGCCAGGTGTGGGGTGCGGGCGCTTGGTTGGCCGAGGAGGGGGTCATGGCTAGTTGACGGGGGAGGGGGGCCCCTGATCCGGCTGATAACCTGGAATGTAAGGGGTCTGAATGGGCCGATTAAGCGGGCCCGCGTGTTCGCGGACCTGAAGGGGCTCAAGGCGGATGTGGTTATGCACCAGGAGGCTCACTTGAAGGTGGCAGACCAGGTAAGATTGAGGAAAGGCTGGGTAGGTCAGGTGTTTCACTCGGGGCTGAGTGCCAAAAATCGAGGGGTGGCGATCTTGGTGGGAAAGGTGTCATTCGAGGCGTCGAGCATTGTGGCAGATAATGGCGGTAGCTACGTAATGGTAAGTGGTAAGTTGCAGGGAGAGAGGGTGGTACTGGTCAATGTGTAAGCCCCGAACTGGGACGATGCGGGTTTTATGCGGCGTATGTTGGGTCGGATCCCAGACTTGGAAGTGGGGGGGCCTGATAATGGGGGGAGACTTTAACATGGTGCTGGATCCGGCAGTGGATCGCTCCAGGTCTAGGATGGGTAGGAAGCCGGCGGCGGCCAGAGTGCTGCGGGGGTTTATGGACCAGATGGAGGGGTGGACCCTTGGAGATTTGCAAGGCCGGGGGCGAGGGAATTTTCATTCTTCTCACATGTACATAAGGCTTGTTCCCGAATCGACTTTTTCATTTTGAGTAGGGCGCTGATAGCGAGAGTAGAGGATACTGAGTATTCGGCAATAGCCGTTTCGGACCACGCCCGCATTGAGTGGACTTGGAGATGGGGGAGGAGAGGGACCAGCGCCCGCTGTGGCGCTTGGAGGTGGGGCTGTTGGCGGACGAGGAGGTGAGCGAGCGGGTCCGAGAAAGTATAGAGAGGTACTTGGAGACCAACGACAACGGGGATGTCTGAGTGGGGATGATATCGAAGGGGCTGAAGGCGGTGGTGAGGGGAGAGCTGATCTCCATTAGGGCCCACAAGGAGCGGAGGGAGAGGGGAGAGAGGGAAAGGCTGGTGGGGGAGATGGTGAGGGTAGACAGGAGGTATGCGGAGGAGCCCGAGGAAGGATTGTTGAGGAAGAGGCGTAGCCTCCAGGCCGAATTAGACCTGGTGACCACCAGGAAGGCGGAGGTGCAGTGGAGGAAGGCATGGAGTATGGAGAAAATGCAAGCCGGTTGCTGGCGCATCAGCTTCGGAAGCGGGATGCAGCTAGGGAGCTCAGGGGAGTTAAGGACAAGGGAGGGAGTGTGGTGCAGAGTGGGGTTTGGCATCAATGGGGTCTTCAGGGACTTTTACGAGGAATTGTACCGATCCGAGCCCCCACGAGAGGAGGGAGGAATGGGCCGCTTCCTGGACCAATTGAGTTTCCAAAGGTGGAAGAGGGACTGGTGGTGGGATTGGGGGCCCCCGATTGGGCTGGAGGAGCTGATCAAAGGGATAGGAAGCATGCAGGCGGGGAAGGCACCGGGGCCCGACGGTTTCCCGGTCGAATTCTATAAAAAATATATGGCTCTGTTGGACCCGCTGTTAGTCAGGACCTTCAATGAGGCAAGAGAGTGGGGGCTTTGCCCCCGACGATGTGCCGGGCACTGATCTCCTTGATCCTGAAGCGGGACAAGGATCCCCTGCAATGTGGGTCTTACAGATCGATTTCCTTGCTAAATGTAGGTGCCAAGGTGCTGGCGAAGGTCTTAGCCACGAGGATTGAGGATTCTGTGCCATAGGTCATCCATGAAGACCAGACGGGGTTTGTGAAGGGGAGGCAGTTGAACGCGAATGTGCGGAGGCTTTTGAACGTGATCATGATGCCGGCGAGGGAGGGGGAGGTGGAGATGGTGGTGGCGATGGATGCTGAGAAAGCCTTCGATAGGGTGGGAGTACCTGTGGGAGGTGCTGAAGAGATTCGGGTTTGGGGAGGGGTTTGTCAGGTGGGTTAGGCTGTTGTATGAGGTCCCGATGGCGAGTGTGGCCACAAACAGGAGGAGGTCCGAGTACTTTCTGTTGCACCGAGGGACGAGACAGGGGTGTCCCCTATCCCCCCTGCTCTTTGCACTGGCGATTGAACCCCTGGGTATGACACTGAGGGAGTCAAGGAACTGGAAGGGGTTGGTGCGGGGTGGGGAGGAGCATAGGGAGTCACTTTATGCGGACGACCTGCTGCTGTATGTGGCGGACCCGGTGGGAGGAATGCCGGAGGTAATGAGGATTCTTAGGGAGTTCTTGGACTTTTCGGGGTACAAGTTCAACATGGGGAAGAGCGAGCTGTTTGTAGCTCATCCAAGGGACAGGAGAGGGGAATTGGCGAGCTCCCACTAAAAAGGGTGGAGAGGAGTTTCAGGTATTTGGGGGTCCAGGTGGCTAGGAGCTGGGGGGCCCTGCATAGACTTAATTTTACAAGACCGGTGGAGCAAATGGAGGAGGAGTTCAAGAGGTGGGACGCGTTGCCGCTGTCCTTGGCGGGTAGGGTTCAGTCAATCAAAATGACGGTGCTCCCAAGGTTTTTGTTCCCCGTGTTTATCCCGAAGGGTTAATAGGAGTATAATGGGGTTTGTGTGGGCGCGAGGGACTCTGAGGGTGAGAAGGATGCTCCTGGAGCGGAGTAGAGATAGGGGGGGGGACTGGCGCTGCCCAATCGCTGTGGGTACTACTGGGCCGCCAATGCGATGATGGTGCACAAGTGGGTGATGGAAGGGGATGGGGCTGCATGGGAGGGGCTGGAGTCGGCGTCTTGTGTGGGTACGAGTCTGGGGGCGCTGGCAACGGCGCTGCTGCCGCTCCCTCCAAGGAGGTATACCACGAGCCCGGTGGTGGCGGCTGCCCTCAAAATTTGGGTCAGTGGAGACGGCACAAGGGGGGATGTTGGGGCCTCGGCATGGACCCCGATACGGGGGAACCACCGGTTCGCCCCAGGAAGAACAGATGGAGAGTTTTTGGGGTGGCACAGGACAGGGACACGTACGTTGGGGGACCTGTTTGTGGACGGGAAGTTTGCAAGTCTGGGTGAGCTGGAGGAGAAGTACGGGCTCGCCCCTGGGAACACCTTCAGGTACTTACAGGTAAGGGCGTTTGCCAAGCAGCAGGTGGTGGAATTCCCGCGGCTACTGCCACACACAGTACAGAACAGGGTGCTCTCGGGGAGCGGGGGGGGGGGGGGAGTGGGGAAGATCTCGGAAACTTATCAGGTGATGCAGGAGGAGGAGGCCTCGGTGGTGGAGGCAATAGGTAAGTGGGAGGAGGAGTTGGGAGAGGAGATTGAGGAAGGGACGTGGGCAGATGCCCTGGGGAGGGTGAACTCTTCCTCATCATGCGCGAGGCTCAGCCTCATACAGTTTAAGGCGCTGCACAGGGCACACATGACCGGGACAAGGATGAGCCGGTTTTTGCGGGGTGAGGATAGGTATGTTAGGTGCTCAGGGAGCCCAGCAAATCACACCCATATGTTCTGGGCATGCCCAGCGCTGGAGGAATTTTGGAAGGGCGTAGCGAGGACGGTGTCGAGGGTAGTAGGATCCAGGGTCAAACCGGGCTGGGGGCTCGCAATATTTGGGGTGGCAGAGGAGCCGGGAGTGCAGGAGGCGAAAGAGGCCGGTATTCAGGCCTTTGCATCCCTGGTAGCCCGGCAAAAGATTCTTCTTCAGTGGAAGGATGTGAGGCCCCCAAGCGTGGAATCCTGGATCAGCGATATGGCGGCGTTCACTAAATTGGAGAGGGTGAAATTCGCCTTCAGAGGGTCGCTACAAGGGTTCTTTAGGCGGTGGCAACCGTTCGTAGACTTTCTGGCAGAACGATAGACATTGGTCAATGGCAGCAGCAGCTCGGAGAGGGGGGGGGGGGGGCGGTTTACTTGATTACTGTTTTTGTTATTTACACCGAAGGGTCTGAGGGGTTGTATATACCAGTTGTGTAAGTCGGGGTGTTAATGTTAATTTATTATTTATGTACAGGGGGAGGGGGGGGTGGAGGGTTGCTTCTCTGGACTGTGTTTTGTACTTAACCCTGTTGGGTTCTTTTTTTTCTCATTTTGTTATTGATATTTTATGAAAACGTTTAATAATTTTTTTTAAAAATAAAATCTATCTTTCTATCTATCTATCTATCTATCTATCTATCTATCTATCTATCTATCTATCTATCTATCTATCTATCTATCTATCTATCTATCTATCTATCTATCTATCTATCTATCTATCTATCTATCTACCTACCTACCTATCTATCTATCTATCTACCTACCTACTAACTATCCATCAAATCTATCCATCTATCTATCCACCTATCTATCTATCTAGATACCTACCTATCTATCTAACTATCTACCTACCTACCAACTATCTATCTATCTATCTATCCATCCATCTATCTATCTATCTATCAGACAACCGTTATTTCTTTCATCCATTTGCGCGATATGGCATCGCTGGTTGGGTCAGGAATTATGGCCCATTCCTAGTTGCCATTCAGAAGGTGGTGGTGAGCTGCCTTCTTGACTCGCTGCAATCCCTGACATGCAGTTACACCCGTACTGCTATCAGCGAGAGAATTTCAGTATTTTTACCCAGCCACAGTGAAGGAATAACGATATATTTCCGAGTCAAGATGGTGAATGACTTGGACATGAACCTCCAGGTGTTCCAAGGTATCTGCTGCTCTTGTCCTTGTTGATGCTTGTTACCGTGGGGTATGGTAGGTGCTGACTATGGAACCTTGATTTGTTCCTACAGTAAATTGTGTGGATGGCACCAGTCAAGCGGACTGCTTTGTCCTGGATGGTGTAAAGCTTCTTGAGGTTTGTTGAAGCTGCACTCTAGACAAGTGGAGAATATTCCATTACACTCCTGAATTTTGCTTTGCAGACGATTGACAGGCTTTGGGCAATCAGGAAGTCAGTTACTCGCTCCAGGATTCCTAGACATTGGACTGCTCTGGCAACCATGTCATTCGTCTGGCTCGTCCAGTTTCCGGTCAATGATAACTCCCAGAGGGCAGCACGGTGGCGCAGTGGGTTAGCCCTGCTGCCTCATGGCGCCGGGCTCTCAGGTTTGATCCTGGCTCTGGGTCACTGTCGGTGTGGAGTTTGCACATTCTCCCCGTGTCTGCATGGGGTTCACCCCCACAACCCAAAGATGTCCAGGCTAGGTGGATTAGCCTCAATAAATTGCCCCTTAATTGGAAAAAATGAATTGGGTACTCTAAATTAAAAAAAAAAAAAATGATGACTCCCAGGATTTTGATTGTGCGGTAACCAATGAAAAAACATCAGGTACATTATGCTGTGGGGTCGGACCGTTTGTAATATAAAATGAGACACAGAAGACTTCAGACGTGAATGAAACAGAACCTGACACAATAATATCATGGTGTGGAGATGCCGGCGTTGGACTGGGGTGAGCACAGTCTTACAACACCAGGTTAAAGTCCAACAGGTTTGTTTCGATGTCACTAGCTTTCAGAGCGCTGCTCCTTCCTCAGGTGAATGAAGAGGTATGTTCCAGAAACATATATATAGACAGATTCAAAGATGCCAGACAATGCTTGGAATACGAGCATTAGCAAGTGATTAAATCTTTACAGATCCAGACATTGGATAACCCCAGGTTAAAGGGGTGTGAATTGTGTCAAGCCAGGACAGTTGGTCGGATTTCGCAGGCCAGATGGTGGGGATGATTATCTATCTAGAACCGGGACCTGGGATTCATGTCGCATTACATTCATCCCCCACCATCTGGCCTTCACCCTCGGGGTCTTATTTGCCCGCATGAATCCCATGAAGCTCCTGCTCACCCGTTTGAAAAAGGCCTTGGGGATCAAAATGGGAAGGCACTGGAACACAAAGTGAAACCTCGGGAGGACCGTCATTTTGATCGACTGCACCCTACCCACTAGTGACAGTGGCAACATATCCCATCTTTTAAAATCCTCCTCCATCTGCTCCACGAACCGCGTCAAATTGAGCTTGTGCAGGGCCCCCCAACTCCTAGCTACCTGGATCCCCAGGTACCGAAAGCTCCTTTCCTCCCTCTTCAGTGGTAGCTCGTCTATCCCCCTTCCTGGTCCCCTGGATGCACCACAAAGAGCTCACTCTTCCCTACATTGAGTTTATACCCCGAAAAGTCCCCAAACTCCCTAAGGATCCGCGTGACCTCCGCCATCCCCTCCACTGGGTCCGCAACATACAACAACAGGTCATCAGCACACAACAACACCCGGTGTTCCTCTCCCCGCGAACTAATCCCCTCCATTTCCTGGACTCCCTCAGTGCCATGGCCAGCGGCTCAATTGCCAGTGCAAACAACAAGGGGGATATGGGACACCCCTGCCGCGTCCCCCGGTACAGCCGAAAGTCATCCGACCTCCGCCGGTTCGTAGCCACACTCGCCACAGAGGCTCGATATAGTAGCCTGACCCAACTTATGAACCCCTCCCCGAAACCAAACCTCTGCAACACTTCCCAAAGATGCTCCCACTCCACCCAATCAAAGGCTTTCTCCGCGTCCATAGCTGCCACTACCTCTGCTTCCCCCTCCACCGAGGGCATCATAATCACATTGAGGAGCCTCCGCATATTAGTATTCAGCTACCTACCCTTCACAAATCCCGTCTGGTCCTCATGAATCACCCCCAGGACACAGTCCTCAATTCTCGTAGCCAGAACCTTCGCCAGCAACTTAGCATCAACATTGAGGAGCGAGATCGGTCTATATGACCCACATTGCAATGGATCCTTGTCCCGCTTCAAAATCAAAGAAATCAGCACCCTGGACATTGTCGGTGGCAGGGTCCCCATCTCCCTCGCCTCATTAAAAGTTCTCACTAGCAACGGGTCCAGCAGGTCCACGTATTTCCTGTAGAATGCAACCGGGAAACCCTCCGGCCCCGGGGCCTTCCCCGCCTGCATGCTCCCCAATTACTTAACCAGCTCCTCCAGCCCAATCGGCGCCCCCAGCCTGACCACCTGCTCCTCCTCCACTCTCGGGAACCTCAGCTGATCTAGTAACCATCAAATCCCCTCCTCCCCCGCCGGGGGCTCAGATCTGTACAGATCCCCATAGAAGTCCCTAAATACCTTGTTTATTCTCACCGCACTCCGCACCATATTCCCCCCTCTATCCCGAACTCCACTAATCTCCCTCGCTGCCTCCATCTTACGAAGCTGATGTGCCAGCATCCGACTCGCCTTCTCCCCATACTCATACGCCGCCCCTTGCACTTTCCTCCACTGTGTCTCTGCTTTCCCCGTAGTCATCAGGTCGAATTCCGCCTGGAGGTTCTGTCACTCCCTAAGTAGCCCCTCCTCGGGGGCCTCTGCATAGCTCCTGTCCCCCCTTAAAATCTCCCCCACCAACCTCTCCCTCTCCCTCCTCTCTCTCTTCTCCCTGTGGGTCCTAATGGAGATTAGCTCTCCCCTGACCACCACCTTCAACGCCTCCCAGACTACCCTCAGCTGCACCTCCCCATTGTCGTTGGCCTCCAAGAGTCTTTCAATACACCCCCGAACCCGCCCGCACCCCCTCCCTCATCCGCCAACATTCCCACATCGAGGCGCCACAACGGACGCTGATCCCTCTCCTCTCCCAACTCCAGTTCCACCCAATGCGGGGCATGATCCAAGATGGCTATTGCCGAATATTCTGTTCCCTCCACTTTCGGGATTAGCACCCTACTGAAGATGAAGAAATCTATCCGGGAGTAGGCTTTATGGACGTGGGAAAAAAAGGAAAATTCCCTGGCCAGCGGCCTTGCAAACCACCATGGATCCACTCCCCCATCTGGTCCATAAACCCCCTGAGCACCTTGGCCGCATCCGGCCTCTTACAAGTCCTGGACCTAGAACAGTCCAGTGCTGGGTCCAGCACTGTGTTGAAGTTCCCCCCCCACCCCCCCCCCCCCCATTAACAAGCTTCCTACTTCCAGATCCGGAATCCGACCCAGCATGCGTTTCATAAATCCGGCATCATCCCAATTCGGGGCATATACGTTCACCAGTACCACCTGCATCACCTGCAACGTACCACTCACCATCACATATCGACCTTCATTATCCACCACAAAATTCAGTGCCTCGAACGACACCCGTTTCCCCACCAGTATTGCGACCCCTCTGTTCTTCGCATCCCGCCCTGAATGAAAGACCTGCCGTACCCATCCCTTTCTCAGCGTAACCTGATCTGCAACCTTCAGATGTGTCGCCTGGACCAGAACCACGTCTGCCTTCAGTCCCTTTAAGTGCGTGAACACCCGGGACCTCTTGACCGGCCCACTCAGGCCCCTCACATTCCAAGTTATCAGCCGGATCAGGGGGCTACTTGCCCCCACCCCCCCCTCCGCCGACTAGCCATCTCCTTTTTTAGGCCAGCCAGGTGCCCACGCCTCTCGCACCCTCCAGTCCCCCAGGCGGCGGACCCCCGCCCCAACTACCTCTCCTCCCTCCAGCTCCCCTTTGGCCAATGTAGCAGCAACCCAGTTCACCCCCCCAACTCTCCCCCCCACCCCCGCTAGATCCTCATATAGCCATTTTGCTCCCCACATGACTCTCCCGTAAGTCAGCTGACTCCTGCTGACCCCGGCCTCTCCCGCCAATCCATCGACCCCCCAGGGTGAGAATCCCCCCCACCTCCTCTTGGCAATCAGTGTGTGCTCCTCTCCAGCACCGCCCTTCCCCCGGCCCCGCCCCCTTCCTTCCCTAGTGCGGAAAAAGCCCGTGCTTTCCATCTGAGCCGGCCCCGCCCACTCTGGCGCAGCTCCTTTTTGCGGCCTTACCCCATCTCCCCAACCCCGGGCCTCCACCTCCCCTCTTCCTCTGCGGGGCCCTGCCCCTCCAACATCGACGCCCACACTCTCCCACAGCCCCCACATCAAATCCATTCACCCATCCCCACCCAGCACCAAAACAAAAAGAACATTCCCAAAATGCAGTAAGCACCATAAACACCGCCCCACCCCCCTCCCCCGCGACAAACCCTCAGTTCGAGTACAACTTTTCAGACTGGATAAAGTTCCACGCCTCATCAGGCGTCTCAAAATAGTGGTGCCGATCTTGGAACCTGACCCACAATCGCGCTGGCTGCAGCATCCCGAACTTCACCCCCTTCCAATGGAGAACTGCCTTAGCCCGGTTGAAACCAGCCCACTTCTTAACCACCTCCGCACTCCAGTCCTGGTAGATTCGGATCTCCGTGTTCTCCCACCTGCTGCTCCGTTCTTTTTTGGCACATCTCAGGATGCACTCGCTGTCCATAAAGCGGTGGAAACTCACCACTACAGCCCTTTGTGACTCATTGGCTTTGGGTCTCCTTGCCAGGACCCGATGAACCCCATCCAGCTCCAGGGGCCTCGGGAAAACTCCCACGCCCATAAGTGAATTGATCATCATGACCAGATATGCCCCGGCATCCCACCCTTCCGCTCCTTCAGGGAGACCCAGAATCCGAAGATTCTTCCTCCTCGACCTATTCTCCAGTTCCTCAATTTTTTCCTGCCACCTCTTGTGCAGCGCCTCGTGCACCTCCACCGTCACCACCAGGCCCAAGATCTCGTCCTCATCCTCCAAGGCTTTTTGCCGCACCTCCTGGATCGCCGCCCCTTGGGCCTTCTGGGTCTCCACCAGCTTCTCAATCGACGCCTTCATTGGCGCCAGCATTTCTGCCTTCAGCTCCACAAAGCAGCATTTGAGGAACTCCTGCTGCTCCTGCGACCACTGCGCCCACGCTGCTTGGACACCACCCGCCGCCATCTTGTTTCTCCTCCCTCGTACTTTCCGCTGCACGAGAATCACTTTCTTAACCGCTCCACTCCTGGTCCAATCCACACAGTGCCGGGGGAACCTTACTGTCACCTTCCCACACTGGGAGCCGTCGAACAATTGCCGTTGGGGCCCCTCTAAAGAGCCCGAAAGTCCGTTCCTGGCAGGAGCTGCCAAACGTGCGACCTACCTCGGCATAGCCGCAATAGGAAGTCGCTCAGTGCATTTCTGAACGTGACTGCACCTATTGGTTAAAGTAGAAAACACAGGCAGCACGTGGCACTGTGGTTAGCACTGCTGCCTACGGCACTGAGGACTCGGGTTCGAATCCTGGCCCTGAGTCACTGTCCATGTGGAATTTGCACATTCTCCCCATGTCTGAGTGGGTTTCATCCCCACAATCCAAAGATGTGCAGGGTATGTGGATTGGCCACACTAACTTGCCCCTTAATTGAAAAAATAATAATAATTGGATACTCTAAATTTATTTTAAAAAGTAGTAAACACAATCTCTTGCAGTCATAACTGAGAAAGGATGAATTGTAGTTTGTATAGAAACATGGTCCTTCTTATTCAAAGGTTTAACTGCAGATAGCATTACACACACAGATACAAAGGTAAAACGAAACATGGCCAGTACAATCATTACAAAGACAAGACCTAGGGTAACAAATGATGTTACACGGTTAAGTACAATGATAATTGAAGCAGGGCTCAGTGTAATACTGTGGAACACACTGTGTCATAAAATATAACTAAAGACGTAGTTTAACTACAGTAAAAACTCAAGTAGAGTAAATTACAGGGGGCACATGATCTAGTGCCTTAATAACTGTTATAATATCAAAAGATATAAACTCTGAGAGGGTATAATTTAGAGAGAAGTGAGAAGGGACCTATTTTATTTCAAACCGAGATATGGGGGAGCGGGTTAATAAATGAAATGCAACCCATTGCACTCTTAATAATGGCATTGTCTCGCACAGTAATAACGAAAACAATCTGTAGCGCAACATTTACAGGCACAGAACTGGCATTAAATAAACAGAGCCGAAGGTGTACAGGAATTACTAAAACTGGGGGTTGATTCATACAAGTGGAGACAGTGTAGTGCAGTGTATGCCGACAAACCGGGATTCATTACAACTGGGAAAGTGTTCTAATGCATGGTTACGATTGCAGGGTGTATATTCATAAAAACTGAGACAGGGTGTGCAGCAATGATTAATGGAGGGAAGTCCAGAATAAGGGGCACAGTCTAAGGATATCGGGCATACCATTTAGGACTGAGATGGGGAGAAATTCTCGATCACAGGAAGCAGTTGAGGCCAAAACAGTGTATGGTTACAAGAAGGAATTATATATAGCTCTTGTAGCTATATGGATCATAGGATATGGAGGGAAAGCGAGAACAGTATGTTGAGTTGGATGATCAGCCATGAGATCATAATGAATAGAAGAGGAGGCCGAATGGCCTACTCTCGCATCTATTGATTATGCTTCTATGTTTCTATGTAATGCCACAAATCCTAAAATGTATCTAAACTGAAACAGGGACTAGTGCAGTAATTCCTCATACAGAGTCGACATTAATTTGAACTGAGACAGGGCCAAGGTCAGTGATTACTGATGGGGGAAGGGGGTCTACATTAAGGTAGATTTAGACATGTGTATAATGCACTAATTGCTGATACAGGGTCTAGATTAATGTAAACTGAGTCAGAACCGGGTTCAGTGATTACTGATGGCGGGGGAGGGAGGGGGGGGGCGCGGGGTTCTAGATTAATGTAAATTTAGACAGGGGTCTAATGCACTAATTGCTAATGCAGGGTCGAGATTGATACAAAGTGAGTCATATTCTATGTGGTAATTAATGCGACAGGGTCTAGATTACCGAAACCCGAGATAAGGTCTAATGCAGTGATTACTGATTCCCGGTATAGATTCGCACAATACGAGACATGGTCGATTGAAGGGTCGGCCCAAGATTAACGTTGATCAATATAGGGCTGAGTGTTATGCTCAGCCTTACAGGGTTGAGATTATATATATGAAGACATATGTTGTCTTTTTCTGTGTGTTTGTGTGTGTGTGGACATTTTCACACCAAACTCCTGTACAAACACACAAATAATTCCTGTGTTTTATACAACAATTAAAGGGACGGAGTATGGGGAACTTAACTCTCTACATAACCCCGCGTTTTTCCTGCCCTGCACGTATCTGATGGTGCGGCAAAGAGGAAGCTTTACTATGTTCCTTACATGTGCTTTACCTGTCCTTCACATGTTAGATAGCGGATGTTGCGAAGAGTGCTTTCCTCTGTACTGTACCTGTCCGCGTGCTTGAGGGGAGACTGTCAAGGACAGTTTGCTCGGTAACGAAATCTTTACTGTTGGTGCCCTGGGAGTGTCTAATGGGACAGGTTTCAGGAAGCGTTATTTTTGATCGAATCCTGTGATGTATTTGGCCTGAGAGTGTTTGCTGGTTCAGTGTGCAGGAAGATTTGCTCTGTATACAACCGCGTGCTGCACCTGACGTGCGAGAATTTGACACGATATTTTAGACAAGCAGAGCGTTACTAAATCTGCCCTTGGAATTTTGATGGGCGCAGGAAATTGAGAAGTCTGGGACCATTGTCTTCATGTCCGTGTCATATTTGAAAAGTGAGCAAAATTGATGTTCATGCGATTAAATGGGCAGTGGAAGAATATGTACAAAAGTGGCACGTATCCAACTTTGGGCACAGCAGAAAAGAGGACAAGGTGAGAAGGGTCAACGCAGGACAGAGGGTGTTGTACCTAAATGTGTGCATCATATGGAACAAGGTAAATGAACTCATTGCGCACATTGAAATTAGCTGGTACAGTGTTGTGGACATCACAGAGACGTGGCTGCGAGGGGATCAGGGCTGGGATCTAAATATACAAGGATAGGTGACCAAACGAAAGGATAGGGAGACGGGCAGAAGGAGCAGGTTGCATTGTTAGTGTGGAATGAAATTAACTCAATAGCAAGAAGCAATATAGGGTCAGAAGGTATAGAATCTCTGTGGGTGGAGTTGAGGAATCGCAAAGGAAAAAATACCCTGATGGGTGTTATGTACAGGTCCCCGAGCAGTAATCAGAATGTGGGGCAGAAAATAAATCAGGAGACAGAAAATGCATGTAAGAAAGGCAATATTACAATAATCATGGGGGACTTCAATATGCAGTTGGATTGGGGAAAATCAGGTTGGTAGCGGATCCCAAGGAAAGGAATTTTTGGAATGCGAAATAGATGGTTTTTTGGAGTAGCTTGAGACAGAGCCTACTAGGGAACAAGGAATTCTGGATTTGGCATTATGTAATGAGGCGGATTTTATTAGGGAACTTAAGGTGAAGGAACCTTTCGGGACAGTGCCCACAATATGATAGAATCTACCGTCCGGTTTGAGAGGGAAAAGTTGGAATCAGATGATTGAAGGTAACTACGAAGTTATGAGGGAGGAGCTGACCAGAGTTGATTGGAAAATGAGCCAAGCAGGGAAGACAGTTGAACAGTAATGAGAGGAGTTTGGGGGGATTATTAGCAAGGACAACATAAATTAATCCTAAAGCGGAGGAAACATGGCTGACGAGGGAAGTCAATGACAGCATGAAAGCAAACGAAAAAGCATGCAATGTGGCGAAGATTATTGGGAAGCCAGAGGATTGGGAAGCTTTTCAAAGCAAGCAGAGGACAACTAAAAATCAATAAGGGGGGTGCGGAGATTAAATATGAGTGTAAGATGGCTAATAATATTGCTGAGAGATTTTTTCCGATACATAAAAGCTAGAAGCGAGGCAAGAATGGACGACTGAGGCTGCAGATGTAGTAATAGGGAACAAAGAAATGTCAGGGGAACTGAATAGGTACTTTGCATTTTTCTTTACAGTAGAAGACACCAGTGGGATACCAGATCTTCAGCAGTCAGGGGACAGGGGTGAATGAAGGGGCCATCACTAAAGAAAAGGTGCTGGGGAAACTGAAAGGTCTGAAAGTGGATAATTCACACTCACCGGATGGACTACTGCCCAGGGTTCTAAAATAGATCGCTGAGGACATCGTGGAGGCATTGGTGGTAAACTTTCAGGATTAACTGGCGGTAGGGACGGTCCCAGAGGATTGGAAAATGGTTAATGTAACACCCCTGTTTAAGAAGGGAGGGAGGCAGGAGACAGGATATTATAGGCTGGTTAGCTTGAGTTCGGTTGTTGGTAAGATTTTAGAGTCTATTATTAAGGATGAGAGTGAGGGAACCACTGTGGCACAGTGGTTAGCACTGCTGTATCACGGCACCAAGGACCCGTGTTCGATCCTGGCCCGGGTTACTGTCCGTGTGGAGTTTGCACATTGTCCCCATTTCTGTATGGGTCTCATCCCTATAAACCAAAGAGATGTGCAGGGTAGGTGAATTGGCCAAGCTAAATTGCCGCTCAATTGGAAAGAAAGAATTGATACTCTAAATTTATTATTTTTAAAAATTAGGGATGAGATTTCGGTGTATTGAGAAATGCATGATAAAATAGGATTGAGTCAGCATGGATTCTCCAATGGGAGATCATGCCTCACAAATCAATTAGAATTCTTTGATAGGTAACAAGGAAATTCGACAAAGGAGGACCAGTGGACGTGATCAATTGGGATTTCCAAAGGGCCTTTGACAATATGATACAGGAGGCTGTTAAATAAGATACGAACCCATGGTGTTATGGGAAAGATACTGGCATGGAGAGAGGGTTGGATGATGACAGAAGGTAGAGAGTGTGGATACAGGGGTCTTTTTCAAGGAGGGTCAGTGTTAGAACCACAGCTATTCATAGTATGCATTAATGATCTGGATAAATGGACAGGGTGACATGGTAGCACAGTGGTTAGCACTGTTGCTTCACAGCGCCAGGGAACCTGTTTCAATTCCCGGCGTGGGTCACTGTCTGTGCGGAGTCTGCACGTTCCCCGCATGTCTGCGTGGGTTTCCTCCGGGTGCTCCGGTTTCCTCCCGCAAGTTCCGAAAGATGTCCTGTTAGGTGAATTGGACATTCTGAATTATCCCTCAGTGTACCCGAACAGGCGCTGTACTATGGCGACTAGAAGATTTTCACCATAACTTCATGTGTTAATGTAAGCCTACTTGTGACATTAATAAAGATTTTTATTTTTATTGAACTGAGGGCACTGTTGCTACGTTTTCAGATGATACAAAGGTATGTAGAGGGACAGGTTGTGTTGAGGAAGCAGGGAGGCTGCAGAAGGACCTGGACGCACTAAGAAAGTGGGCAAAGAACTGGCAGATGGAGTGCAACGTAGAAAAGTATGGGATTGAGGTTGTGCACTTTGGTTGGAAAAATAGGGGCATAGACTATTTTTCAATTGGGAAAAGGCTCAGCAAATCAGAAGCACAAAGGGACTTAGGAGTTCTAGGTCAGGATTCTCTATGGTTTGCCAAAGAGTCATTGGACTCGAAACGTTAGCTCTTTTCTCTCCCTACAGATGCTGCCAGACCTGCTGAGATTTTCCAGCATTTTCTCTTTCGTTTCAGATTCCAGTCTCTGCAGTAATTTACTTTTAAATTCTTACGGTTAACATGGAGCTTCAATTGGCAGTTTTAAAGGAAAATGCATGTTAGCATTCATGTTGAGTGGGCTAGAAAACAAGGGCAGGGATGCACTTCTGATGTGTAAGGCTCGGGACACATCCCATTTGGAATATTGTGAGCAGTTTTGGTCCCCGTATCTAAGGAAGGATACTAAGAAGTTTTGCAACACCAGGTTAAAGTCCAACAGGTTTGTTTCGATGTCACTAGCTTTCGGAGCGCTGCTCCTTCCTCACCTGAACACAAGGGTAAATTCGTAATTCTGACCAAAACAGAGATTTCCATTAATATCATAGAATTTACAGTGCAGAAGGAGGCCATCCGGCCCATCGAGTCTGCACCGACTCTTGGAAAGAGCACCCTACCCAAGGTCAACACCTCCACCCTATCTCCATAACCCTGTAACCCCACCCAACACTAAGGGCAATTTTGGGCACTAAGGGCAATTTATCATGGCAAATCCACCTAACCTGCACATCTTTGGACTGTGGGAGGAAACCGGAGCACCCGGAGGAAACCCACGCAGACACGGGGAGGATGTGCAGACTCCGCGCGGACAGTGACCCAGGCCGGAATCGAACCTGGGACCCTGGAGCTGTGAAGCAATTGTACTATCCACAATGCTACCGTGCTGCCCACGGTTAACGTTTGGAAATTGCAGTGCACCGGTGTTCCCATGTAGACATGTCCCTCAAGCCCAGTTCATTACTGGGACGTTGATAAGATATTCAACTCAATAATGCCCACATGATAGCAGAGCAAATACAAATGTCATACAACTGATTAACAAGAATTAACATAACCTCCAAATCAACAATGATTCTATTGTACAAACAAGCAAATATATACAATAATTTTAATATCGAGACAAACAACAGGAACATGGTCTGGTGTAATATGAACAGAGACAGGTCCTGGTGTGATGTAAAGAGACAAATTCCTGTGGAATATAAAAGAGGCCGAACTTAATGTAATATAATCCAATATATGGTTTTAGCGTTGTGTTAATTGAGTGTAGCACAAACAGAACAGTGTAGCATAGACAAGGGCAGGGTTTACTTAAATATAAATAAAGACAGGGTCTCATTCAACATGAGAAGAAACAGATTTGATGTAATACAGTGCATAGAAAATAGAGCAGGAGTGGACCATTCTGCCCTTCGAGCCTGCTCTGCTATTCATTCTGATCAGGGCTGATCATCCACCTCAGTAACCTGTTCCCACTTTCCCCCATATCATTTGGTCCTGACAGAATTTTGATCGCCAAGAGCTTTATCGAACTTCCTCTTGAAAACATACAATACTTTGGACATAACTTTGTTCTCTGGTAAAGGATACCACAGATTCACGACTCCCAGGGTGAAGATATTGCTCCTCATCTCAGTCCTAAATGGTTTACCCCGTATCCTGAGACTATGACCCCTGGTTCTAGCTTCCCCCCCCCCCCCAATCGGGAAGATCCTTTCTGCATCCGCCCTGTCTAATCCTGTTACAATTTGATAGCTTTATAATCAGAGGGGGAAATTAATATTTTAGAAAATAGTACCTGCTGATTTCTGACCCTCCTGCCAGTGAACAACGCTTCTTCCTAATTAATCAAACAAAATCCTTCAGAATTTTGTACGTCTTTACCACGCCTGCCCAGAAACTGCTAGGTCCTTAAGAAAACAATCCCAGCTTCCAACCGCTCTGACCGTGCAGCTGATGCAGTGGGAAGATCAAGTTGTATATATGTTTCTGCCTTGCTTGTGTTCAGATGCTATTTTTGGAATTACTGACATTTTATATGGAGCCAGTGGAATTCCCATTCACCATTACCATCGTGTCAGAACAAGGCTAATAAAAGACCAGCCTCTGAAAATTAAATTAAAGAGTTTGAACTTTAAATACACTAAGCAATATTTCAGAATGTAATGTCAAAATGCAAACCATGATAGGTTAACAGTGTTCTTTTAGTAGAATCAATATCACCTCTCACAACAGGTTCTTGAGCCCATGATCCAGACCTGTGATCCAAAGCAGAAGGAGCGTTTTATGTTCAGTTGCTCCATCTTTTGGATGTGATGATATTACAATCTTAGGGGTGCTTCGCAATATTATTACTAGACTGGTAATCTGGAGACCTGAGCTATTACTCCAGAGGCAGGAGTACAAATTCCACCAGGGTATACTGCAATGATTTGAGCAGTTTTGGAATCCTTACCTAAGGATAGATATTTTAGAGGCAGTCCAGAGAAGGTTCATTTGGTTAATCTCGAATACGGATGGATTTTCATGGGTAGCTAGAATTTCACAGCACAGAAAGGGGTCCTTCGGCCCATCGTTGCTGCGCCTGTCATCAAATAGAGAAGAATCCGGCCCTAGATGGTCTTGAACCACAGACCTTTCGGTTTACAGCCAAACACGTTGACCAATTGCACCACAGAGACTGACAGGAGGAGAGGTTAAGTAGTAAGGCCGACACGCATTGGAGTTTAGAAGAATGAGAGGCGAACTTACTGAGATATTTGGTATTCTCTGGGCGCTTGACAGTGTGGATGCTAGAGGCTGTTTCTGCTTGTGGGAGAGTCTAGGGCCATAGGGCACAATCTCAGAGGAAGGTGTCACTCATTTCAGACGAGGATGAAGAGGAATTTCTTCTCTCAGAGGGGAGTGATTCTATGGAATTCTTTCCACAGGGAATTGGAGAGGCCGGGTCAATAAATATGTTCAAGGCTGATACAGTCAGATTTTTCATCAGTAAGATAATCAAGGGTTATGCGGATAAGGCGGAAACGTGGAGTTGAGGATTTTATCAGATCAGCCACGATCTCATTGAATGCCAGATCAGATTCCATGGGCTGAAAGGCCAACTGAACATATAACATACAGTGCAGAAGGAGACCATTCGGCCCATCGAGTCTGCACCGACCCATAGTAAGACCTCACTTCCACCCTATCTCCGTAACCCAATAACCCCTCCTAACCTTTTTTGGACACTACGGACAATTTAGCATGGCCAATCCACCTAACCTGCACGTCTTTGGACTGTAGGAGGAAACCGGAGCACCCGGAGTAAACCCACGCAGACACGGGGAGAATGTGCAAACTCCGCACAGACAGTGACCCAGAGGGGAATCAGACCTGGGACCCTGGCGCTGTGAAGCCACAATGCTATCCACGTGTTCTACCATGAGATCCCTACTGCTGCTCCTCTCTCTTATGGTTTTATGGCACCTGGGGGAGCTTTCAATTAAATGAATTAATAAATCAGAAATAAAAATTGTCATGTCATTCATAATGCGCATGAAGTTATCGAAATTTCCCAAAGCTCAGCTGGTTCACCAACATCCTCCAGGAGAAGAAATCTTCCCTCCTTACCCTGTCTGGCCTATATCTGACTAGTTCAGCAGTGATGTGGTTGACGCTTATCTACCTCTGGTATTGCCGAACAAGCAAGTCAGCCGAAGAGAAGCTGCTACATAAAGTCAAATGTGAATTCAACCGTCCAATGTGCCCCTTATCTAAAAGGTGGTTCACATCCGGCTTCTCAGGATGGACAGTTAATGCTGACTTTGCCAGTGAAGGTCATAGGCCGAGAATGAATGTTAAAAACTGTGCAAAGTGCTGCAGATTCCGGAAATCTAAAACAAAAACAACAAAAAAGGCTGCTCAGCAGGTCAGTGAGCATCAGCAGAGAGAGAAACAGATTCACATTTCAGGTGGATTACCTCATTGACATAATTCTAAAGAGTAGAGCTGATTTTCCCGGTATCCTCGACCAATGTCCGTTCTTGAACATAAATCACAGATTAGCTGGTCACTTATCACATCTCAGTATGTGGGAGCTTGCTGTTCACACATTCCCTGCTCCGTTTACAACATTACAGCAGTGACTAAATTCAGCAAAATATATCAGTGGGGTTTAAGGGCTTTGGGATGTCCTGAGGTCGGGTAAAGGGTTTTGCAAAAGCAAGCTCTTTCCAAATGTTAACATTTTAAAACGCAAGTTGTAATATGTTGAAAGATCTGTGATTACTGTGACTATCGGTCACTCCTCTGCCTGATGTTTTAATTTATCTAGTTTAAATCGGTGACTATTTCAACCAAATTAACATTCAGTGGAATAACAGCCTGGTTAAAGATGCTTCATTAATTGAGGCATCAGAACTTTCCAGAATGAATGCTTAATTTAAATGTATTTTTTATTTCAATTAAGTAACATCTGTTCTAATGGATGTTTCTATACATTTTAACCAACTGTCAATATTCTTAAAATAAACCACTATTTGGAGTTGAAACTAATCAATGTGACTGTGTTTATCTCGTTTTGCTGTCATGAACATTTCATTGTGACCAGTGAGGTGTTTATGTAAATAAACACAGAAATAGAAGTCTCAGATTAGATTGTGGACTGACAAAAACATAACAACTATTTCCCCACTGACACAGCACAGAAATAGAGACAAAGATGTAAATAGATCAACGGATTCCAGTCGTGATTGTTTTTGGATATTTGTTTCTTCATCAGTTATATGAGAAAAATACCATGATGAACTCCATGTTCAGAATTAGTAAAGATTCCCTCCAATCTCGAAATATATTGACATGCGAAATGTGTTCGTAGAGTTTTCCTGCATCTGATATCTGTGCCTTTCTCCTAACTGGTTCTGTCGCATGTCTCTCCACAATGGGCCATTGCCTTTAATCGACATCATGAAGTCAACATGCGCCCAATATATTCTCTCTATACCCTGTATCTAACCTGAGCTGCACAGAGTGGTGAGCATTTGATGTGGCAGTGCCGAAGGATCTTTCCCTTTATCTAACCAGTCTGACAGAGATAGATAGTTTCTTTATTAATAATGGGATCAGGGGTTATGGCGAGAAGGCAGGAGATAGGCGATCAGAAACATAACAGTCATGATTGAATCCAGGGCACACTCGATTGGCCGAATGGTCGAATTCTGCTCCTGTGTCTTATGGTTTTATGGCAGGAAGACCATCTCTGGACAATCTTACAATAGATGGGCACCTGATTGCCATCGCAGATATGGTGGGTGAAGGGCATCTTTGTGTATTGTAAAGCTCTAACTCTCCATGACTCTATGACAAGGTCTAAAACGATTATCACTCATACAGGGTGGAGATTAACCTAAACTAATCCAATAATATTTTTGTCACAAGTAAGGTGACATTAGCACTGCAATGAAGTTACTGTGAATAAATCCTAGTCCCCACATTCCAGCACCTGTTTGGGTACACAGACGGAGAATTCAGAATGTCCAAATTACCGAACAGCACATCTTTCGGGACTTGTGGGGGGAAACCGGGGCACCCGATGGAATCCCACGCAGACACGAGGAGAACGTGCACAGTTGAGACTCTGGCGCTGTGAAGCAACAGTGTGACTGCGATTGGATCTAGTGCAGTGATTACTGATGCAAGGTCTAGACTAGCATAAACCGAGAAGGGTTCTGGTGCAGAAATCACTGATACAAAGGTTGATTACCCTTAAATGATATAGGATATAGAGCAGTGATTATTGATTCAGTGTCTGGAATATTATAGTACGAAGTCTTACAACACCAGGTTAAAGTCCAACAGGTTTGTTTCGATGTCACTAGCTTTCGGAGCGCTGCTCCTTCCTCAGGTGAATGAAGAGGTATGTTCCAGAAACATATATATAGACAAATTCAAAGATGCCAAACAATGCTTGGAATGCGAGCATTAGCAGGTGATTAAATCTTTACAGATCCAGAGATGGGGTAACCCCAGGTTAAAGAGGTGTGAATTGTACCAAGCCAGGTGTACAATTCACACCTCTTTAACCTGGGGTTACCCCATCTCTGGATCTGTAAAGATTTAATCACCTGCTAATGCTCGCATTCCAAGCATTGTTTGGCATCTTTGAATTTGTCTATATATATGTTTCTGGAACAGACCTCTTCATTCACCTGAGGAAGGAGCAGCGCTCCGAAAGCTAGTGACATCGAAACAAACCTGTTGGACTTTAACCTGGTATTGTAAGACTTCGTACTGTGCTCACCCCAGTCCAACGCCGGCATCTCCACATCATGGAATATTATAAACTGAGGTAGGGTCTATTGCAGTCATTCCTGCTGTAGGGTCTGGATTAATATATGTGTAAAGACTTATTAGGTCAGATGATTAAAAACATGGTTGACGAGGCAGGTTGTATGGGATGATTTTATTAAGGGAATTGAGGTAAAGAGGAGTACGGGATGCATACCAGAGATTAGGGCCGAGATGCATGAAGACATCGCAAAGTGAAATAATTAATTCTGAATATAACATTACGCCGTGATCGATTACAGTTGCAAAACTTAAGAACAATATTTTATATAAACACCTATACGAACGGTCAATACCTTTTTGCAGAGAATTTACTTGCTCTTCTTAGCCAGGTGAGAGTTTTATGGTTGGGTGGACATTTATATTGTGGGTGCCAATCTGGGGATTCTGTGAGAGCACTTTGCCAGTGTATCAGATGATTGTTGAATATAAAACGAGGCAGGAAAATAATCCTCACGATGAAAGCAGCTTTCCAATGGATAGAGTGTAACACAAGAGTAAATTCATCATTTTGAACAAAACAGAGATTTCCATTAACGTTTGGAAAGTGCTGTGCACCGGTGTTTGCATGTAGACCTGTCCCTCAAGCCCAGTTCATTACAGGGACGTTGGTAAAATATTAAACTCAATATTACCCACATGATAGCAGAGCAAATACAAATTTCATAGAACTACTTATAGGTATTATCAAAAATGAATATAATCTCCAAATCAACAATGATTGTACTCGTACAAACAAGCAAATATATACAATCATTTGTTATATCAAGACAGGCAACAGGAACATGGTCCGGTAAAATATCAATAGAGTTAGGCCCTAGTGTGATGTAAAGAGACAAATTCCTGTGGAACATAAAAGAGGCGGAACTTAATGTAATATAATCCTATGCATGGTCTAATGTAGTATTTACTGCGTGTAACAGAAACAGAACAGTGCAGTATAGACAGGGACAGGGTTTACTTTAATTTAAATAAAGACAGGGTCTCATTCGGCTTGAGAACGGATTTGATGTAATACAGTGACATAAAAAATAGAGCAGGAGTAGACCATTCTGCCCTTCGATCCTGCTCCGCTTTTCCCTGTTTCATTTGGTCCCTTTAGAGCTTTGATCCCCAAGAGCTATGTCTAACTGTTTCTTTAAAACATGCAATACTTTCAACTCAAATTCGTTCTATGGTAGAGAATTCCACAGATTCACGGCTCCCAGGGTGAAGATACTGTTCCTCATCACAATCCTAAATGATTTACCTCGTATTATTAGATGGTGACCCCTCGTTCTAGCTTCCCCCACCATCGGGACCATCCTTTCTGTATCCGCTCTGTCTGGCCCTGTTGCAATTTGATCGGTTTATAATTAGAGGGGGGGGGGAATTAATTAATATCTAATTAACCAGTGTCCTCTTTTTCTGACCCTCCTGCCAGTGAATCAAGTTTCTTCCTAATTAATCAAACAAAACAATTCTTAAGTTTGAACATTTTTACCAGGCCTTGCCATAACCTGCTCGGTTAAAGGAAAACAATCCCAGCTTCCAACCGCTCTGATCGTGCAGCTCATGCAGTGGGAAGATCAAATTGTACTTATGTTTCTGCCTTGCTCTATTTTTGGAATAACTGATATTTTGTATGGAGCCAATGGAATCCGATTCACCATTCGCATCGTGTCAGCATAAGACCCAAGACTAATAAAAGACCAGCCTCTGAAAATTAAATTGACCCATGTGAGACTGGACCCTGAGTTTGAACTTTAGATTCCCCGAGCAATATTTCAGAATGTCAAAAAGCAAACCATGATAGGTTAACAGTCTTGTCTCAGTAGACTCAATATCACCTCCCACAACAGATACCTGAGCACATGATCCAGACCTGTGATCCAATGCAGGAGTGTTTAATGTTCAATTGTTCCACCTTTTAGATGTGATGATATTACAGTCTTTGGGATAGTCTCGCAATATTATTACAAAACTGGTAATCTGGAGGTCTGAACTAATACTCCAGACACAGGAGTACAAATTCCACCAGGGCATATTGTAATGTTGTGAACAGTTTTGGTCTCCTTATATAAGGATAGATATTTTGGAGGCAGTCCAGAGAAGGTTCATTAGGTTAAGCCCGAGTATGGAGGGATTTTCAAAGCTAGGTAGCATTTCACAGCACAGAAAGAGACCTTTCGGCCCATCATTACTCTACCTGTCAGCAGAAAAAGAAGAATCTGGCTTTGAATCACAGGCCTTTCGGTAAACAGCCAAACACGCTGACCAATTGCACCTCAGAGACTGACATGGGCAGAGTTTAAGTCGGTTAGGCCGACACGCATTGGAGTTTAGAAGAATGAGTGGTGAACTTTCTGAGATATATAGTGTTCTTAAGGGGTTTGACAGTGGAGACTATAGGGGTTGTTTCGGCTTGTGGGAGAGTCTAGGGCCATAGGCCACAATCTCAGAGTAAGGTGCCGCTCATTTCAGACGAGGATGAAGAGGAATTTCTTCTCTCAGAGGGTAGCGATTCTATGGAATGCTTTGCCGTAGAGAGTTGGCCTGATCACTAAATATGTTTAAGGCTGAGACAGGCAGATTTTTCATCAGTAAGGCAATCAAGGGTTATGGGGATGAGGCGGCAAAGTGGAGTTGTGGATTTAAAAAAAAATATCTCTTTATTAAAGTTTTTTAACACACTTTTTCTCCCTTACAAACAATAACAATAAGCATTCCATAGAATCACTACCCACTGAGAGAAGAAATTCCTCCTCATCCTCGTCTGAAATGACCGGCACCTTAACCCGGTAACAAAAGAGCAAGAAATCACGCGGAGCAAGATATACAGGACAAGATGATATATTTACATAGCTTTGTACACTGGCTCTCTCGCGTACGTGCCAGTTTCCCCAATCCTTCATGTTAACTCTTGCTCGTCCACCCTCCCAGGCAGTCCCCCCTTCCCCCCCTCCCCCCCCCCAGGCAGCTCCCCCCCCTCCCCCTCCCCAGGTTGCTGCTGCTGCTGACCGACCTTCCTCTAACGCTCCGCGAGATAGTCTAGGAACGGTTGCCACCGCCTGTAGAACCGCTGCGCAGACTCTCTCAAGGCGAACTTAATTCTATCCAACTTTATGAACCCAGCCATATCATTTATCCAGGCCTCCACGCTGGGGGGCTTCGCCTCCTTCCACATTAGCAAGATCCTTCGCCGGGCTAATGGGGATGCAAAGGCCAGAATGCCGGCCTCTTTCACCTCCTGCACTCCCGGTTCGTCCACTACTCCAAATATTGCTAGCCCCCAGCTTGGCTTGACCCGGACTTTCGCCACCTGAGATATTGCTCCCGCCACTCCTCTCCAGAACCAATCCAGTGCCGGACATGACCAAAACATATGGACATGGTTCGCCAGGCTCCCCGAGCACCTTCCACATCTGTCCTCTACCCCAAAGAACCTGCTCAACCTCGCCCCTGTCATGTGAGCTCTGTGAACCACCTTAAATTGTATCAGGCTGAGCCTGGCACACAAGGAGGAGGAATTAACCCTACCTAGGGCATCAGCCCACAAACCTTCCTAGATCTCTTCCCCCAACTCCTCCTCCCATTTACCCTTCAACTCTTCTACCAGCGCTTCCCCCTTTTCTTTCATCTCCTGGTGTATTGCCGACACCTTGCCCTCCCCGACCCATACACCCGAGATCACGCTGTCTTGAATTTCTTGTGCCGGGAGCAATGGGAACTCCCTCAACTGTCGCCTCACAAAAGCCCTCACCTGCATATATCTAAAGGCGTTTCCCGGGGGTAACTCAAACTTCTCCTCCAGTGCCCCTAGACTCGCAAACGTCCCGTCAATGACCATGTCCCCCATTCTTCTGATCCCCGCCCGATGCCAGCTCTGGAACCCCCCGTCCATCTTCCCCGGGACAAACCGGTGGTTACACCTGATCGGGGACCACACCGATGCTCCCAATGCACCCCTGTGCCGTCTCCACTGGCCCCAGATCCTTAGTGTTGCCGCCACCATCGGGCTCGTGGTATACTTTGACGGTGAGAGTGGCAGCGGTGCCGTCACCAACGCCCCCAGGCTCGTTCCTTTACAGGACGCCATCTCCATCCTCTTCCATGCCGTCCCCTCTCCCTCCATAACCCACTTGCGGATCATCGCCACATTTGCTGCCCAGTAGTAGCTCCCCAGGTTTGGCAGCGCCAACCCTCCTCAGTCCCTACTGCATTCCAGGAACCCTCTCCTTACCCTTGGGGTCTTGTTCGCCCACACAAACCCCATAATACTCCTACCTACTCTCTTAAAAAAGGCCTCAGTGATCACGATGGGAAGGCACTGAAACACAAACAGAAACCTCGGAAGGACCACCATTTTGACCGACTGCACCCTACCCGCCAGCGAGAGCGGTAACATGTCCCATCTTTTGAAGTCTTCCTCCATTTGCTCCACCAGCCTCGTCAGATTCAGTTTAGGTAGGGCCCCCCAACTCCTGGCTATCTGGATCCCCAGATACCGAAAACTCCCCTCTGCTCTCCTCAGCGGTAGGTCCCCTATCCCTCTTTCTTGGTCCCCCGCCTGTAATACAAAGAGCTCACTCTTCCCTTCATTGAGCTTACAGCCCAAAAAGTCCCCAAACTCCCTTAGAGTCTGCCTGACCTCCAACATCCCCTCCATTGGATCCGCCACGTACAGCGACAGGTCATCCGCATATAGCAAGACCCGATGCTCATCTCCACCTCGGACCACCCCCCTCCATTTATTAGACTCCCTCAATAACATGGCCAATGGTTTGATCGCCAATGCGAACAACAGAGGGGACAGGGGGCACCCCTGCCTCGTCCCTCGGTACAGTTGAAAGTACTCCGACCTCCGCCGGTTCGTCACGACACTCGCCACCGAGGCTCTGTAAAGGAGCTTAACCCAACAGATAAACCCTCCCCCGAACCCAAAGCTATGCAGCACCTCCCAGAGGTACTCCCACTCTACTCGGTCAAAGGCCTTCTCTGCGTCCATAACTACCACTATCTCCGCCTCTCCCTCCACCGATGGCATCATCATCACGTTTAAGAGCCACCGCACGTTACTGTTTAATTGCTTGCCCTTTACGAATCCCGTCTGGTCTTCATGGATCACCCCCGGGACACAGTCTTCGATCTTCGTGGCCAGCACTTTTGCCAGCAACTTTGCATCCACATTAAGGAGCGAGATTGGCCTGTATGATCCACATTGCTGTGGGTCCTTGTCCCGCTTTAGGATCAAAGAAATTGTCGCTTCCGACATTGTCGGAGGCAGTGTCCCCTCCTCTCTTGCCTCATTAAAGGTCCTCACTAATAGCGGGGCCAACAGGTCTACGTACTTCCTGAAGAACTCCACCGGGAACCCGTCTGGTCCCGGGGCCTTCCCCGCCTGCTCAGCTCCTCCAACCCAAATCAGCCTCCCCAAACCCTTGCTCGGCTCCTCCAACCCAATTGGTGCCCCCAAACCAGCCACCTCTTGCTCCTCCACACTCGGGAATCTCAGCCAGTCTAGGATTCGTCTCGTCCCCTCTTCCCCCGCTGGGGGCTGGGATCTGTACAGCTCTTCATAGAAGGCCTTAAATACCTCGTTTATTTTCGTCGCACTCCGAACCGTGGCACCCCTTCCATCTCTGACTCGCCCTATTTCCCTCGCTGCCATCCTCTTACAGAGCTGGTTTGCCAGCATCAGACTAGCCTTTTCCCCATACTCGTAGGTCGCCCCCTGTGTTTCCTCCACTGTGCCTCCGCCTTCCCTGTGGTCAACAGGTCAAACTCCGTCTGGAGCCGTCGTCTTTCCCCAAGTAATCTTTCCTCCGGGGCCTCTGCGTATCTCTTGTCCACTCTCAAAATCTCCCCCACTAACCTCTCCCTTTCCATGCCCTCTGTCTTCTCCCTATGGGCCCTAATGGAGATTAGCTCTCCCCTGATCACCGCCTTCAACGCCTCCCATACCACCCCCACCCGCACCTCCCCGTTGTCGTTGGCCTCCAAGTACCTTTCGATACACCCCCTCACCTTCCCACACACCACCTCGTCCGCCAGCAGTCCCACGTCCAGCCGCCACAGCGGGCGTTGGTCCCTCTCCTCTCCCAGCTCCAGTTCCACCCAGTGCGGGGCATGGTCCGAAATGGCTACGGCCGAATACTCCGTCCCCTCCACCCTCAGGATGAGTGCCCTGCCCAGAACAAAAAAATCTATCCGGGAGTAGGCTTTGTGTACATGGGAGAAGAAAGAAAATTCCCTGGCCTGCGGCCTTGCAAACCGCCATGGGTCCACTCCCCCCATCTGATCCATAAACCCCCTAAGTACCTTGGCCGCCGCCGGCCTCTTTCCAGTCCTTGATTTGGAGCGGTCCAGTGCTGGATCCAACACTGTATTGAAGTCCCCTCCCATTATCAGGCCTCCTATCTCCAGGTCTGGAATGCGCCCCAACATGCGCTTCATGAATCCTGCATCATCCCAGTTCGGGGCGTATACATTTACCAACACCACCCACGTCCCTTGCTCACCATTACATATCGCCCTCCATTGTCGGCTACAATAGTCTTGGCCTCAAATGACACCCGCTTTCCCACCAATATTGCCACCCCTCTATTCTTCGAGCCCAGTCCCGAGTGAAATACCTGTCCTACCCATCCCTTTCTTGGCCTGAACTGGTCCGCCACCTTCAGGTGTGTCTCTTGGAGCATTGCCACGTCTGCCTTCAGTCCCTTTAAATGCGCAAACACTCGAGCCCTCTTCACCGGCCCATTCAGGCCCCTCACATTCCACGTTATCAGCCGGATTGGAGTGGCTCTCACATTCCCCCCCCCCCCCACCCCCCCCCCTCACCCCCCCCCCCCCCCCCCCCCCCCCCCGCCGACTAGCCATCTCCTTTTCTGGGCCAGTCCCGTGTGACGCCTCCCTCGCCCTCCAGTCCCCCAGACGGGGAATTCCCGCCCCGACCACCTCTTCTGTATCCCATTCCCTTTCGGCCAGTGCAGCAGCAACCCTTCCCCCCCCCCCTTCCCCCCTTCCCCTCGCTCCCGCTAGACCCCTGTCTAGCTTTTTTGCTCCCCCCCATGTCACTCCCGTAAGTCAGCTGACACCTGCTGACCCCGGCTTCCCCCGCCATCCCATTGACCTCCCCGTGTGGGACTCCCCCAATCTATCTGCGTTCCTTCATTCCCCTTCCCGCCTTTCTTCCTGCGCGTGGGAAAAACCCCGCGCTTTCCACAGCCCACTCCGCCCCCTCTGGCGCAGATCCTGTCGCGGCCTTGTCTCTCTCCCCCAGGCCATGTAACAATCCTGCGTGTGGTTGACCCCCTATATACACCAACCATCACACATCAAACCTCAAACATTCCCCCCACCCTCACAAACCCTCAGTTAGAGTCCAACTTTACGGTTTGAATAAAGGTCCACGCCTGTTCAGGCGTTTTGAAGTAATAGTGTTGGTCCTTGTATGTGACCCACAGTCGCGCTGGCTGCAGCATTCCGAACTTCACTCCTTTTTGGTGCAGCACCGCTTTGGCCCGGTTGAAACCCGCTCTCCGCTTTGCAACCTCCGTGATCCAGTCCGGGTATATTCGGATCTCTGCATTGTCCCACTTACTGCTTCGCTCCTTCTTGGCCCATTTCAGGACCCACTCTCTGTCCGTGAACCGGTGAAACCTCACCACCATCGCCCTTGGTGGCTCATTTGCCTGGAGCTTCCTCGCCAGCACCCGGTGTGCCCCGTCCAACTCCAGCAGCCTCGAAGGGGCCTCCTTGCCCATCATCACCCCGAGCATCGTGCTCGCATATGCCCCGGCATCGGCCCCCTCCAATCCTTCAGGGAGACCCAGGATCCGCAGATTCTTTCTCCTCGACCTGTTCTCCAGGTCTTCGAGTCTTCCCGCCCACCTCTTGTGTCGCGCCTCATGCTGCTCCACTCTCACCGCCAGGCCCAAGAGCTCGTCCTCGTTCTGACTGACTCTTTTCTCTACCTCCTGGATCTTAAAATCGTGGGCCTTCTGGGTGATCCCGAGTCCTTCAATTGCCAAAAGCATAGGCGCCAGCATCTCCTTGCTCCTCGAAGCAGCGCTTGATGAACTCCTGCAGCTCCCCTTTGTCTCTGGCCGCCGCCATTTTGTTTTCTTTCCCTCGCTTCTCCCGCTGGTCCAGTGCCGATTTTTTGGCCTTTACACTTCTGGTCCCTTTCATGGAAGTTAGAGGCGGACCTCTCTCTTCCCTTCCCCACGGGTTGATGTCAAAAAAAGTTCCATTGGGGCTCCTCTAGCGAGCCCGAAAGTCCGTGGTAGCGGGAGCTGCCGAATCGTGCGGCTTAGCTCCGCATAGCTGCAACCGGAAGCAGTTGTGGATTTTATCAGATCAGCCACGATCTCATTGAATGGCAGATCATATTCCATCAGCTGAATGGCCAACATCTGCTCCTCCCTCTTATAGTTTTATGGTAGCTGGGGGAAATAGCAATTGAATGAATTAATAAATCAGAAATAAAAATCATCGTGTCATTCATAATACTCATGAAGCTATCGAAATTTCGCCAAGTCCAGCAGATTCACCAATGTCCTTCAGGAGAAGAAAGCTTCCCTCCTTAATCTGTCTGCCCTATATGTAACTCTAGTTCAACAATGGTGGGTTGACTATTAACTATCTCTGATATTGCCGAGCAAGCAAGTCGGTTGATGGGAAGATGCTACAGAAAGTCAAATGTGAATTAAACCGCCCGAAGTGCACCTTATCAAAAAGGTGGTTCACATCCGGCTCCTCAGGATGGACAGTTAATGCTGACTGTGTCACTGATGGCCATATGGCGGAAATGAATCCAAAACTGTTCAAAGTGCTGCAGATTCTGGAAATCTAAAACTAAAACAACAAAAAAGGCTGCTCAGCAGGTCAGTGAGCATCAGCAGAGAGAGAAACAGATTCACATTTCAGGTGGATTACCTCATTGACATAATTCTAAAGAGCAGAGCTGCTTTTCCCAGTATGCTAGACCAATGTCCGTTCTTCAACTAAAATCACAGATTAGCTGGTCACTTATCACATCTCAGTTTGTGGGAGCTTGCTGTGCACAAATTCCCTGCTCTGTTTCCAACATTACAGCAGTGACTAAATTCAGCAAAAATATATCAGTGAGTTTTAAGGGCGTTGGGATGACCTGAGGTCGAGTAAAGCGTTTTACAAAAGCAAGCTCTTTCCAAATGTTTACATTTTAAACTGCAAGTTGTAACATGTCGAATGATCTGAGATTAATGTGACAATAGATCACTCCTCTGCCTTACGTTTTAATTTAAATACTTTAAACTGGTTAATATTTCAATCAAAGTAACATTCAGTGGAAAAGTAGCTGGTTAAAGGTGCTTTATTAATTGAGGCTTCATAACTTTCAGAATGAATACTTAATTTAAATCTATTTTTCTTTCAATTAAGTAACATCTGTTCTAATGGAAGTTTCTATTCACTTTAACCAACTGTCAATATTCTTAAAATAAACCACTATTTGGAGTTGAAACTAATCAATACGTGAATGTGTTTATCTCGTTTTGCTGAAATGCACACTTAATTGTGACCAGTGAGGTGTTTAGGTAAATAAACACAGAAATAGATATCCCAGTTTAGATTGTGGACTGAGATAAACAAAACAAATATTTCCCCACCAACACAACACTGAAATAGAGGCAAGGATGCAAATAGATCAACGGATTCCAGTAATGCTTGTTTTTCCACATTTTGTATTCATCAGTTATATGAGAAAAATTTCATGATGATATCCATGTTCAGAATTAGGAAAGATTCCCTCTAATCTCTAAATATAAGGACCTGCAAAATGTGTTCGTAGAGTTTTTCTGTATCCTATCTCTTTCTCTGCCTTTCTGATAACTCTCCACGATGGGTCATTGTGCTTAATCGACAACATGAAGTCAACATGTGGCCAATACATTCTCTCAGCCCAATCGCATCCCATTGGTTTCCAACTAAATGGATTGTATCCAATGAATTGGAGTACGTAGAGGGAGTTTAACTCTAAAATGTGGTTGGAGCATTCAATGATCTTGGAATGTTTAATGAGAACTGTAGGACAATTTTACCCTATCTGGGCTGGGCCTGGTGGCGAGGATTTGATGTGGCAGGGCCGGAGAATCTTTCCTTGTACTTCACCAAGCTGCCGTGACCTTGGAGCATTTGTTTGCCCAGGGTGGAGCCAGCTTTACTTGCATGTAACCTGCACTAAACCTGCCCTGTGAGTGTTTGTTATGAATGTGCACAGGGAGATTTACTCCGTATCTGAACTCTGCTGGACCTGACCTGGGTGAGTTTGATGGAAGAATGCAGAGGTTTCTTTACCCCGTAACTAACCCCACTGTCAACCTGGCTTGGGGATCTCGGAAGGAAGAGTGCAGAAGAGCTTTTACCTGGTATAGAACCCTTGATTTCCAGGCCTTTAATGTGTCTAAGCGAGTTATGTAGAGGGAATTTCATTCCACATAATAATAATCGCTTATTGTCACAAGTAGGCTTCAATAAAGTTACTGTGAAAAGCCTCAAGTCGCCACATTCCACCGCCTGTTGAGAGAGGCCAGTATGGTAATCGAACCCGCACTGCTGGCATTGGTCTGCATTGCAAACCAGCTATTTAGCCCGCTGTGCTAAACCAGCCCCTCATGCAATCTGCAACTGCTCTGGGAATGTTTGATGGGGACAGTATGATTGAAGAAGTCCTGGCGACATCTTGCCTCCAACCAATGATGCAACTGTCCTGCGAGTGTTTGAAGGGTCAGTAGGCCCTGCCTCTGTATTGTACCAGGCCGTGAACCCACCTCTGTTTATATTATACTACCTCGTACCCGTGTCAGTTGATATTCAATAAGGATCTGTTTCTGATTGTTCATATTAAACAAGGCCACCAATTAGAGGACATGCCTTGATCAATAAGGAGTTCAGGGGTTATTGGAAGAAGGCAGGAGAATGGGGATTTGGAACATATCGGCCAGGATTTAATGGCGGAGCAGTCTTGATGGGTCGAAAGGCCTAATTCTGCTCCTATATCTTATGGACACATGGAACCTGTTTGTCTCTGTTTACATTAACCTAGAACCTGACTCTGTTTCTATTAATTTAAACTTGTCTCTATATTAAATTAGACACAGCCTCAGTTCTGCATTGGGCCATATCTCTGTTCATATTACATTGGGCCCGGCCTCAGTATTTGCTGCGGTAAACCATGCACAATAATGTCGAAAGTGGCTGGGGTGGAAATTGTGAAGATAAAGAAAAACTGAGGTAACAGTAATAATGTAAAATTCTTCAGTGAACAATGCTGATCTATGCCCAGATAAACGTCGCCATCTGTCTTGTCAGCACCCTAGTTGTGTGTACATACAACCGCAGATCTCCCTGATCTCCTTGCAGCCATTTCAAATTGTGCAACTTAACTTCTATTGCCTGGGCCTAGTGCAATAAACTAAGGGAATGGACCAGTTGTAATTGTGCAACATAAGCAAAGGACCATGAGATAAATAACTGAGTACTTCATGTTACAGCAACATTAATTCTCTTCACAACGGCCACACAGTAGCTGCAGTGTGTAACATCGACGGGATGCACTGCAACAACTCGCCAAGAATTCTTCAACAGCACCTTCCATACCCGAGACCTCCGAGAATCACAAGGGCAGCAAGCACATGGGAACACAATGCTCTGCATCCTCCTACACATACAGCTCTCTGGGGCAGAAATTGGTCTTGGGCATTGGCAAAGAAGAAATGCCAACTGAAATCTAATTCCGCTAACTGCACTGAAAATGAATATCAAATGTTGCATCGCACACACTGTAGACACTATACATCCCGTTTCAGGCTGTTGCCATATACTGATTTCTTGTCCAAAATATGTATTTAATATATTATATTTCCATCTCAAAGACATGTGGAATAATGCGCCCACAGTTAAAAACAGAGGTATCATCTGGTGCATTAATAAAAGTGAGCAGGTCTCGGAAAAAATAGGCAGATTCAGGATCAAATATAAAATCCCTATAGGGCAGAAGGTCACTCGGTCCATAGCATCTGCACCTACCTATGAAAGATCACCCTCCCCATCCCCTGCCCTTGCACCATGACCTGCGCAATTTAGAATGGCCAATAAACTTAACCGACGCATCTTTGGACTATGGGAGGAAACCGGAGAACCCGGAGGAAAGCCACTCAGACACAGGGAGAAAGTACAAACTCGGCACGATAGTCAAGAATTGAACCCTGGAGCTATGAGGCAGCAGTGCTAACCTCTGTGCCACCGTGCTGCCGGCACCATAAGCAGAGACTGCGTCCAGTGCAATCTAAACTGAGTTCTGCTCTAGCGGAGTGTCGACTGATACAAATTCAGACACAAACAATGCAGCAATAAGAAGGATATTGTACAATACAAGAATAACATGCAGGGCCTAGTGTTATATAAACAGGGACATGGGCAGGTGTAGCATTAACTAAGGCAGGATTGACTTTATTAGAATCTAACTATCTAGGAGAGTAATAATTGAGACAGAACCACATGTGATGCAAACAGAATGTTGTTCCAGTTTACGATGCACAGATAAACGTTCTGATGCAGTAACGATTGTGACGCATTTCTTGCCAGATTAACCCAGACATGGGTCAGTGCGTCATAATTAATGATTTGTAACATAAACAGGGTGTGGGCTGGTATATTAACAACTGATATTCAGCCGAGTGCAGGAAAACTGAGAGAGAGCCTGTTGCAATGTGATAGAGACACGGCCGAGTGTACTTTAAACTGAGGCGGGGGCTGGGTGAATGTAAGCTGAGGGATATGTTTAAAATGATTTAATAGGATCTTGGCGTCACCAGTAACGTCAACATTTGATGCCAATTCCTAATTGCCCTTGAGAATGTGGTGTTGAGCCCTCTTATTGAACCATTGCATCCCATCCTGAGCAAGTGCTGATCGGAAGGGATTCCAGGATTTTGACCAGTGACAGTGAAGGAACAGAAACATAGTTCCCATCAAGATGGTGTGTGGCTTGGCGGGGAACTTGCAAGGCCTACTGTTGCAATGCATCGGTCGGGCCTGGTCCTTTTAGATGGCTGAGTTTGTGGGTTTGGAAGGTGCTGTAGAGGAAGGCAGTTACTGCAGTAGATTCTTGAATATCGTTCACGCTGCTAGAATTGTACACCCGTGATTCAAGGAGTGAATGTTTAAGCTGGTCGATGGGGTGTTGTCGAGACGGCTGCTTTGTCCTGGATGGCGTCGCGATTCTCTCGTGTTGCTTGAGGGGCACATGTGAGACAAATGGAGAACATTCAGTTAAACTCCCGACTTCTGCCTTACGATGATGGATCTGGGTTAGGATGTCAGGAGGTGAGATACTCACCGCAGAATTTCCAGCCACTGAGCTGCTCTTGTAGCCATATTATTTAAAAGAGTCTTCCAATTCAGTTATTAATCAATGAAAATCCAGAGGATGTTGATAGTGGGGGATTCAATCACGGTAGTGTCATTTAAAATCCAGGGGAGATGGTTAGAATCTCCCTTTTTGGGATGGTCATTGCCTGACACTTGTCAGTCCAAGCCTGAATGTTGTCCAAGTCTTGTTGTATATGAAGACAGACTGCTTCAGTATTAGAGGAGTCCAATATGGTGCAGAACATTTAGTAATCATCAGCGAACATCCCACTTCTGACCTTATGATGAATTGAGAAGCTAGGGCCGGGGACATTATGCTATGGAGACTATATGTGACAGGGTGATCCTTGACACTTCTCATGAAGTTGCTGATGATCGAATGCGGGCTGACAGGGAAATAATTAGCCGGGTTGGATTTTTCATGCCTTTTGTGGACGGGTCATGTTTGGCAATGTTACACATTGTTGGGTACATGCCAGTGCTGTACCTGTACTGGAGGAACTTGTCTGGGGTGCAGCCAGTTCTGGAGTACAAACCTTCAATATTGCTGCTGGGATGTTGCCAGGGATAATGCATTTGCAGCGCCGTCTGCCATTTCTTGATATCGTGTGGAGTGAATCAAATTTCCTGAAGACTGACACCCATGATGATGCAGACCACCGGAGGAGGCCGAGATGGATCACCCTCTCGGCACCTCTGGCAGAAACTTTCAGTCTTGTTTTTTGCTCTGACGTGCTGGGGTCCCCCATTATTGAAGAGGGGGATTTTATTGAGGCTCCTCTGCCGGCTTTTTGTTTATTTATTCATTAATATTCAGGACTGGATGTGGCAAAACTGCAGAGATAGATCCTGTATATTGAAAATAGGATCACATTGATTGTGTGATATAAACATTGACAAGTACTGGTGCAGTATTAATTTAAACAGACTGTTGTGCATTATAAACAAAGACAGAGTCTAGTCTGACAAAAATACAGATGAAGTCCAATTTAAAATGAGCAGAGACAGCAGTAATTATTGAGACAATGTCTGCTTCATGTAATGCAAGGCATCTCGATTTAAATTCCATCTGCTGGCCAAAAGTTGCAATTGCAGTTACTGTGAAAATGTCGCTGTCAGGTATAATCCATGATGTTGATGTATCCATAATCCATTTCCACAAATGAAATATCGCATCGCCTTCTGCGGGAGGTGCCAACATTTAAAGTGTAACTAATTGCAGGTGTCGCTGACTGATTCTCCCACATTGAGATCAGCACCAGAGCAAAGCGGCTCAATTCCTGGTCAGGCATTTTTGTTCATCTTTGTTAAATAGAGAAATGTTTACCTGGGCGCTGGATGGAGTCTATGGGAAATGTAACATTCATCTGACAAACATAGTGTTGGGGAGAGTTTATTGATTCATTATACCACCTGGGAAATGGTTGGGGCCATTGTCTCCGAAGCTTCCCAGGAAGTTAACATGGGATTTTAATTTTAAAGGTGAAATGTGGGTGTGCGTGTAAGACAGAGAGAATGCGTGTGTGAGAGACTGTGTGTGTGTGTGTGTGTGTGTGAAACACATGTTGCGTACAACTAAATTTCACAAAGGCCGCGGCATCCTTCTTTTTCCAATAGATACACAGCAAATGTTTCCACAAATGTTGCACCTGAAGCTCCCACTTGTCGTTCTGGGTTGTCATTTTCTCGGTTTGTGTCTATTTCAAAGCTGCTAAATCCACTGGTCCTGGTAGTTCACACCAGCCCGCCGGAGGTGTCGCCATTTTTTTCAGTTTGCAGCTGGTGACTCCCAATTGTTTTTTTTTAAATATATTTTATTCAAAATTTTTGGCCAACCAACAACAGTACATTGTGTATCTTTCACACAGTAATATAACAATATAAATAACAATGGCCAGTTTTTTAAACAAGAAATAAATAATATATAAACAACATCAAAATTTAAAAAAACAAAACCTTGTCCCAAATAAATACCCTCCAAAAAATACAATTCAGCCGTCCAGTATACAATTACCTATAACAACAACCTATACATATTATACTTATACACTAACATCCCTGAGAGTCCTTCTGGTTCCTCCCCCCCCCCTCCCACCCCCTCCCCCTCCTGGGTTGCTGCTACTGTCTTCTTCTTTTCCATTCCCTCTATCTTTCTGTGAGGTATTCGACGAACGGTTGCCACCACCTGGTGAACCCTTGAGCCGATCCCCTTAGGACGAACTTAATCCGTTCCAGCTTTATAAACCCTGCCATGTCATTTATCCAGGTCTCCACACCCGGGGGCTTGGCTTCCTTCCACATCAACAGTATCCTGCACCGGGCTACTAGGGATGCAAAGGCCAAAACATCAGCCTCTTTCGCCTCCTGCACTCCCGGCTCTTCTGCAACCCCGAATATAGCCAACCCCCAGCTTGGTTCGACCTGGACCCCCACCACCTTCGAAAGCACCTTTGTCACCCCCACCCAAAACCCCTGTAGTGCCGGACATGACCAGAACATGTGGGTGTGATTCGCTGGGCTTCTCGAGCATCTCGCACACCTATCCTCTACTCCAAAAAATTTACTGAGCCGTGCTCCAGTCATATGCGCCCTGTGTAACACCTTAAATTGTATCAGGCTTAGCCTGGCACACGAGGACGATGAGTTTACCCTACTTAGGGCATCAGCCCACAGCCCCTCCTCAATCTCCTCCCCCAGCTCTTCTTCCCATTTCCCTTTCAGCTCATCTACCATAATCTCCCCCTCGTCCCTCATTTCCCTATATATGTCTGATACCTTACCGTCCCCCACCCATGTCTTTGAGATCACTCTGTCCTGCACCTCCTGCGTTGGGAGCTGCGGGAATTCCCTCACCTGTTGCCTCGGAAAAGCCCTCAGTTGCATATACTGGAATGTATTCCCCTGGGGCAACCCATATTTTTCGGTCAGCGCTCCCAGAATTGCAAACGTCCCATCTACAAACAGATCTCTCAATTGTGTTACTCCTGCTCTTTGCCATGTTCCAAATCCCCCATCCATTCTCCCTGGAGCAAACCTATGGTTATTTCTTATTGGGGACCACACCGAGGCTCCCGTCTTTCCCCTATGCCGTCTCCACTGCCCCCAAATTTTCAATGTAGCCACCACCACCACCGGGCTTGTGGTGTATTTCTTCGGTGAGAACAGCAATGGCGCCGTCACCATAGCTTGTAGGCTAGTCCCCCTGCAGGATGCCCTCTCCAATCTCTTCCATGCCGCTCCCTCCTCTTCTCCCATCCACTTACATACCATTGAGATATTGGCGGCCCAGTAGTACTCACTTAGGCTCGGTAGTGCCAGCCCCCCCCCCCCCCCCCCCTATCCCTACTACGCTGCAAAAATCCCTTCCTCACTCTCGGGGTCTTCCCGGCCCACACAAAACTCATGATACTCTTCTCAATCCTTTTGAAAAAAGCCTTCGTGATCACCACCGGGGGGCACTGAAACACGAAGAGGAATCTCGGGAGGACCACCATTTTAACCGCCTGCACCCTCCCTGCCAGTGACAGGGATACCATGTCCCATCTCTTGAAGTCCTCCTCCATCTGTTCCACCAACCGCGTTAAATTTAACCTATGCAATGTACCCCAATTCTTGGCTATCTGGATCCCCAAGTAGCGAAAGTCCCTTGTTACCTTCCTCAGCGGTAAGTCCTCTATTTCTCTGCTCTGCTCCCCTGGGTGCACCACAAACAACTCACTTTTCCCCATGTTCAGTTTATATCCTGAAAATTCTCCAAACTCCCCAAGTATCCGCATTATCTCTGGCATGCCCTCCGCCGGGTCCGCCACATACAACAACAAATCGTCCGCATACAGAGATACCCGGTGTTCTTCTCCTCCCCTGAGTACTCCCCTCCACTTCCTGGAACCCCTCAATGCTATTGCCAGGGGCTCTATCGCCAGTGCAAACAATAATGGGGACAGAGGACATCCCTGCCTCGTCCCTCTATGGAGCCGAAAATACGCAGACCACCGTCCATTCGTGACCACGCTCGCCATCGGGGCCCTATACAGCAGCTGTATCCATCTAATATACTCATCTCCAAAGCCAAATCTCCTCAACACCTCCCACAAATAATCCCACTCCACTCTATCAAATGCTTTCTCGGCATCCATCGCCACCACTATCTCCGCTTCCCCCTCTGGTGGGGGCATCATCATTACCCCTAGCAGCCCCCGTATATTCGTATTCAGCTGTCTCCCCTTCACAAACCCAGTTTGGTCCTCATGGACCACCCCCGGGACACAATCTTCTATCCTCATTGCCATTACCTTGGCCAGAATCTTAGCGTCTACGTTCAGGAGGGAAATAGGCCTATAGGACCCGCATTGCAGCGGGTCTTTTTCCTTCTTTTTTTCCTGTAAAATTCAACTGGGAATCCATCCGGTCCCGGGGCCTTCCCCGCCTGCATGCTCCTAATTCCTTTCACTACTTCCTCCATTTCGATCTGTGCTCCCAGTCCCACCCTCTCCTGCTCCTCCACCTTAGGAAATTCCAGCTGGTCCAGAAAACACATCATTCTCTCCTTCCCATCCGGGGGCTGAGCTTCATATAATCTTTCATAGAATGCCTTGAACACTCCATTCACTCTCTCCGCTCCCCGCTCCATCTCTCCCTCCTCATCCCTCACTCCCCCTATTTCCCTCGCTGCTCCCCTTTTCCTCAATTGGTGGGCCAGCTCGCCTTCTCCCCATATTCGTACTGTACACCCTGTGCCTTCCTCCACTGTGCCTCTGCAGTACCCGTTGTCAGCAAATCAAATTCTACATGTAGCCTTTGCCTTTCCCTGTACAGTCCCTCCTCCGGTGCCTCCGCATATTGCCTGTCCACCCTCAGAAGTTCTTGCAGCAACCGCTCCCGTTCCCTACTCTCCTGCTTTCCTTTATGTGTCCTGATTGATATCAGCTCCCCTCTAACCACTGCCTTCAGCGCCTCCCAGACCACTCCCACCTGGACCTCCCCATTATCATTGAGTTCCAAGTACTTTTCAATACACCCCCTCACCCTTAGACACACCCCCTCATCCGCCATTAGTCCCATGTCCATTTTCCAGGGTGGACGCCGTTCTTTTTCCTCCCCTATCTCCAAGTCCACCCTCACCTTCAGGATCAACGCCCTTCCCAAAACAAAAAAGTCTATTCACGAATAAAGTTTGTGGACATAGGAGAAAAACGAAAACTCCTTGCTCCTAGGTCTGCTAAATCTCCATGGGTCTACTCCTCCCATCTGCTCCATAAAGTCTTTAAGCACCTTGGCTGCTGCCGGCCTCCTTCCAGTCCTGGACCTCGATCTGTCCAGCCCTGGTTCCAGCACCGTGTTAAAATCTCCACCCAGTACCAACTTCCCCACCTCTAGGTCCGGGATACGTCCTAACATGCGCCTCATAAAGTTGGCATCATCCCAGTTCGGGGCATATACGTTCACCAAGACCACCGCCTCCCCCTGTAATTTGCCACTCACCATCACGTATCTGCCCCCACTATCCGCCACCATGGTCTTTGCCTCAAACATTACCCGCTTCCCCACTAGTATAGCCACCCCCCTGTTTTTCGCATGTAGCCCCGAATGAAACACCTGCCCCACCCATCCTTTGCGTAGTCTAACCTGGTCTATCAGTTTCAAATGCGTCTCCTGTAACATAACCACATCTGCCTTAAGTTTCTTAAGGTGTGCGAGTACCCGTGCCCTCTTTATCGGCCCGTTCAGCCCTCTCACATTCCACGTGATCAGCCGGGTTGAGGGGCTCTTTACCCCCCCCCCCCTTGTCGATTAGCCATCCCCTTTTATCCAGCTCCTCACCCGGTTCCCACGCAGCTGTGTCCCCCCCAGGCGGTGCCCTCCCGCCCCGCCCACCCCACCCCATACCAGCTCCCCCTTCTCCCCAGCAGCAGCAACCCAGTAAATCCCCCCTCCCACCCCCTCTGCTAGATCCCCCACTAGCGTAGTTACACCCCCCATGTTGCTCCCAGAAGTCAGCAAACTCTGGCCGACCTCGGCTACCCCCCGTGACCTCGGCTCGCACCGTGCGACGCCCCCTCCTTCCTGCATCCCTATTCCCGCCATAATTATCATAGCGCGGGAACAAAACCCGCGCTTCCCTTTTGGCCCCGCCCCCAATGGCCAACGCCCCCAGCTCCTCCACCTCCCTTCCTCCCTCCCCCACAACCTGTGGAAGAGAGAAAAGTTACCGGGTCACAGGATTAACAACATAAAAATCATCTATCCCCCTTTTTTCCCCCCTCTTCGCCCCCCATACTCGCCCCACCACTTTGTCTCAAACTTTCTTTTTTAATAACCCGCTTATTCCAATTTCTCTTCAACAATAAATGTCCACGCCTCATCCGCCGTTTCAAAGTAGTGGTGCTTCCCTTGATATGTGACCCACAGTCTTGCCGGCTGCAGCATTCCAAATTTAATCTTCTTTTTATGAAGCACCGCCTTGGCCCGATTAAAGCTCGCCCTCCTTCTCGCCACCTCCGCAGTCCAGTCTTGATATACGCGGATCACTGCGTTCTCCCACCTACTGCTCCGAGTTTTCTTTGCCCATCTAAGGACCATCTCTCTGTCCTTAAAACGGAGGAATCTCACCACTATGGCTCTGGGAATTTCTCCTGCTCTCGGTCCTCGCGCCATCACTCGGTATGCTCCCTCCACCTCCAACGGACCCGTCGGGGCCTCCGCTCCCATTAACGAGTGCAGCATCGTGCTCACATATGCCCCGGCATCCGCCCCTTCTGCACCTTCAGGAAGACCAAAAATCCTTAAATTCTTCCTCCTCGCATTATTCTCCAGCACCTCCAGCCTTTCCACACATCGTTTATGGTGTGCCTCATGCATCTCCGTCTTCACCACCAGGCCCTGTATATCGTCCTCGTTCTCGGCAGCCTTTGCCTTCACGACCCGAAGCTCCCGCTCCTGGGTCTTTTGCTCATCTTTTAGCCCTTCAATCGCCTGTAATATCGGGGCCAACAGCTCCTTCTTCATCTCCTTTTTAAGCTCTTCCACGCAGCGTTTCAAAAACTCGTATTGTTCAGGGCCCCATATTAAACTGCCACCTTCCGACGCCATCTTGGTTTTTGCTTGCCTTCCTTGCCGCTGCTCTAGAGGATCCACCGCAATCCGGCCACTTTCCTCTCCTTTTTCCATCCGTATCCAGGGGGGATTCCCTTCTGGTTTACTGCACAGTACTTTTAGCCGTTAAAATTGCCGTTGGGGCTCTTATTAAGAGCCCAAAAGTCCGTTCCACCGGGAGCTGCCGAAACGTGCGACTTAGCTGGTCATCGCCGCACCCGGAAGTCGGTGACTCCCAAGTGTGATGATCAATGTTTAGGTTTAGGGACATTATGTCACACTTGGAAGAATCATTGAAGCGAAATATCGGGCTTCCCACTGGGTGCGTGGCTCCGGCTACTTCGCAAAGTGGAAATTCCTTGGTTGTGTGACCATGTCCCATTTAGGGACCATACTGCAAATGTGCAATCTACCTATTTTTAATTGTTTTGGAGAGACTTGGAAGCTCTGTCTTTGAGAGAACTGCCGCATTTCTGATTTTGTCCGGCCAGTAAATATCCATAATGCATTGCGGACAACAAAGATGAAATTGGCTGAGCTATTTTTCTTGACAGCTGTAAGTCTTTGTTTCACATCCATACAACAAGGTTCTGAGAGCTCGGGCCTTATAAACCATCAGCTTGCTCCAAAGGGTCAGCTTGATGTTATTCCATGGACATTCAATGAGTAAAACAAAGGTCGGATCTGCGTTCCCCATGTCAGCATCACATTCTACTTCAAGGAAGCCTCTCAGCGCGGAAACTCGGCAGCAGAAATTATCGCCTGCTCTTATTTTGCGTGACCATTGGCGAAAGTGCAACACCTTGTCCCACGACCACGGTTTTCCTCATACTACTCATTGGTAAGGAAGAACAAGTTACAGGCTCCGGAGACATAGTTTCTGTAGATGAAGTTTTGTTTGGATGATTCCGCGTAGAGGAATTCTCTGTTGAGGATGTATTGTGATTATGTCTCCGTTTTGATGACTGGAAGATTGTAGAGGTTGCAGCCTGGCCTAGTGTGCAAGTGGACTTCATCCATATCTTCAGGGAAGGCGAAGATCAGCAGGATGCTGTCCAATAAAGTTGGGTGTGGGACACGGTCCTCTTTCATTCAGTTATTCACTTAGAATCTGTCGGAAGTGGAATCATCAATCTGTACAGTGTTTTGCCAGGGAAAGAGTGAATGAAACAGTGGAGCTTTAGCAGACAGCCAAATGTCTCCAAATCGTATAGTCCCTGCTCCGCTGACGGTGCCGAAAGTTTATTGAGATTGATGAAAGTAAGGTGAAGAGGTAGACGTGTGGCAGAGGGAGCAGATCATGTCCAGAGTAAATCTTGCGACATGAATACCGCACCTTGCTTCCAGCTACATTCGGCCTGCAAGCAGATGAAGTGTTTAAAGTGTGAAACTAGCAGAGGCCTTCCCAGTGCTGCTATGAGTGAGATATGCCAATAGTTGCTGCAGTTTCCTCTGTCCACTTTGCTTTCACATATTGGTTATGATTTTGCATCATGAATCTCCTGTGGGATGGGTTATATCTTCCAGCAGAGAAGGAGAAGGCCATAAATGTTCAGAAACATAGTAATTATATTCACAGTTTTTCATTTATTTATGAACATAAATAATTAGATTCACCAACTCCCATCGTTTCACAAAGATTACAACAGTTTTAAATTAAGTTATACGGTGTGGCCGTCGCAGGCTCGCCATGATTTATTGCCATCGCTAATTACCCTTCACAAAGGGCGTGAACTGCGTGTTTGAACCTCTGCCGTCACTCTGGTGCAGGCACACCGACGATGCTGTTAGGGAGGGAGTTCTAGTCATTTGAACCAGCGACAGCGAAGATTCGGCGATATATTTCCAAGTCAGGGTAGTCAGTGATTTGGAGCGGAATTTCCAGGTGGTGATGGTAGAAATGAAAATGTCTGTACCTAATGTGACGTTAATGCACCTTTCAATCCCGATTTGTTATTACACTGTTTTGGAAAGTAATTCAAAGTCTGCAGCTGTCCACTGAGTTTCGCAGTATTTCTGTTTTCACATTAATATGTTTTTAGTCTGGTGTCTTCATTAATTTGGGGGAGGACATCTTGAGTGACTTATTGTACATGAAATGACCACATGTTCCAAATATTACCGTCCCTCCTCAACGTAATCATGTTCCCGCTTTCTGTCATTGAGATGAAGATTCACCATCAGCAGAGAAGAACACCAGCACCACAGGAGTATCTCCAGTTTCCTCCTAGTAACGCCCAGCTGGTCTGCTCCCAATAGTCTGGGGATGGAATTCACACAGGAAATCTTCAGCCACCGATTGTATCATTCTGACACAATTTATAAAGGACCAGCTTTAATTTGTGAAGTCATCAAGCGCAAAACTGAGAATGTAGAACAGCATCTTTCAGGACCATCTATCCATCCATCCATCAACCCCATTCACTGATTCCTCAATCAACATATTTAGGCATCCAACCAACATCCATCCCTACATCAAAGCAGTCATCCCTTTATCTTTTGGTTGGGTGGTGGGGGAGTATTAATGCCATTGAACCAATAATGCAAAGGCTCAGGCTAATTCTGTGGGAACTCGCGAACAAATCCTACCATGGCCGGTGGGGGAACTTGAGTTCAATTAATAAATCTGGAATATAGACTAACTGTGTCCATGGAATCCCCTCTGCTTCATCAATGAAGGAAATGTGACATCCCTCCCTGGTCTCACCTACATGTGGCTCCAGTCAGACAGCAACATGTCTGACTCTTCAGTTCCTTCTGAGCTGCCCCAGCAAACCACTCAGTTCAACAGCAATTAGGGACAGGGAACACATGGTGGTCTGACCAGTGAGTCCCACATTCCATGGAAGCATGTAGGAAAAAAGACAGAATATCCATGTTGATCTGTTACAAATGGACCCCTGTCTGATAGACTAATTGTATTTCTATCCATCATCACAATGTTATGAGATGTGGGAGAGATCTCCAGCCGGCTGTTGTTGCTCAGAGGGACAAGAAAAGCTGGATAACTCTCCTTTCCTGAGATGGGAACAGTTCAGATAGGTTCGCAATTTAAAACGTAAAATGATCTCCAGTACTGTTGCTGGGTAGATTTGTTCATAAATAGTCCTCATTGACAATGTTAAGAGTTTGTAGTTGGCTTGCAGCCAAACGGTCAGTACTGAGGAAACAGATCTTTGAAAAAAAATCCAGATGTTTCCTGTAAACAACTTTGAACATTCGAGCCTGCCTGCTGCAAGCGGCTGGATTGCTGCCAAATACTGTGTGGGGCAGATTAGCCTGAATATGAATGGACAAAATGGGATTTATCCATTCAAACAATAAATGTTTCAGTCGCACATGAAGTAAACGTTTTAAATGGTGTTCCATCTAAATAAATATATTCAGTGAATGCTGTGATCACGCTGAGGTTAGACGCGATCGGAACATTGTAAACTGACCAGATGCTATTTAATTTATATTAGTTCTGAGTAAAGGTCACTGTAGTTATTGAAGTCCGTTTGTTAAGAACCTAATGAAGTGAGAGTGAGTGGTGTTGATGGACCCAATCCACAAGCCCAATAAGACGAGGTACTTAAATAAAATCATAAAACTGCCTTGAACCCGCCTGAATTCCTGGAATATTCTCCGAGTTGTTGACTTCATTTAAACGGAGGCGTCTCTTATACCTGATTCGCACCGTGTTCTGTGCAGTTTAATTTGTGCTGATTTCCATTATTATTTAACAGTCCCTCTCATTTCTGCCAATGAGTGGAGAAATGACCAGTTCATGACCTGCTTCAGTGGAAGATAAAACATTTATTCTTGTGATATTGTGTAATATTCCGCAAAATCCTGATATCCTGTGTTCCCAACATAGCGAATGTTAGACAGCCGGTGGTCAGTGAAATTAGCGGTATTGATTTGGATGCTGAAGGATAACTTTGCTGATCGCCCTGTCCGTTCTGATTCATTCTGTCAAATGTTAATGTCAATTTTATGTTTGCAAGCGGGTTTCTTTTACCGCTAATGTTCACAGGACTGTCTGAGGCTCAGGGGCAGTTCCAGAAATGTAAGGAGAGTCATTGTGTAATGTTAGGAGCCTTGTCTGCAGACCCGCAATGCTCAGTGATAGCCATCCGCACTGCAAATGGAATCACCTTGTTCATTCCCGCATTCCGACAGAAATCGTCAACAATTCCTCTGATAAATGATACATGTTTACAAATGGAATGGGGACCCGGAGTGTTGCAAATCAGACTGACATACAACCTATTCCCTGACAAAATAATTAGTCTTTTTAAGATCATCTCAATATATTGGAGTAGAAATAAAGGGACTGAATTTGCAATGGAATCGTTATTTTCTTAACAGATGAGCAAACGTAATTTCGCAATGGGGACATTATAAAGAATCGATTCAGAGAAACAAATATCCCGCTACAGATAAATGTCTATTCAATAATAACCCATAGTAAATCTCTGGGCCCATTCTGTGGGGGGGGGGGGGGGGGGGGGGGCGTGGGGGGGGCGGTGGAAGGTGGGACGTGGATCCAGTCGCCGCCTCCACCAGGGACTCAACAGGCGGCGCCTGGAAACCCGCCCCCTGCCGGGTATTTAAATGCCGCTCACTGGGACCCGAATCCAACAGTCCGGGAGCTGGTTTGTTCACTGAGTTCCTGACACAACCATTTCCCCCAAATGACCAGAAGGATGAGGTGGGCCATTTCTCTCAGTTTGTTGCTAACCTTCTTATCCCGTGAGTAGTTTTTATTGTCCAAGTCTCTCACTGTTACTGTCTCAGTGTTAGTCTCTCTCTGGAATGTTCCAGACCACCAATCATTTCACCAGCATTAATCCTCGGGCTTTTTGATATATTTTTACAGGTGTCCAGTCAGAGGTTGTGTTGACTCAGCCGGGGGCAGAGACCGGGCGTCCCGGAGGCTCCCTGAGACTGACCTGTAAAACCAGCGGCTTCGATCTTGGCAGCTACTACATGCACTGGGTCCGCCAGGTTCCCAGGCAGGGGCTGGAGTGGCTGCTTCAGTACTATACTTCATCCAGCAACAACTACGCTCCAGCAATTAAAGATCGATTTACTGCGTCCAAAGACACTTCGAACAACATCTTCTCTTTGGCCATGACGAACCTGAAGACCGAAGACACCGCCATCTATTACTGTGCAAGAGACCACAGCGAGAGGAACCAGGGCTGGACCCGCACAAGAACAGCTCGAGAGGGAATTCAGCAACTTGCACCTTAACCTGAAGGTCAGTACTTGATCCAAATGTAATTATTTATGGCAGTGATCAGAGTCAAAACACAAGCTGCTTCTTACATAACTGACACAGGGAAAATTAAACAGTAAAACCGAACAAACCAATCGATCTGCAAGTATTAGCTTTTGTCTGTTGATGTTTACTGTTAACAGTTTCAGTAAATCCAGGCCTGGATATACTCATCGTTGTATTATTTCTGATACTTGGAGAAAGTATTTGTACATTGCGTTTCATGAACTGTTGTCTAAATTGTAAATTAGATCAGAAGTAATCGTCTATTTGAAGTGAATATTGAGCGGCAGGGCTGAACAGGGAGTGAGTGCAGTTTTTGTGCGGGTGTCTGTCACTGTGACTACAGCAGGGGGTCACGGTGCTGTGCACAGCGACATCCTCACACAAAAACCTCAGTGAAAGAGTTTGCTCAAGTTGGTGATCATTGCCACAGCAGGATTGTCAACGTAAATGAGGCTTAAATAAAACACAATATTAGTTTGTGAAAAGGTAGAACAATCTTCCACTTTATCTCTGTGGAACGACACGCTAAATGTGCCCCGTGGGTTTAAAAGTGTTCCGATCCTCTTTATAAATGTATTGACCAGGACAAGCTGAAATAACTCAGATTCGCTCTTGGAAGAGACAGAGTTAGTTTTTTGAACGCGCAGTGAAATTAAATCTCTGTATTTTACAGTTAACAGTCTGCCGCAGTATTTGACACGCTGTGTCTCACTGTGATACCTGGCACAGCAGTTACTGTCAATACAAAAAGCCCCTCAGCACCAATTAACTGAGGCTGGCTCAGTGCTCGCTTTTACAATCCAACTTTATTTACAGTGAAGTATTGTTCATGTCCAGCACTGACAAAATGACAATAATTAATATGGAAATCTGTGACAATTATTCACTCGTTAGTTGGTGATTTCAAGAACATGATCACGTGTTACTCTGAAATATAAAACATTAGGGTCGTTTCTGAACAGCAAGCGATCTCCACAAGTACAATTCTAGTTTAATGAAAATGTACCGCGATTTTACCTTGTCTCTGGTTTGTGAATATTTAAAATAATGGTGGATTTCTGTCTATTTTGTGCAGGTCCGGTTATTGTACGGAGCTGCTCAGGGAATGTGACACTGTGACGCTATGGACTACTGGGGACAAGGCACCATGGTGACGGTGACTGCAGGTAAGAATCATTCAATTATTTATAAACTGTTTTACTTGAGTCTATGTTTTATTTATTTTTCTATTTTAACTATGCATTCGTTCACTGAATTGCGGGTTTGCTGGATTCTGTATTGAGATTTTGTTGTCATGTTTTATGTGATTCTGCTGGAAAAGGAATTATTCTGCCTCTTGACAAAAGGTTCTGCTGAGGGATTCAGTCCCTGGTTGTTGTGATTTGATGTTTATTTGCTGAGGATACTGTGGCCGGGTTACTTTAAATACCTAACGCCTGTTAAACAGTTTGGTATTTCTGCAATGTTTAATCTCGGTGACACCTGGTGGCTGCAGATTTTACCGCCTCCTGCACAAGTGTTAGAAATCTACCCAATATTCACAAAATATGCTGAAGTATCTGTGTCAATTTATTGAACACTTCCCGCATATTGACAATGCTGATGATATTCTTCCATATTTCTGTTTGTTTTAATTGTTCATTCACTTGCTGAAAGGCGGATTTGGTGGGTTCTAGATATAAATTTTCTTGAAATGCTGTTTGATTCTATTGAAAGTGTTTGAAGAATTGAGCTGGTTCTCCATGAGACGAGTTTCAGCCCCTCGGTGATGTGATTTGGTGTTTTTCTGCTGAGGAGATTGTGTCTGGGTGATTTTGAATGAGTAAAGTTTGTGAAACGGTTCTGGCGTTTCTATGTTCTTTATACTCGGTGATATTGAGCGTTTCCATGTTTTGTAATTGAATGAAAATAAGACACGTGTTTGAAACTGCTTGGCACACGATTGTGGGTGGACAACGGTCAGGATTTTAGAGTTTTTTAAAAGTGATGATTGCAGATTAAACTAAGCCACAGTTTTAAATGCTCTTTCCGAACATAATTTGTTCCTGCAATCACAGCCTGGCTTTTCTTCAATGTTCCATCTTGGTGGGATTGATGGATGCAGCTTTTATCTCTCCTGTCAACTGTTGAAATGCGTTTGAAATATGGTCCAACATGAATAAAATATGGTAAAGTTTCAAAAATATTTTGGACATACCCCACCTGCTCACAGTGATATTACTGTTGTTCTGTATTTCTATTTAGTTTGATAATTCATACATTTGGTGCCGAACTGATTTGCTGGATTCGATATTCAGATGTTTTTGAAATCTTACGTTTGATTCTGTTGAATGTAGAATTGAGCTGCTTCTCAATGAAACGGGTTCAGTCCTCACGATGAGTTTTGGTGTTTTGCTGCTGAGGAGATGGTGTGTCTGGGTGACTTTGAATAAGTACAATTTGTGAAGCGGTTTTCTGTTTCTACGTTGTTTCTGCATTGTTCAAACTGGGTGACATTGAGCAGTTACACGTTTTCTGGTTAAATGTAAAAAGGTTTGCGCGTTTGAATCTCCTTGAAACACAATTGTGGGGAGTAAACGTGGCCGGTTTCGAAAATAAAGAAAGGAATTAAAGATTTGATTGACATTTTTAAATTTTACCTAATGATTACTGATTAAACTAAACCATGGCGTCATTAAGAACGCAATTCGTTACTGCAGTCTGAAACTATTTAATTAAAACGTTTTCAAATTCGTGAGTAAAATTAATATAACTTAAACAATTATAATGCGGTATTATCACCATATTATCCAAATATGTTTCCATATTAATATCATTAATCATCAATCTCCTTCCACAATTCTGCTGTGCTTTGCACACCATCAGCATGACCGGAAAAGTTTGTAGGCTGGGAATATTTTGTGATTATTTATGAAAGTGTTTTAATAATAACATACTGATTCTACAGCACTGTTCAATTACACAAGATATATTTGAATTAATTTTTATTTCTCTGATTACGTTTGCAGTTACTTAAATAGGAGTTTTATATCGCAGTTTGGCAATTTATGTATCCGGTTATAGTATTATTTATGTGCAGCAGCAAGAATATTAATTATCTCTTCAACGTCATTTGTAGTTGTCTCTAACCTAATCATAAAGAGTTTTCTCAGAGGTGGAAGTCGCTGACAGTGCAGGAATTGTTCTTATGATTTTATCTGAATTGTAGGAATGTCCAGACTGCACAGTGCTGGAGCTTGACAAGTAAAAGCTTGAAATTCAAAGAGATTAATTTAATTACAAAAAGAGAATATTAGCTTTGCAAAAAATAATAACATCCTGTCTCGCAGAGCTGTGCTGTACACAATATAACATTATTGAAATAAAACAAATTATACAATCGAAGAATAGATTATATCTGAGCCTCAAGCTTATTTCTTCTTAACTCGTAAATTGAACAAAAACATTTCTCCATCATTTTCTAGATATTACACATGTCTGAATTATTCCATCCGATAATTTGAAGTTTAATATTTAATTAAATCCAAATATTTATCAAATTTCAGGCAGGAGCAGGTTTTGAATTGCAGAGAACTATGTTTTATTATTTATATTATAGAGTACAAATCAGCTGACAGGTCAACTAATTGACAATTGGCAATAACTTGCAATGCGACTTTAGTACTAACTAATTCAACATAAATTAACTGCTACAATTGAGTAGCATACTGGCGTGTTATATCAAAGCTATTGGAGAATGTTTAATTGCCCTGAAAATAATTTAGAAAACAATACATTTATTTGCTCCGGTTGATGAGGTGGCCCGCCTCCATTGTTTTGTTGATTGTATTTAATTAAGACATTGGATCAAATCGGGTAATCAGTTTCCAATGTGAATGTTTCCTGGTTTGTTTATTTCTTATCAAACACTGGATCTCTGTCACAGACATTAAACTCCCCTCAATCTGTTCTATTTAATGTGTTCATTCTCAGTGAAAATACATTCTGCCCAGTTCAGACAGGAGAAATAGCTGAAAGGCGAAGGGAGTTTGAAATTTATATCAGTTTAATTTCAGTGGTTATTAATTTCATTTGTCGTAAGTTGACCATTTATCAATTAGAATCAAGCAGTTTGAATGATTCGATCCCCTGTGTTTCAGAGTGAAATTTGACACACTAGGTACACTCTCATCCGCACACTGTTTCTCCCTCACACACTCCCTCTCTCCCAGAAACCCGGACTATTCCTCAAACACACAGACACTCTCTCTCACAGACACTCTCACATACACGATAGCTCTTCAAAAACACACAGTCTCTCTCACACACATACTCGGTCACACACGCATTGCCTCACACACTCATTCTCTTACATACTCTCTGTCTCCAACTTTCTCTCTCGCCAACTCTCCCTCACACACCAACAGACTGTCACTCGCTCTCTCACAGACACAGGCACATTATCCCTCTCTCTCTTTCAGACAATCTCCCTCTCTCACACTCTCACACACACTCTCTCTTACACGTTTTACCAATCTCACTCACATACACAATCATTCACAGACACACACTCTCGCACACATGCACTCTCGCACACATTATCTCTTGCACACACGCTCGTTCACACACATGCCCTGTCACACACATCTCTCCAACACAAAAACGCTCTCTCACATACAGGCTCTCTGACACATCCGTTCTCTCACACATACACTCTCTCACACATACACTCTCTCTGACATGCATGGTCTCTTGCAGGCATGCTCTCTCACACACATGCTCTCACACACACGCTCTCTCACACACACACAGCCTCTCGCTCACACATGCTCTCTTGTACTCCTGCTCTCTCACACATATATCCTCTCTTGCATACATGCTCTCTCATACACATGCGCTCTGATACTCACACTCTCTCGCACATTCACTCACTTGCTCACTCACACTCATGCTCGTTTACACACATGCTCTCTCACACACATGCTTTCTCACACACTTGCTCTGTTGCACACATGCTCTCACACCCATGTACTCTCCCACACATGCTTTCTCACACACACTCTCTCAATCACATATCTCTCACACTCACGCTCTCTTGCACACACGCTCCCTGACACACATGCCCTCTCACTCACATGCTCTCTCATACACTTGCTCTCTCACATACACACTCTCTCATACACTCACTCTCGACACTCATGCTCTCACACACACACACTCTGACACACACGCTCACACCCACACACTCTCTCTCATTCTCTCTTGCACACACGCACTCTGACACACCTCATGGTCTCTCTCGTACTCATGATTTCTCGCACACATGCTCTCTCACACATGCTGTCTCACAGTCATGCTCTCTCACACACATGTTCTTTTGCACACATGCTGTCTCATGCACACGTTCTCTCACACACATGCTCTCTCACACATATGCTCTCTTGCACACATGCTCTCTCACACATATGGTCTGTTACACACTCACACACATGTGTTCTCACACACATGATCTCTCGCACACATGCTCTCACATACATGCTGTCTCACTCACATGCTTTGGTGCATACATGCTCTCTCACACACATGCTCTCTTGTGAAAGCACTCTTTCACTCACATGCTGTCTCACACACACAATTTTGCACATGCAGTCTCTCTCCTGTGCACACTATTTTGCTCCCTCACACACACAGATATCCTGTCGCTCGCAGAAATACACACAATCGCGCTCTCAAACACAGATATTCTCTCACACACAGATACTCTCTTGCACACACACACTCACACGTGTACTCTCTCTCTCCCACTCTCTTGATCCACCTCTCGCAGAAACAATCACACGCATGCATGCAGACACATGCATACACACAGTCACGGGCTCTCACATACCCAAATTCTCCCTCACACACACACACACACACACTCAGACACGCACACACTTTCAGATACACAGGTGAGAGCGACTGAACAAACATCAATAATAATAATCATTATTATTGTCACAAGTAGGCTTACATTAACACTGCAATGAAGTTACTGTGAAAAGCCCCCAGTCACCACACTCTGGCGCCTGTTCGGATACACAGAGGGAGAATTCGGAATATCCAAACCACCGAACAGGTCGATTTTCGGGACTTGTGAGAGGAAACCGGATCACTCGGAGAAAACCCACCCAGACTCCGGGGAGAACGTGCAGACTCCGCACAGGCAATGACCCAAGTGGGAATCGAACCCGGGTCCCTGGTGCTGTGAAGCAACAGGGTTAACCACTGTGCTGCCGTGCCGCCAAATCAAGGCAGCATTGAAACGTGAGACCTCAAGCAGCCCAAACAAAGAATGAATGGATGGGAATCAGGGGAAGAATCTCCGCTGGTTGGAGTCACAACCAGCACCAAGGTGGATGGATTCCATTGCTGGAGGCCAATCAGCTCAGTTCTAGGACATCACTGCGAGACTTCTTCAGGGCAGTGTCCGAGGTCCAACCATCTTCAGCTTGTTCATCAATGACCTTCTTTCCATCATCAGGTCTGAACAGGGGTTGTTGGCAGATGATTGCATCATGCTCAGCACAATTTGCAACTGTGCAGTCACTAAATAAACCTGTAAATAAAGCAACATGGAGGCTCTATGCGGTTCTGGCTGACAAGTGGTAAGTAACAGTCAAGTCACCCAATTGAAGGCAATGCCCACCTCCAGTAAGAACAGATCTAACCACCGCCCCTTGACATTGACTGGCATTACCATCATTGAAAACCACTAACAACCTCCTGGTGATCAACATGGACCAGAAAGTGATCTGGGCGAGTCATAGAAATTTTGAGGCCAGAAGAACAGATCAAAGGTGAAAACCCATCTTCTGACTCCCCAAAGCCTGTCCACTATCTAAACATCCGCTGCTGAAGCTCATCGTGTCTCCGTAGGCAGCATTTTCCAAACCGATGACAGCGGCCATTTGGACAAGGACAATAGACACATGGGAACATCACCAACTGGAAGGTCCCCTCCTCACCATTCACCATCATGACTATGTAATATATCTCCGTTCCTGCACTGCCGCTGGTTCAACATCATGTATCGGACTCGGGAAAACACCACATGGACTGCAACGGTTAAAGAAGGAAGCTCAGCATCTTCTCAAAGTCAATGAGGGATGGAAGATAAATGCAGGCCGAGCCTACATCACAAGAATGAATAAACACAACACACTCTCTCTGACACAATATGACAAGACTTTTACGGGCACAAAAATCCCATTTGCAAAATGAAAATCCGTTAAGTCGCAGGAATGTTCATTGTCCCAGTTCTAAATTGTTTTCTCACTCAACTTTTTTCAGCACCACGCACTCACCCACTCTAACTCATCAACCCTAAATCACACATCCCCACTCACTCACCCTCTTTCAGCAAAGTGCATTCGCCCACTCTAACACATCAACCTCACTCACACACGCTCACTCACCCTTTCACACACACACCCTCATTCACACACCCTCACTCACACGCCCTCACTCACACACCCTCACACACACCCTCACTCACACACCGTCACTCTCATACCCTCACTCACACACCCTCACACACACACCCTCATTCACACACCCTCACTCACACACCCTCACTCACACACCCTCACAAACACACCCTCACTCACACTCCCTCACTCACACACCCTCACAAACACACCCTCACAAACACACCCTCACTCTCACACCCTCACTCACACACCCTCACTCACACACCCTCACTCACACACCCTCACTCACACACCCTCACTCACACACCCTCACACGCCCTCACTCACACACCCTCACTCACACACCCTCACTCACACACCCTCACACACACAGCCTCACTCACACAACCTCACTCACACACCCTCACTCACACACCCTCACACACACACCCTCATTCACACACCCTCACTCACACGCCCTCACTCACACGCCCTCACTCACACACCCTCACTCACACTCCCTCACTCACACACCCTCACAAACACACCCTCACAAACACACCCTCACTCTCACACCCTCACTCACACACCCTCACTCACACACCCTCACTCACACAACCTCACTCACACACCCTCACTCACACACCCTCACACACCCTCACTCACACACCCTCACTCACACACCCTCACTCACACACCCTCATTCACACACCCTCATTCACACACCATCTCACACACCCTCACTCACACACCCTCACTCACACACCCTTACTCACACACCCTCACACACACAGCCTCACTCACACAACCTCACTCACACACACTCACTCACACACCCTCACACACACACCCTCATTCACACACCCTCACTCACACGCCCTCACTCACACGCCCTCACTCACACTCCCTCACTCACACACCCTCACAAACACACCCTCACAAACACACCCTCACTCTCACACCCTCACTCACACACCCTCACTCACACACCCTCACTCACACACCCTCACTCACACAACCTCACTCACACACCCTCACTCACACACCCTCACACACCCTCACTCACACACCCTCACTCACACACCCTCACTCACACACACTCATTCACACACCCTCATTCACACACCATCTCACACACCCTCTCTCACACACACCGTCACTCACTCTCATACCCTCACTCTCACACACCCTCACTCACACACCCTCACTCACACACCCTCACTCACACACCCTCACTCATACACCCGCAGTCACACACACCCTCATACACCCTCACTAACCCACCCTCTCACACACACACCGTCTCACACCCTCACTCACACACCCTCTCACACAACCTCACTCACACACCCTCTCACACACAGACTCACACAACCTCACTCGCACGCCCTCACTTACACCCTCATTCACACGCCCTCACTCACACACCCTCACTCACACACCCTCACTCACACACCCTCACTCACACAACCTCACTCACACAACCTCACTCACACAACCTCACTCACACAACCTCACTCACACACACACCCTCACACACACACCCTCACTCACAAACCCTCGCTCACACACCCTCACTCACACACCCTCATACACCCACACTCACATACCCTCACTCACACACCCTCACTCGCACACCCTCACTCACACACCCTCACTCACACACCCTCACTCACACACACCATCACTCACACACCCTCACTCTCATACCCTCACTCACACACCCTCTCACACACCCTCACTTACACATCCTCTCACACACCCTCACTCACACACTCTCACTCACACACCCTCACTCACACACCCTCACACACACACAAACTCACACACCCTCTCACACACCACCTCACACACCCTCTTACACACCCTCTCACACACACACACACTCACAGCTCCCACTCTCCCACCCACACACACCCTCACTCACCCACCCACATTCATTCGCCCTCACTCATACACCCTCACTCACACACCCTCACTCACACACCCTCATACACCCACACTCACATACCCTCACTCACACACCCTCACTCACACACCCTCACTCACACACACTCACTCACACACCCTCTCACACACACCGTCACTCACACACCGTCACTCTCATACCCTCACTCACACAACCCTCACTCTCTCATCCTCACTCACACGCCAAACTTACACCTTCATTCACACGCCCTCACTCACACACCCTCGCGCACACACCCTCACTCACACACCTTCACTCACACACCTTCACTCACACACCCTCACTCAAACAACCTCACTCACACACCCTCACACACACACCCTCATTCACACACCCTCACTCACACACACCCTCACTCACATACCCTCACTCACATACCCTCACTCACCCACCCTCACTCACACACCCTCAAACACACGCCCTCAAACACACGCCCTCACTCACACACCCTCACTCACACAACCTCACTCACACACCCTCATTCACACACATTCACTCACACACCCTCACACAGACACCCTCACTCACACACCCTCATACACCCACACTGACATACACTCACTCACACACCCTCACTCACACACCCTCACTCTCACACCCTCTCACACACACCGTCACTCACACACCCTCACTCTCATACCCTCACTCACACACCCTCACTCACACACCCTCACTCACACACCCTCACACACACACTCTCATAGATCTCACTCACTCAACCACCCACATTCATTCACCCTCACTCAAAGTCTCACTCACACACCCTCACTCACAAACCCTCACTCACACACCCTCTCACACACACAGTCACTCACACACCATCACTCTCATACACTCACTCACACAACCTCACTCATACGCCCTCACTTACACCCTCATTCACACACCATCACTCACACGCCCTCACTCACACACCCTTACATATACACCCTCACTCACACCCTCACTCACACCCTCACTCACACACTCTCAATCACACACCCTCACTCCCACACCCTCACTCACACACCCTCACTCACACCCTCACTCACACAACCTGACTCACACACCCTCACACACACCCTCACTCACACACCCTCACTCACACACCCTCAATTATACACCGTCACTCACACACCCTCACACACACACCCTTACTCACACACCCTCACTCACACAACCTCACTCATACACCCTCATTCACACACCGTCACTAACACACCCTCACTCACACACCCTCACTCACACACCCTCACTCACACACCCTCACTCACCCTCACTCACACACCCTCATTCACACACCCTCACACACACACCCTCACACACACCCTCACTCATACACCTGAAGTCACACACGTCCTCATACACCCTCACTAACCCGCACTTTCACACACACATTCACACACACCGTCTCACTCCCCCACTCACACACCCTCGCTCACATACCCTCTCACACAACCTCACTCACACACGCTCTCACACACAGACTCACACAACCTCTCGCATACGCCCTCACTCACACCCTCACTCATACACCCTCTCACACACACCCTCATACACCCTCACTCATACGCCCTCACCAACACGCCCTCACTCACACGCCCTCACTCACACGCCCTCACTCACACACCCTCACTCACACACCCTCACTCACACACCCTCACACTCACACCCTCACTCACACACCCTCACTCACACACCCTCACACACACACCCTCACTCATACACCCTCAGTCACACACACCCTCAGTCACACACCCTCATACACCCTCACCATCCCACCCTCTCACACACACATTAACACACACACCGTCTCACACTACACTCACACACCCTCTCACACAACCTCACTCTCACACACCTTCACTCACACACCCTCACTCTCACACACCCTCACTCTCACACACCCTCACTCACACACCCTCGCACACACACCCTTACTTACACACCCTCACACACACACCCTCACACACACACCCTCACTCACACACCCTCACTCACACACCCTCACTCACACACCCTCACTCACACACCCTCACTCACACATCCTCACTCACACACCCTCACACACCCTCACACACATATCCTCATTCACACACCCTCACTCACACACCCTCACTCACACAACCTCACTCACAAAACCTGACTCACACACATACCCTCACACACACGCCCTCACTCACACACCCTCACTCACACACCCTTACTCACACACCCTCACTCACACACACAAACTCACACACACAAACTCATTCACACACCCGCACTCACACACCCTCACTCACACACCCTCACTCACGCACCCTCACTCACACACCCTCACTCACACACCCTCTCACACACACACACACTCACAGCTCTCACTCACGCACCCACATTCATTCGCCCTCACTCACTCACCCACATTCATTCGCCCTCACTCATACACCCTCACTCACACACCCTCACTCACACACCTTCACTCACTCACCCTCACTCACACAACCTCACTCACACACCCTCACACACACACCCTCATTCACACACCCTCACTCACACACCTTCACTCACTCACCCTCACTCACACACCCTCACTCACACACCCTCACACACACACCCTCACACACACACCCACACTCACACACCCTCACTCACACACCCTCATACACCCACACTCACATGCCCTCACTCACACACCCTCACACACAAACCCTCACTCACACACCCTCACTCACACACCCTCACTCACTCACACACACTCACTCACTCACACACCCTCACTCACTCACACACCCTCACTCACTCACACACCCTCACTCACACACAACCTTATTCACACACCCTCACTCACATACACTCACTCACCCACCCTCACTCACACACCCTCAAACACACACCCTCACTCACACACCCTCACACACCCTCACTCACACACCCTCACTGACACACCCTCAATCACACACCCTCACTCACACTCCCTCACTCACACACCCTCACTCACACACCCTCACTCACATACCCTCACTCACACACCCTCACTCACACACCCTCACTCACACACCCTCACTCACACACCCTCACTCACACACCCACACTCACACACCTTCACTCACACACCCTCACTAACACACCCTCACTAACACACCCTCACACACCCTCACTCACACACCCTCACTCACACACCCTCACTCACACACCCTCACTCACACACCCTCAATCACACACCCTCACTCACACACCCTCAAACACACACCCTCAAACACACACCCTCACTCACACACCCTCAAACACACACCCTCACTCACACACCCTCACTCACACACTCTCACTCACACACCCTCACTCACACACCCTCACTCACACACACCCTCACTCACACACCCTCACTCACACACACACCCTCACTCTCACACACTCACTCTCACACACTCACTCACACACTCACACTCACACACCCTCACTCACACACTCTCACTCACACAACCTCACTCACACACCGTCACTCACACACCCTCACTCTCACACCCTCACTCACACCCTCACACACACACACCCTCACTCTCACACCCTCACTCTCACACCCTCACTCACACACTCACACTCACACACCCTCACTCACACACTCTCACTCACACACCCTCACACACACACACACCCTCACTCACACACCCTCACTCTCACACCCTCACTCACACACTCACACTCACACACCCTCACTCACACACTCTCACTCACACACCCTCACTCACACACTCTCACTCACACACCCTCACTCTCACACCCTCACTCACACACTCACACTCACACACCCTCACTCACACACTCTCACTCACACACCCTCACTCACACACCCTCACTCACACACCCTCACTCACACACCCTCACTCACACACCCTCACACACACAGCCTCACTCACACACTCTCACTCACACACCCTCACTCACACACCCTCACAAACACACCCTCACTCGCACTCCCTCACTCACACACCCTCATCAGACACCCTCATCACACACCTTCACTCACACACCCTCACACACCCTGACTCACACACCCTCACTCACACACCCTCACTCACACACCCTCACTCACCCACCCTCACTCACACACCCTCAAACACACACCCTCACACACCCTGACTCACACCCTCACTCACACACCCTCAAACACACACCCTCACTCACACACCCTCACACACCCTCACTCACACACCCTCACTCACACACCCTCACTCACACACCCTCACTCACACACCCTCACTCACACACCCTCACTCACATACTCTCACTCACACACCCTCACTCACACACCCTCACTCACACACTCACACTCACACACCCTCACTCACACACCCTCACTCTCACACCCTCACTCACACACTCACACTCACACACCCTCACTCACACACTCTCACTCACACACCCTCACACACACACACTCTCACACTCACACACCCTCACTCTCACACCCTCACTCACACACTCACACTCACACACCCTCACTCACACACTCTCACTCACACACCCTCACTCACACACTCTCACTCACACACCCTCACTCTCACACCCTCACTCACACACTCACACTCACACACCCTCACTCACACACTCTCACTCACACACCCTCACTCACACACCCTCACACACACAGCCTCACTCACACACCCTCACTCACACACCCTCACTCACACACCCTCACAAACACACCCTCACAAACACACCCTCACTCACACTCCCTCACTCACACACCCTCACTCACACACCCTCACTCACACACCCTGACTCACACACCCTCACTCACACACCCTCACTCACACACCCTCACTCACACACCCCCACTCACACACCCTCACTCACACAGCTCACTCACATACCCTCACTCACACACCCTCACTCACACACCCTCACTCACACACCCTCACTCACACTCACACACCATCACTCAAACACTCTCACTCACATACCCTCACGCACACACCCTCACTCACACACCCTCACTCACACACCCTCACTCACACTCACACACCATCACTCACACACACTCACTCACACACCCTCACTCACACACTCTCACTCACTCACTCTCACTCACACACCCTCACTCACACACCCTCACTCACACACGCTCACTCACACACCCTCACTCACACATCCTCACTCACATACCCTCACTCACACACCCTCACTCACATACTCACACACCCTCACTCACACACTCTCACTCACACTCCCTCACTCACACACCCTCACTCACATCTCCTCACTCACACACCCTCACTCACACACCCTCACTCACACATCCTCACTCACATACCCTCACTCACACACCCTCACTCACACACTCACACTCACACAACCTCACTCTCACACCCTCACTCACACACCCTCACACACACACCCTCACAAACACACCCTCACTCACACACCCTGATTCACACACCCTCACTCACTCACCCTCACTCACACACCCTCACTCACACACCCTCACACACACACCCTCACTCACACACCCTCACTCACACACCCTGAATCACACACCCTCACTCACACACCCTCACTCGCACACCCTCACTCACACACCCTCACTCACACAGCTCACTCACGTACCCTAACTCACACACCCTCACTCACACACCCTCACACACACCCTCACTCACACACCCTCACTCACACACTCTCACTCACACACTCTCACTGACACACCCTCACTCGCACACCCTCACTCACACACCCTCACTCACACACCATCACTCACACACCCTCACACACACACCCTCACACACACTCTCACACACACACCCTCACACACACACCCTCACTCACACACCCTCACTCACACACACTCACTCACACACCCTCACACACACACCCTCACACACACACCCTCACTCACACACCCTCACTCACACACACTCACTCACACACCCTCACTCACACACCCTCACTCACTCACCCTCACTCACTCACCCTCACACATACACCCTCACTCACACACCCTCACTCACACACCCTCACACACACACCCTCACTCATACACCCTCAGTCACACACACCCTCAGTCACACACCCTCATACACCCTCACTAACCCAGCCTCTCACCCACACATTCACACACACACCGTCTCACACTACACTCACACACCCTCTCACACAACCTCACTCTCACACACCCTCACTCACACACCCTCACTCTCACACACCCTCACTCACACACCCTCACACACACACCCTCACACACACACCCTCACTCACACACCCTCACTCACACACCCTCACTCACACACCCTCACTCACACACCCTCACACACCCTCACACACACACCCTCATTCACACACCCTCACTCACACACCCTCACTCACACACCCTCACTCACACAACCTCACTCACACAACCTGACTCACACACATACCCTCACTCACACGCCCTCACTCACACACCCTCACTCACACACCCTCACTCACACGCACAAACTCACACACACAAACTCACTCACACACCCTCACTCACACACCCTCACTCACACACCCTCACTCACACACCTCACTCACACACACAAACTCACACACACAAACTCACTCACACACCCTCACTCACACACCCTCACTCACACACCCTCACTCACACACCCTCACTCACACACCCTCACTCACACACCCTCACTCACACACCCTCTCACACACATACACTCAGAGCTCTCACTCACGCACCCACATTCATTCGCCCTCACTCACTCACCCACATTCATTCGCCCTCACTCATACACCCTCACTCACACACCCTCACTCACACACCGTCACTCACTCACCGTCACTCACACAACCTCACTCATACACCCTCAAACACACCCTCATTCACACACCCTCACTCACACACCCTCACTCACACACCCTCACTCACACACCTTCACTCACTCACCCTCACTCACACACCCTCTCTCACACACCCTCACACACACACCCTCACACACACACCCTCACTCACACACCCTCACTCACACACCCTCATACACCCACACTCACATGCCCTCACTCACACACCCTCACTCACTCACACACCCTCACTCACTCACACACCCTCACTCAGTCACACACCCTCACTCACACACAACCTTATTCACACACCCTCACTCACATACACTCTCTCACCCACCCTCACTCACACACCCTCAAACACACACCCTCACTCACACACCCTCACACACCCTCACTCATACACACTCACTCACACACCCTCACTCACACACCCTCACTCACACACCCTCACTCACACACCCTCACTCACACACACTCACTCACACACCCTCACTCACACACCCTCACTCACACACCCTCACTCACACACCCACACTCACACACCTTCACTCACACACCCTCATCACACACCCTCATCACACACCCTCACTCACACACCCTCACACGCCCTGACTCACACACCCTGACTCACACACCCTCACTCACACACCCTCACTCACACACCCTCACTCACACACCCTCACTCACACACCCTCACTCACCCACCCTCACTCACACACCCTCAAACACACACCCTCACTCACACACCCTCACACACCCTTACTCACACACCCTCAAACACACACCCTCACTCACACACCCTCACACACCCTGACTCACACACCGTGACTCACACACCCTGACTCACACACCGTGACTCACACACCCTCACTCACACACCCTCACTCACACACCCTCACTCACACACCCTCACTCACACACCCTCACTCACATACCCTCACTCACACACCCTCACTCACACACCCTCACTCACACACACCGTCACTCACACACACGAACTCACACACCCTCACTCACACACCCTCACTCACACACCCTCACTCACACACCCTCACTCACACACTCTCACTCACACACTCTCACTCACAGACCCTCACTCACACAACCTCACTCACACACACCCTCACTCACACACCCTCACACTCACACCCTCACACACACACCCTCACTCACACACCCTCACTCACACACCCTCGCACACACACACCCTCACTCACACACCCTCACTCTCACACCCTCACTCACACACTCACACTCACACACCCTCACTCACACACTCTCACTCACACACCCTCACTCACACACCCTCACTCACACACACTCACTCTCACACCCTCACTCACAAACTCACACACACACCCCCTCACTCACACACCCTCACTCTCACACCCTCACTCACACACTCTCACACCCTCACTCACACACTCTCACTCACACACCCTCACTCTCACACACTCACTCACACACTCACACTCACACACCCTCACTCACACACTCTCACTCACACACCCTCACTCACACACCCTCACTCACACACCCTCACTCACACACCCTCACACACACAGCCTCACTCCCACACTCTCACTCACACACCCTCACTCACACACCCTCACAAACACACCCTCACTCACACTCCCTGACTCACACACCCTCATCACACACCGTCATCACACACCCTCACTCACACACCCTGACTCACACACCCTCACTCACACACCCTCACTCACACACCCTCACTCACACACCCTCACTCACCCACCCTCACTCACACACCCTCAAACACACACCCTGACTCACACACCCTCACTCACACACCCTCAAACACACACCCTCACTCACACACCCTCACACACCCTGACTCACACACCCTCACTCATTCCCTCACTCACACACCCTCACTCACACACCCTCACTCACACACCCTCACTCACACACCCTCACTCACATACCCTCACTCACACACCCTCACTCACATACCCTCACTCACACACTCACACACCCTCACTCACACACCCTCACTCTCACACCCTCACTCACACACTCACACTCACACACCCTCACTCACACACTCTCACTCACACACCCTCACACACACACACCCTCACTCACACACCCTCACTCTCACACCCTCACTCACACACTCACACTCACACACCCTCACTCACACACTCTCACTCACACACCCTCACTCACACACTCTCACTCACACACCCTCACTCTCACACTCTCACTCACACACTCACACACCCTCACTCACACACTCTCACTCACACACCCTCACTGACACACCCTCACTCACACACCCTCACTCACACAGCCTCACTCACACACCCTCATTCACACACCCTCACTCACACACCCTCACAAACACACCCTCACTCAAACTCCCTCACTCACACACCCTCACTCACACACACTCACTCACACACCATGACTCACACACCCTCACTCACACACCCTCACTCACACACCCTCAGTCACACACCCTCACTCACACACCCTCACTCACACACCCTCACTCACACAGCTCATTCACATACCCTCACTCACACACCCTCACTCACACACCCTCACTCACACACCCTCACTCACACACCCTCACTCACACACCATCACTCAAACACTCTCACTCACACACCCTCACTCACACACCCTCACTCACACACTCACACACCCTCACTCACACACTCTCACTCACACACCCTCACTCACACACCCTCACTCACACACCCTCACTCACACACCCTCACTCACACATCCTCACTCACACCCTCACTCACACACCCTCACTCACACACTCACACTCACACACCCTCACTCACACACTCTCACTCACACTCCCTCACTCACACACCCTCACTCACATATCCTCACTCACACACCCTCACTCACACACCCTCACTCACACATCCTCACTCACATACCCTCACTCACCAACCCTCACTCACACACTCACACTCACACACCCTCACTCACACACTCTCACTCACACTCCCTCACTCACACACCCTCACTCACACACCCTCACACACACACCCTCACTCACACACCCTCACACACACACCCTCACAAACACACCCTCACTCACACACCCTGACTCACACACCCTCACTCACTCACCCTCACTCACACACCCTCACTCACACACCCTCACACACACACCCTCACTCACACAACCTCACTCACACACCTTCACTCACACACCCTCACTCATACACTCACACTCACACCCCCTCACTCACACACCCTCACTCACACACCATCACTCACACACCCTCACTCACACACCCTCACTCACACACCCTCACACACAGACACTCACACACACCCTCACTCACACACCCTCACTCACACACCCTCACTCACACACCCTCACTCACTCACCCTCACTCACTCACCCTCACTCATACACCCTCACTCACACACCCTCACTCACACACCCTCACACACTCACCCTCACTCACACACCCTCACTCACACACCCTCACTCACCCACCCTCACTCACCCACCCTCACTCACACACCCTCACTCACACACCCTCACTCACACACCCTCACTCACACACCCTCACTCACACACCCACACAGACACCCTCACTCACACACCCTCACTCACACACCCTCACTCACACACCCTCACTCACACACCCTCACTCACACACCCTCACTCACACACCCTCACACACACAGCCTCACTCACACACTCTCACTCACACACCCTCACTCACACACCCTCACAACCACACCCTCACTCACACTCCCTCACACACACAGCCTCACTCACACACCCTCACTCACACACCCTCACTCACACACCCTCACTCACCCACCCTCACTCACACACCCTCAAACACACACCCTCACTCACACACCCTCACACACCCTGACTCACACACCCTCAAACACACACCCTCACTCACACACCCTCACTCACACACCCTCACTCACACACCCTCACTCACACATCCTCACTCACACACCCTCACTCACATACCCTCACTCACACACCCTCACTCACACACCCTCACTCACACACTCACACACCCTCACTCACACACCCTCACTCTCACACCCTCACTCACACACTCACACTCACACACCCTCACTCACACACTCTCACTCACACACCCTCACACACACACACCCTCACTCACACACCCTCACTCTCACACCCTCACACACACACCCTCACTCACACACCTTCACTCACATACCCTCACTCACACACCCTCACTCACATACCCTCACTCACTCACCCTCACTCACCCTCACTCACTCACCCTCACTCACACACCCTCACTCACACACCCTCACTCACACACCCTCACTCACCCACTCTCACTCACCCACCCTCATTCACACACCCTCACTCACATACCCTCACTCACACACCCTCACTCACACACCCTCACTCACACACTCACACACCCTCACTCACACACCCTCACTCTCACACCCTCACTCACACACTCACACTCACACACCCTCACTCACACACTCTCACTCACACACCCTCACACACACACACCCTCACTCACACACCCTCACTCTCACACCCTCACACACACACCCTCACTCACACACCTTCACTCACATACCCTCACTCACACACCCTCACTCACATACCCTCACTCACTCACCCTCACTCACCCTCACTCACTCACCCTCACTCACACACCCTCACTCACACACCCTCACTCACACACCCTCACACACACACCCTCACTCACACACCTTCACTCACATACCCTCACTCACACACCCTCACTCACATACCCTCACTCACTCACCCTCACTCACCCTCACTCACTCACCCTCACTCACCCACCCTCACTCACACACCCACACTCACACACCCTCACTCACACACCCTCACTCACACACCCACACAGACACCCTCACTCACACACCCTCACTCACACACCCTCACTCACACACCCTCACTCACACACCCTCACTCACACACCCTCACACACACCCTCACACACACCCTCACTCACACACCCTCACTCACACACCCTCACTCACACACCCTAACTGGACTGTAACGTACACAGCTCAGTTAGCTGGATTGTGACGTACACAGCTCAGTTAGCTGGATTGTGACGTACACAGCTCAGTTAGCTGGATTGTGATGTACACAGCTCAGTTAGCTGGATTGTGACGTACACAGCTCTGCTAGCTGGATTGTGATGTACGCAGCTCAGTTAGCTGGATTGTGACGTACACAGCTCAGTGAGCTGGATTGTGACGTACACAGCTCAGTTAGCTGGATTGTGATGTACACAGCTCAGTGAGCTGGATTGTGACGTACACAGCTCAGTGAGCTGGATTGTGACGTACACAGCTCAGTTAGCTGGATTGTGATGTACACAGCTCAGTTAGCTGGATTGTGACGTACACAGCTCAGTGAGCTGGATTGTGACGTACACAGCTCAGTTAGCTGGATTGTGACGTACACAGCTCAGTGAGCTGGATTGTGACGTACACAGCTCAGCTAGCTGGATTGTGACGTACACAGCTCAGTTAGCTGGATTGTGACGTACACAGCTCAGTTAGCTGCATTGTGATGTACACAGCTCAGTTAGCTGGATTGTGACGTACACAGCTCAGTTAGCTGGATTGTGACATACACAGCTCAGTTAGTTGGATTGTGACGTACACAGCTCAGTTAGCTGGATTGTGACGTACACAGCTCAGTTAGCTGGATTGTGATGTACACAGCTCAGTTAGCTGGATTGTGACGTACACAGCTCAGTGAGCTGGATTGTGACGTACACAGCTCAGTTAGCTGGATTGTGACGTACACAGCTCAGTGAGCTGGATTGTGACGTACACAGCTCAGCTAGCTGGATTGTGACGTACACAGCTCAGTTAGCTGGATTGTGACGTACACAGCTCAGTTAGCTGCATTGTGATGTACACAGCTCAGTTAGCTGGATTGTGACGTACACAGCTCAGTTAGCTGGATTGTGACATACACAGCTCAGTTAGTTGGATTGTGACGTACACAGCTCAGTTAGCTGGATTGTGACGTACACAGCTCAGTTAGCTGGATTGGGACGTACACAGCTCAGTGAGCTGGATTCTGACGTACACAGCTCAGTTAGCTGGATTGTGGCGTACACAGCTCAGTTAGCTGGATTGTGACGTACACAGCTCAGTTAGCTGGATTGTGACGTACACAGCTCAGTTAGCTGGATTGTGACGTACACAGCTCAGCTAGCTGGATTGTGACGTACACAGCTCAGTTAGCTGGATTGTGACGTACACAGCTCAGTTAGCTGGATTGTGACGTACACAGCTCAGTTAGCTGGATTGTGACATACACAGCTCAGTTAGCTGGATTGTGACGTACACAGCTCAGTTAGCTGCATTGTGATGTACACAGCTCAGTTAGCTGGATTGTGACGTACACAGCTCAGTTAGCTGGATTGTGACATACACAGCTCAGTTAGCTGGATTGTGACGTACACAGCTCAGTTAGCTGGATTGGGACGTACACAGCTCAGTGAGCTGGATTCTGACGTACACAGCTCAGTTAGCTGGATTGTGGCGTACACAGCTCAGTTAGCTGGATTGTGACGTACACAGCTCAGTTAGCTGGATTGTGACGTACACGGCTCAGTTAGCTGGATTGTGACGTACACAGCTCAGTTAGCTGGATTGTGATGTACACAGCTCAGTTAGCTGGATTGTGATGTACACAGCTCAGTTAGCTGGATTGTGATGTACACAGCTCAGTGAGCTGGATTGTGATGTACACAGCTCAGTTAGCTGGATTGTGACGTACACAGCTCAGTTAGCTGGATTGTGATGTACACAGCTCAGTTAGCTGGATTGTGATGTACACAGCTCAGTTAGCTGGATTGTGACGTACACAGCTCAGTGAGCTGGATTGTGGCGTACACAGCTCAGTTAGCTGGATTGTGACGTACACAGCTCAGTGAGCTGGATTGTGACGTACACAGCTCAGTTAGCTGGATTGTGATGTACACAGCTCAGTGAGCTGGATTGTGACGTACACAGCTCAGTGAGCTGGATTGTGACGTACACAGCTCAGTTAGCTGGATTGTGACGTACACAGCTCTGCTAGCTGAATTGTGAGGTACACTGCTCAGTTAGCTGGATTGTGACGTACACAGCTCAGTTAGCTGGATTGTGACGTACACAGCTCAGTTAGCCGGATTGTGACGTACACAGCTCAGTTAGCTGGACTGTGACGTACACAGCTCAGTTCGCTGATTGTGACGTACACAGCTCAGTTAGCTGGATTGTGACGTACACAGCTCAGTGAGCTGGATTCTGACGTACACAGCTCAGTTAGCTGGATTGTCATGTACACAGCTCAGTTAGCTGGATTGTGATGTACACAGCTCAGTGAGCTGGATTGTGACGTACACAGCTCAGTGAGCTGGATTGTGACGTACACAGCTCAGTTAGCTGGATTGTGACGTACACAGCTCAGTTAGCTGGATTGTGACGTACACAGCTCAGTTAGCTGGATTGTGATGTACACAGCTCAGTGAGCTGGATTGTGACGTACACAGCTCAGTTATCTGGATTGTGACGGACACAGCTCAGTTAGCTGGATTGTGACGTACACAGCTCAGTTAGCTGGATTGTGACGTACACAGCTCAGTGAGCTGGATTGTGACGTACACAGCTCAGTTAGCTGGATTGTGATGTACACAGCTCAGTGAGCTGGATTGTGACGTACACAGCTCAGTGAGCTGGATTGTGACGTACACAGCTCAGTTAGCTGGAATGTGACGTACACAGCGCAGTTAGCTGGATTGTGACGTACACAGCTCAGTGAGCTGGATTGTGACGTACACAGCTCAGTGAGCTGGATTGTGATGTACACAGCTCAGTTAGCTGGATTGTGACGTACACAGCTCAGTTCGCTGGATTGTGATGTACACAGCTCAGTGAGCTGGATTGTGATGTACACAGCTCAGTTAGCTGGATTGTGACGTACACAGCTCAGTTAGCTGGAATGTGACGTACACAACTCAGTGAGCTGGATTGTGACGTACACAGCTCAGTTAGCTGGATTGTGACGTACACAGCTCAGTTAGCTGGATTGTGACGTACCCAGCTCAGTTAGCTGGATTGTGACGTACACAGCTCAGTTAGCTGGATTGTGACGTACACAGCTCAGTTAGCTGCATTGTGAGGTGCACCGCTCAGTTAGCTGGATTGTGATGTACACAGCTCAGTGAGCTGGATAGTGACGTACACAGCTCAGCTAGCTGGATTGTGACGTACACAGCTCTGCTAGCTGGATTGTGGCGTACACAGCTCAGTTAGCTGGATTGTGATGTACACAGCTCAGTGAGCTGGATTGTGATGTACACAGCTCAGTTAGCTGGATTGTGACGTACACAGCTCAGTTAGCTGGATTGTGACATACACAGCTCAGTTAGCTGGATTGTGACGTACACAGCTCAGTTAGCTGGATTGTGACGTACACAGCTCAGTGAGCTGGATTGTGACGTACACAGCTCAGTTAGCTGGATTGTGATGTACGCAGCTCAGTGAGCTGGATTGTGGCGTACACAGCTCAGTTAGCTGGAATGTGACGTACACAGCTCAGTTAGCTGGATTGTGACGTTCACAGCTCAGTTAGCTGGATTGTGATGTACACAGCTCAGTTAGCTGGATTGTGACGTACACAGCTCAGTGAGCTGGATTGTGACGTACACAGCTCAGTTCGCTGGATTGTGATGTCCACAGCTCAGTTCGCTGGATTGTGACGTCCACAGATCAGTTAGCTGGATTGTGATGTCCACAGCTCAGTTCGCTGGATTGTGACGTACACAGCTCAGTGAGCTGGATTGTGACGTACACAGCTCAGTTAGCTGGATTGTGACGTACACAGATCAGTTAGCTGGATTGTGATGTCCACAGCACAGTTCGCTGGATTGTGACGTCCACAGATCAGTTAGCTGGATTGTGATGTACACAGCTCAATTAGCTGGATTGTGACGTACACCGCTCAGTTAGCTGGATTGTGAGGTACACAGCTCAGTTAGCTGGATTGTGACGTACACAGCTCAGTTAGCTGGATTGTGACGTACACAGCTCAGTTAGCTGGATTGTGAGGTACACAGCTCAGTGAGCTGGATTGTGACGTACACAGCTCAGTTAGCTGGACTGTGGCGTACCCAGCTCAGATAGCTGGATTGTGATGTACACAGCTCAGTTAGCTGGATTGTGACGTACACATCTCAGTTAGCTGGATTGTGACGTACACAGCTCAGCTAGCTGGATTGTGACGTACACAGCTCAGTTAGCTGGATTGTGACGTACACAGCTCAGTTCGCTGGATTGTGATGTACACAGCTCAGTTCGCTGGATTGTGATGTACACAGCTCAGTTCGCTGGATTGTGACGTACACAGCTCAGTTAGCTGGATTGTGACGTACACAGCTCAGTTAGCTGGATTGTGACGTACACAGCTCAGTTAGCTGGATTGTGACGTACACAGCTCAGTTAGCTGGATTGTGACGTACACAGCTCAGTTAGCTGGATTGTGACGTACACAGCTCAGTTAGCTGGATTGTGACGTATACAGCTCAGTGAGCTGGATTGTGACATACACAGCTCAGTTAGCTGGACTGTGGCGTACACAGCTCAGTTAGCTGGATTGTGACGTACACAGTTCAGCTAGCTGGATTGTGACGTACACAGCTCAGTTAGCTGGATTGTGAGGTACACAGCTCAGTTAGCTGGATTGTGACGTACACCTCAGTTAGCTGGATTGTGACGTACCCAGCTCAGTTAGCTGGATTGTGACGTACACAGCTCAGATAGCTGCATTGTGACGTACACAGCTCAGTGAGCTAGATTGTGACGGACACAGCTCAGCTAGCTGGATTGTGACGTACACAGCTCAGTTAGCTGGATTGTGACGTACACAGCTCAGTGAGCTGGATTTTGACGTACACAGCTCAGTTCGCTGGATTGTGACGTACACAGCTCAGTTCGCTGGATTGTGACGTACACAGCTCAGTTAGCTGGATTGTGACGTACGCAGCTCAGTTAGCTGGATTGTGAGGTACGCAGATCAGTTAGCTGGATTGTGACGTACACAGCTCAGTTCGCTGAATTGTGACGTACACAGCTCAGTTAGCTGGATTGTGACGTACATAGCTCAGTTAGCTGGATTGTGATGTACACAGCTCAGTTAGCTGGATTGTGAGGTACGCAGATCAGTTAGCTGGATTGTGACGTACACAGCTCAGTTAGCTGGATTGTGACGTACACAGCTCAGATAGCTGGATTGTGACGTACGCAGCTCAGTTAGCTGGATTGTGAGGTACGCAGATCAGTTAGCTGGATTGTGACGTACACAGCTCAGTTCGCTGAATTGTGACGTACACAGCTCAGTTAGCTGGATTGTGACGTACACAGCTCAGTTAGCTGGATTGTGACATACACAGCTCAGTTAGCTGGATTGTGACGTACATAGCTCAGTTCGCTGGATTGTGACGTACACAGCTCAGTTAGCTGGATTGTGACGTACACAGCTCAGTTAGCTGGATTGTGACGTACATAGCTCAGTTCGCTGGATTGTGACGTACACAGCTCAGTTAGCTGGATTGTGACGTACACAGCTCAGTTAGCTGGATTGTGACGTACACAGCTCAGTTAGCTGGAGTGTGACGTACACAGCTCAGTTAGCTGGATTGTGACGTACACAGATCTGTTAGCTGGATTGTGACGTACACAGCTCAGTTAGCTGGATTGTGACGTACACAGCTCAGTTAGCTGGATTGTGACATACACAGCTCAGTTAGCTGGATTGTGACGTACACAGCTCAGTTAGCTGGATTGTGACGTACGCGCTCAGTTAGCTGGATTGTGACATACACAGCTCAGTGAGCTGGATTGTGACGTACACAGCTCAGTTAGCTGAATTGTGACGTACACAGCTCAGTTAGCTGGATTGTGACGTACACTGCTCAGTTAGCTGGATTGTGACGTACACAGCTCAGTTAGCTGGATTGTGACGTACACTGCTCAGTTAGCTGGATTGTGACGTACACTGCTCAGTTAGCTGGATTGTGACGTACACAGCACAGTTAGCTGGATTGTGACGTACACAGCTCAGTTAGCTGGATTGTGACGTACACAGCTCAGTGAGCTGGATTGTGACGTACACAGCTCAGTTAGCTGGATTGTGACGTACACAGCTCAATTAGCTGGATTGTGACGTACACAGCTCAGTTAGCTGGATTGTGACGTACACAGCTCAGTTAGCTGGATTGTGACGTACACAGCTCAGTTAGCTGGATTGTGACATACACAGCTCAGTTAGCTGGATTGTGACGTACACAGCTCAGTTAGCTGCATTGTGATGTACACAGCTCAGTTAGCTGGATTGTGACGTACACAGCTCAGTTAGCTGGATTGTGACATACACAGCTCAGTTAGCTGGATTGTGACGTACACAGCTCAGTTAGCTGGATTGGGACGTACACAGCTCAGTGAGCTGGATTCTGACGTACACAGCTCAGTTAGCTGGATTGTGGCGTACACAGCTCAGTTAGCTGGATTGTGACGTACACAGCTCAGTTAGCTGGATTGTGACGTACACGGCTCAGTTAGCTGGATTGTGACGTACACAGCTCAGTTAGCTGGATTGTGATGTACACAGCTCAGTTAGCTGGATTGTGATGTACACAGCTCAGTTAGCTGGATTGTGATGTACACAGCTCAGTGAGCTGGATTGTGATGTACACAGCTCAGTTAGCTGGATTGTGACGTACACAGCTCAGTTAGCTGGATTGTGATGTACACAGCTCAGTTAGCTGGATTGTGATGTACACAGCTCAGTTAGCTGGATTGTGACGTACACAGCTCAGTGAGCTGGATTGTGACGTACACAGCTCAGTTAGCTGGATTGTGACGTACACAGCTCAGTTAGCTGGATTGTGATGTACACAGCTCAGTGAGCTGGATTGTGACGTACACAGCTCAGTGAGCTGGATTGTGACGTACACAGCTCAGTTAGCTGGATTGTGACGTACACAGCTCTGCTAGCTGAATTGTGAGGTACACTGCTCAGTTAGCTGGATTGTGACGTACACAGCTCAGTTAGCTGGATTGTGACGTACACAGCTCAGTTAGCCGGATTGTGACGTACACAGCTCAGTTAGCTGGACTGTGACGTACACAGCTCAGTTCGCTGATTGTGACGTACACAGCTCAGTTAGCTGGATTGTGACGTACACAGCTCAGTTAGCTGGATTGTGATGTACACAGCTCAGTGAGCTGGATTGTGACGTACACAGCTCAGTGAGCTGGATTGTGACGTACACAGCTCAGTTAGCTGGATTGTGACGTACACAGCTCAGTTAGCTGGATTGTGATGTACACAGCTCAGTGAGCTGGATTGTGACGTACACAGCTCAGTTATCTGGATTGTGACGGACACAGCTCAGTTAGCTGGATTGTGACGTACACAGCTCAGTTAGCTGGATTGTGACGTACACAGCTCAGTGAGCTGGATTGTGACGTACACAGCTCAGTTAGCTGGATTGTGATGTACACAGCTCAGTGAGCTGGATTGTGACGTACACAGCTCAGTGAGCTGGATTGTGACGTACACAGCTCAGTTAGCTGGAATGTGACGTACACAGCGCAGTTAGCTGGATTGTGACGTACACAGCTCAGTTAGCTGGATTGTCATGTACACAGCTCAGTTAGCTGCATTGTGATGTACACAGCTCAGTTAGCTGGATTGTGACGTACACAGCTCAGTGAGCTGGATTGTGATGTACACAGCTCAGTTAGCTGGATTGTGACGTACACAGCTCAGTTCGCTGGATTGTGATGTACACAGCTCAGTGAGCTGGATTGTGATGTACACAGCTCAGTTAGCTGGATTGTGACGTACACAGCTCAGTTAGCTGGATTGTGACGTACACAGCTCAGTTAGCTGGAATGTGACGTACACAACTCAGTGAGCTGGATTGTGACGTACACAGCTCAGTTAGCTGGATTGTGACGTACACAGCTCAGTTAGCTGGATTGTGACGTACACAGCTCAGTTAGCTGCATTGTGAGGTGCACCGCTCAGTTAGCTGGATTGTGATGTACACAGCTCAGTGAGCTGGATAGTGACGTACACAGCTCAGCTAGCTGGATTGTGACGTACACAGCTCTGCTAGCTGGATTGTGGCGTACACAGCTCAGTTAGCTGGATTGTGATGTACACAGCTCAGTGAGCTGGATTGTGATGTACACAGCTCAGTTAGCTGGATTGTGACGTACACAGCTCAGTTAGCTGGATTGTGACATACACAGCTCAGTTAGCTGGATTGTGACGTACACAGCTCAGTTAGCTGGATTGTGACGTACACAGCTCAGTGAGCTGGATTGTGACGTACACAGCTCAGTTAGCTGGATTGTGACGTACACAGCTCAGTTAGCTGGATTGTGACGTTCACAGCTCAGTTAGCTGGATTGTGATGTACACAGCTCAGTTAGCTGGATTGTGACGTACACAGCTCAGTGAGCTGGATTGTGACGTACACAGCTCAGTTCGCTGGATTGTGATGTCCACAGCTCAGTTCGCTGGATTGTGACGTCCACAGATCAGTTAGCTGGATTGTGATGTCCACAGCTCAGTTCGCTGGATTGTGACGTACACAGCTCAGTGAGCTGGATTGTGACGTACACAGCTCAGTTAGCTGGATTGTGACGTACACAGATCAGTTAGCTGGATTGTGATGTCCACAGCACAGTTCGCTGGATTGTGACGTCCACAGATCAGTTAGCTGGATTGTGATGTACACAGCTCAATTAGCTGGATTGTGACGTACACCGCTCAGTTAGCTGGATTGTGAGGTACACATCTCAGTTAGCTGGATTGTGACGTACACAGCTCAGTTAGCTGGATTGTGACGTACACAGCTCAGTTAGCTGGATTGTGAGGTACACAGCTCAGTGAGCTGGATTGTGACGTACACAGCTCAGTTAGCTGGACTGTGGCGTACCCAGCTCAGATAGCTGGATTGTGATGTACACAGCTCAGTTAGCTGGATTGTGACGTACACATCTCAGTTAGCTGGATTGTGACGTACACAGCTCAGCTAGCTGGATTGTGACGTACACAGCTCAGTTAGCTGGATTGTGACGTACACAGCTCAGTTCGCTGGATTGTGATGTACACAGCTCAGTTCGCTGGATTGTGATGTACACAGCTCAGTTCGCTGGATTGTGACGTACACAGCTCAGTTAGCTGGATTGTGACGTACACAGCTCAGTTAGCTGGATTGTGACGTACACAGCTCAGTTAGCTGGATTGTGACGTACACAGCTCAGTTAGCTGGATTGTGACGTACACAGCTCAGTTAGCTGGATTGTGACGTACACAGCTCAGTTAGCTGGATTGTGACGTATACAGCTCAGTGAGCTGGATTGTGACATACACAGCTCAGTTAGCTGGACTGTGGCGTACACAGCTCAGTTAGCTGGATTGTGACGTACACAGTTCAGCTAGCTGGATTGTGACGTACACAGCTCAGTTAGCTGGATTGTGAGGTACACAGCTCAGTTAGCTGGATTGTGACGTACACCTCAGTTAGCTGGATTGTGACGTACCCAGCTCAGTTAGCTGGATTGTGACGTACACAGCTCAGATAGCTGCATTGTGACGTACACAGCTCAGTGAGCTAGATTGTGACGGACACAGCTCAGCTAGCTGGATTGTGACGTACACAGCTCAGTTAGCTGGATTGTGACGTACACAGCTCAGTGAGCTGGATTTTGACGTACACAGCTCAGTTCGCTGGATTGTGACGTACACAGCTCAGTTCGCTGGATTGTGACGTACACAGCTCAGTTAGCTGGATTGTGACGTACGCAGCTCAGTTAGCTGGATTGTGAGGTACGCAGATCAGTTAGCTGGATTGTGACGTACACAGCTCAGTTCGCTGAATTGTGACGTACACAGCTCAGTTAGCTGGATTGTGACGTACACAGCTCAGTTAGCTGGATTGTGAGGTACGCAGATCAGTTAGCTGGATTGTGACGTACACAGCTCAGTTAGCTGGATTGTGACGTACACAGCTCAGATAGCTGGATTGTGACGTACGCAGCTCAGTTAGCTGGATTGTGAGGTACGCAGATCAGTTAGCTGGATTGTGACGTACACAGCTCAGTTCGCTGAATTGTGACGTACACAGCTCAGTTAGCTGGATTGTGACGTACACAGCTCAGTTAGCTGGATTGTGACATACACAGCTCAGTTAGCTGGATTGTGACGTACATAGCTCAGTTCGCTGGATTGTGACGTACACAGCTCAGTTAGCTGGATTGTGACGTACACAGCTCAGTTAGCTGGATTGTGACGTACATAGCTCAGTTCGCTGGATTGTGACGTACACAGCTCAGTTAGCTGGATTGTGACGTACACAGCTCAGTTAGCTGGATTGTGACGTACACAGCTCAGTTAGCTGTAGTGTGACGTACACAGCTCAGTTAGCTGGATTGTGACGTACACAGATCTGTTAGCTGGATTGTGACGTACACAGCTCAGTTAGCTGGATTGTGACGTACACAGCTCAGTTAGCTGGATTGTGACATACACAGCTCAGTTAGCTGGATTGTGACGTACACAGCTCAGTTAGCTGGATTGTGACGTACGCGCTCAGTTAGCTGGATTGTGACATACACAGCTCAGTGAGCTGGATTGTGACGTACACAGCTCAGTTAGCTGAATTGTGAGGTACACAGCTCAGTTAGCTGGATTGTGACGTACACAGCTCAGTGAGCTGGATTGTGACGTACACAGCTCAGTTAGCTGGATTGTGACGTACACAGCTCAGTTAGCTGGATTGTGACGTACACAGCTCAGTTAGCTGGATTGTGACGTACACAGCTCAGTTAGCTGGATTGTGACGTACACAGCTCAGTTAGCTGGATTGTGACGTACACAGCTCAGTGAGCTGGATTGTGATGTACATAGCTCAGTTAGCTGGATTGTGACGTACACAGCTCAGTTAGCTGGATTGTGACGTACACAGCTCAGTGAGCTGGATTGTGACGTACACAGCTCAGTAAGCTGGGCGGCTGGTTCGTGATGGAAAGCGACCCCAACAGCGCGAGTTCAATTGCTGTATCGGCTGAGGTTCTCATGAAGACCACCATTCTCAAACTTGCCCCTCATCTGAGATGTGCTGACCCTCAGGTCAAATCACCACAAGTCAGCTCTGAAAAGGAGAGCAGTCTCTGTGATTATGGCGCCATTTACATTTTATTTTACATGATGGCTGAAATAATGGGGAAAACCCTCTGCTCCTCTCATTCAATTCAATGAAAGTTACATCATTCAGGTGGCATCAAAATGCTATTTTTTGTCATGTGATAGAGATGGAGAGAGAGATGTGAGTTTCTATTGAGGGGCCATAGAGATGGTGATCCCCAAATGATAGACGCTGAAATGTGGATGTAACGTTTAATGAGAAAATATTCGGATCAACGCATGGTCACATTTTGAAGTGCTTGTTAACTTATAAATCACAAATAACAGAGTCTAACTTGTTGAATGGACCATTCTCCCCCAGCGACACCGTCTCCGCCCACTCTCTACAGCCTGGTCTCCTGTCAGCAACACAACAGTGACGGCTCCGTGACCTTCGGCTGTTTGGCGATGGACTACTCCCCAGAAATCACCAGCCTTACCTGGAAGAAAGATGGGCAGCTGATCACCACTGGAGTTAAGAAATACCCGTCAGTGAGAAACAAGAAGGGAACCTACACCCTGAGCAGTCAGTTAACCATCACCGAGTCAGAGGGGGGATGCAGCGAAATCAGCTGTGAGGTTCGACACAGCGGCTCAGACAAGAGCATTGGAATGGAATGTAAGTGTTGTGGAATCTGTGAGAAACAGACGCTTTGATTACTTTATTTACATCTTTGGTCATAACACATTTATGGTTCTCTGCATAGTTCTGATTCCTGCGAGAAATAGTGACCACAGAGAAACTGTTAAAATACAATTAGTAATTTTATTGATTACATCTTCTTCAAGAAATGTCTAACTTGTGTTTCTTGAAGGTGGAGTCAACACTCCAAATGTTCTCCTCACCGTGAGTTCCAATGAAGAAATCTCAAGACAGAAATTTGCAACCATGGTCTGTTCAATCAACGATTTCCATCCAAAGTCAATGACGGTGAAGTGGCTGAAGAATGGACAACCCATGGGTTCAGGATTTGTCACCTCGCCCCCCTGTGAAGTGAACGGGAACTTCTCGGCGAGCAGTCGGCTGACAGTCTCCGCTGGGGAATGGTTCAGCAAAGCGGTCTATACCTGCCAGGTCACTCATCAAGAGGTCACACAAAGTCAAAATATCACTGCGTCTGGTAAGAGACTCAAACAGAGGAAACAATAAATCATCCTGCACTCTGAAGTTAATCCAAATCAGGAATTTACTGAAGTTAGTGTAAAGCACAGAACAACTTCTAATTTACTGCCATGTAGTTTGTGTTTCATTCTGACGTAAGAGCTGCATGAGGGTTGCTTATCATTCACGATTTTATGAATATAGAAATAAATTTATCCCTATAATTTGAAGTAATTTAGTAAGTGAGGTGGATGAATGAATTGAAAATCGCTTATTGTCACAAGTAGGCTTCAAATGAAGTTACTGTGAAAAGCCCTTGGTTGCCACATTCCGGCGCCTGTTCGGGGAGGCTGGTATGGGAATTGGACCCGCGCTGGTGGCCTGCCTTGGTCTGCTTTAAAAGCCAGCGATTTAGCCCCGTGCTAAACCAGCCCCTGTTGGACTTGATGCCAGCTTTATCCTGAGACAGCTGATTATATTTGAGTCAGTGGGTGTCTCAAACACTTAACTGATAACAGCTCCGGGGGAAAGTGTTGGAAAGTTCATCCAACCTATTTATGGATCAGCCGCCAGTACTTCGTTCCTGAGATCAGGAATGGAATATTTGTATTGGGAATGCTGAAATGCTGATTCGTTAGAATGATATCGGGGCTGACTGTATTTCACAATGAGAATAGTTTTCACAAACCAAACTGATTTTCCATTGCGTATAGAAGATTAAAGGCGGTCTTTAGAGGTTGATGTTTCGAAGTTGATTTATTCCCATTTAGAGTTCAGGCTGAATCCTGTTGTCCTGATTCTGAAGATCAAACTTGGGTTGATTTCCACTTTTTTCATTCGCAGATCCTTCCCTTTGCACTGATGCCTCAGTAACAATACTGCCACCACCAATAGAACAGGTCTTACTGGAGGCGACTGTAACCTTAACCTGCGTCATTTCGAATGCTCCTTATGGAGTCAACGTGTCCTGGAGTGAAGCGAAGAAGCCGCTGAAATCAGAGATTGCCGAGCAGCCTGGGGCAGATACTGAGAGCGTGGTCAGCAAATTAAACATCTCGACACAAGCCTGGCTGAGTGGGGCTGTGTTTGACTGTGTGGCGAGCCATCAGGACCTGCCAACTCCTTTAAGGATTTCAATCCACAAAAAAATAGGTGAGCGGTGAGACTGAAGCAATAAGTGAGTCATTTTGTCTATTTCTAGTGTCAGTGCAGCGGTCAGTATTTAGCATTCAGTGTATTTCTGGCCCATTCTGATTGGTAATTCCACTAACTAAATACTCTGGGCGTTTAGAGTTTAAGGGGGAAATTGATATGCAGATGAATGAACAATGAAACCCAACAGTGATATTGGGTTTAGATGGAGCGAGACCATAGACCACAAGACTGAGGAACAGACGTTGGCCATTGGGCCCATCAACACCGGTCCAGCCTGCAGTGAGGTCATGACTGATCTGATGTGATAATCTTAAACTCGTCTTTCCCGACTTATCCCCATATCTCTTGACGCATTCACAGATTTAAAGTATGTCTCCCTCAACCTTGAACATACTGAACAACCCAGAATCTACAGCCCCCCGGGTTAAATAATTCCACAGCTTCCCTACTCTCTGAGAGAGGAAATTCCACCTCATCTCTGTCTGAAATGGGCGAACCCTCACTTTGTGATCATGCACGCTGGTCCTAGACGCTCCCACACGGGAAAACAACCCCTCAGCATCTATCCTAAGGAGCTCCCTGAGAATCTTTCATGTCTCAATTAGGTGGCCTTCATTCCTCTAAGCTCCAATAAGTACAGCCCAGCCTACTTAACCTCAGCTCAAAAGAAAATCCCTCCATACTCGGGATCAACCTCGTGAACCTTCTCTGGACTGCCTTCAAAACCAATTGTCTTCCTTAGATAAGGGCGCCGAGACTGTTCAAAGTATACCAGGTGCAGTCTAACCAATGCCTTGTATAGTTTTAGCCAGACTTCCCCATGCTTATATAATATTCCCTTTGAAATGAATGTCAACATTCAATTTGTCTCCATATTACCGGCAGAACTTGCTTTGTGTGGTTTTTGCACGAGGACCCCCAATTCCCCCGTTACTTCAGCTTTCTCCAGTCTTTCTCCATCTGAATAATATTCAGTTATGTACTTCCTCCTACCAAAGTGTCTAACCTCACATTCTCGGTCCCTCTGTGTATTTTCTGTAATCCTCACCACTTGCCTTTCTACCTATTTTTTGTCATCTGCAAACGTGGGAATAGAACATTCATTTATTAAACACAGTTTTGAAATTCATGTATATTACATCTACTGCCCCCCCTCTCTCTCGCCTTCTCATTATCACCTCAAATAAGGGCAATAAATTTGTCAGGCATGATTTACCCTTCACGAGGCCGCGCTGACTCTGTTGATTATATTGAGTATTTCTAAATGCTGAGCGATTGGATCCGTTATAATGGACTCGAACCGTTTCCCACTGACAGATGTTAAGGTCACTGGCCGATAGTTACCTGTTTTTGTCTCCCTCCCCTTTTGAATAAGGGTGTTACATTGGCAGTTTCCCAATCCTCTTGGGGTAAGGTGGGAGGAGCCTGGTGTGGAGCTTATACACCAGCACAGAACAGCTGGGCCGAATGGCCTGTTTCCCTGCTATCCACATTCTGAAACTTTCGAATCCAATATGTAAATTCTCAGGGAAAAGGCTTGTGTCCACCTCTGCTCCGAGCTCGGAAACCGGACAGATCCCAAAGTGGAAAATGGAAACCTTTAAAATCCAACACAAAACACATTTCTCTCACATCTAACCCGCGGTTCCATTGTCTCCAGAATTCCCCATTTTATTTACATTTATTGTACATTTTCTGCAGATCCCAACCCGCGGGAACCGTCCGTCTCTGTCCTCCTGCCCTCGGCTGAAGACGTCTCCGCTCAGAGATTCGTCTCCCTCAGCTGCTTAGTGAGAGGTTTCTCCCCCCGAGAGATCTTCGTCAAGTGGACCGTCAATGACAAGCCGGTGAATCCCGGGAACTACAAGAACACCGAGGTGATGGCGGAGAACGGCAATAGCTCCTTCTTCATGTACAGCCTGTTATCCATTGCAGCGGAGGAGTGGGCCAGCGGCGCTTCTTACTCCTGTGTGGTGGGACATGAAGCCATCCCCTTGAAGATCATCAACAGAACGGTTGATAAATCCAGCGGTAAACCCAGTTTTGTGAACATTTCCCTCGCTCTGATGGACACCGTTAATTCATGTCAATGAGAATCTATCAATTGCATTTCGAACTAAATAAAAAAATTAAAAAGGTTTTTTTCCTCCAATTGTGATTTAAATGTACAGCCGCTTAATTAATGGAGCTTCCACTTTGCTGATATTAGATCTGTTCAATGAGACCCGGATTTCTACAGGTCTCAGCCCCAGGTCTGATACAACCAGAGCTCCCAGCTCAGATACACCCTGGGTTGGAGACAGAGTAAAATTCATTCATTGCAGGATTCACAAAATATATTCATTGACTTTCTTCTCGCTGAGGAGAAATCGGACACTTTCCCATTTCAGACAGACAAACACATCACATTTAGATCTCGGTGTTCCTGCTTCTCCCATTGCCCATCCCTTTAAAAGTGATGTCAGCTTAAAATAGCTGCATCACACCCACTGGGAACTAAATTGAGAATCAAACAGAAACAAGGACCAACAATCACCCATCAAGGAGAGGGGAAATGGAAATGTTTAATCCATTATATCTCCACCTCTCCTACAAAATCAGTAGGAGCCCCTAGGTAATCCACTGTCCCCCCACCTCCCCCACAGAGACAGGAGGAGGGGCATTAGTTAATGCACTCTACTGCCACTTCCTCAAAAGAGAGAGGAAGGGGCATAAATTAATCCACTGCAACCACACTTCCCAAAACAAAGACGGGGGGGGGGGGGGGGTTATAGTTAATCCACTGCATCCCCACTTCTCCAACAGAGAGTGGGGAATGGACGTTAGCTAATGCCCTGCACCCCAACTCCCTAACAAAGAGGAAGGGACTTAGTGAACCCACTATACCCCTCACTTCCACACCAAAGCATGGGGGGCAGTAGTTAATCCAGTGTATCACCACGCCCCAACAAATAGTGGGGGAGGAGCATTAATTAACCCTGTACCCCCACTTTCCCACCAAGGAGCTGGGGCATTAGTAGATTCACTGTACAGCCGCTTCCAACAAAGAAAGGGGGAGGGCCTAAATAAATGCACTGTCCGCCCACTTCCCCAACAGAGAGGGATGGGCAATATAAACCCATTTTACCTCCACTTTCCCGACCAAAAGAGGAGGAAGGTGATGAGTGAACTCACTGTATCTCCACCTCCTCAGCAGGGGGAACCCAAAGAGAATTTGTTCAGCTGGCCAGAGAGGGAGAGACTATTAAATCACTATCCACCTACTCCCCAAGCAGGGAATTTGGGAGTGGATGTGTCTCTACACTAAGGACTCAGTTACTGACATTACAAGACGGCTTGTAGCTTACTGGTTGAAGATTTTAAAAACCCATCATGCTAAAGATGTTCTTAAACTATCTATTCACGCAACATATTTTTTTTAGCACCCTTGTTCCTCTTATCCATATGCAACAACTGATTTCCCAAAATCCAAATCCAGATGGTGATTGAATTCTCCCTGGGTTTTCAGTGTTCTCTCCTGAGGCACCTCCTTGTATTTTTGCATTCGGTCAATGATGTCAGCTTGCAACTCACACAAAACACATTTATAAGCAGAAAGTTCAACATATTCTACATCGGTACCAATAATACCCACAACTGGCAAAGCTACAGGCAGCTGATACAAATACACAGACAGATAAAGACACAAACACTAAACATACAGGCACACGTACACACACCCACAACCATATACATGAGCACACATAGACACAAACACATACATAGATGTACACATAGAAACACATGCATACATATACACATAAACAAACACAGAGACACTCGTGTACACACACACACAAATTCACACACACAAGCCGGCATGCACAAACATGCACATACATCCACATGTCCACACAGATACACAAATATGCAAACACAAACATATAAAACCAGACAAGCAGACTGACACAAGAATATGAAACACAACTGTAAGCAACTACATATACATAATAGTAAAAATAATGTTTATTGTCACAAGTAGGCTTATGTTAACACTGCAAGAAGTTACTGTGAAAAAACCCTAGTCGCCACACTCTTGGCGCCTGTTCGGGTACACAGAGGGAGAATTCAGAATGTCCAAATTACCTCACAAGCACATCTTTCGGGACCTGTGGGAAGAAACCGGAGCACCCGGACGAAACCCACACGGACACAGGGAGAACATGCAGACTCCGCACAGACAGTAACCCAAGCCAGGAATCGAACCTGGGACTCTGGCGCTGTGTAGCAACAGTGCTAACCACTGTGCTACCGTGCCGCCCACAATCGCACAATTTCACAATGACAGAAATATTTCCATTAAAACAGAGACAATAATCCACATTAACACACTAATGGGCACACGTAGTCACATATTAACAGATTCGTACACACGCTCATACAAACACACATGAATACACATGGAGGTGTCAATACACAGCAATAGATAGTTATAAACAAACATCAACGCACAAATAGCACTGCTGCCTCACAGCGCCACAAACCCGGGTTCAATCCCAGCCTCGGGTTATTGTCCGTGTTGAGTTTCCACACTCTCCCGTGTCCGTGTTTCCTCCGCGTGCTCCAGTTTCCTCCCACAGTCCAAAGATGTGCAGGTTAGGGGGATTAGCCATGCTCTATCACCCCTTCGCGCCCAAAACGTTAGGTGGTGTTACGAGGTTCTGGGGATAGGGCAGGGCGTGCACCGTGCACCTCGGTAGGGTGTTCTTTCGAAGGGTCGGTGCAGACTCAATAGGCCGAATGGCCTCGTTCTCCACTGTAGGGATTATATGATGATGATTCTGTGATGAAATACACGCATTGACACACACAGACACACACACGCATTTATCCAGGCACAAACATTAAGACACTGGCATGCATGTTGAACGCAAAAAGACACATTAACACATATATTGCTAGACAGGAAAGTATAAACACATATTAACACAGGCAATAATATATAAACATAGATTTCAACACATATACATACAATATATCACTCATATATACACATTGACAGAAGACAAACAAAGTTCCGGTTTGGGCCACTGTCTGTGCGGAGTCTGCACATCCTCCCCGTGTGTGCGTGGGTTTCCTCCGGGTGCTCCAGTTTCCTCCCACAGTCCAAAGATGTGCAGGTTAGGTGGATTGGCCATGATAAATTGCCCTTAGTGTCCAAAATTGCCCTTAGTGTTGGGTGGGGTTACTGGGTTATGGGGATAGGGTGGAGGTGTTGACCTTGGGTAGGGTGCTCTTTCCATGAGCCAGTGCAGACTCGATGGGCCGAATGGCCTCCTTCTGCACTGTAAATTCTATGAAAAAAAAAATCACACACAAGCGCTGACACACAAATACACAGACCAATACTCAATGACACGATGAACACACAGTGAACCTACACAGACATCTGGACACACAACAGAGGAGTAAATCAAAACACGGAACTTCGCATCGACACAGACACAAAAGCTAAGGAACAAACACAAACGTCAGGCAATGGCGGCACGGTGGCATAGTGGTTAGCGCTGCTGCCTCACGCCACCATGGACCTGGGGTTCATCCCGATCCTGGGTCTCTGTCCCGGTGGAGTTTTCACATTCTCCCCATGACCTGTGGGTCTCACCCCGACAACCCAAAGATGTGCAGGGTAGGTGGATTGGCCATGCTAAATTGCCCCTTAATTAGAAAAAAAAGTTAAAGACATCAATTTCTGAGAGTCATGAACGCAACAGTAGATATGCAATGACAAATATATTAAAGAATAAATTAGCAGCGGGAGAAAATGAAACGAGAATATAAAAATAAATCGTGGATTAATAAACAATCTAATTATATTTATTTGGCTCTATCCTCATAGATACCACAGACCACACCTGGACTGAAGACGATGAGGATGATAACGGGAACATCTGGACAACCGCTTCCACATTCATCACCCTGTTCTTCCTGAGCATTTCCTACAGCGCTGCAGTCACTCTGGTGAAGGTGAGAAGATTCAATCCACTCACACTTCAAACTGACAGAAGCCGTTTCAAAAATCTCTAAATGTTTGATTGACTGAAAACTCTAACATCAATGTCCCAGATTATAAACATCTGCTTCATCATTTTCTCTCTCTTTTACAGATCAAGTGATCGGTTGACGTTCGGACGCTGTAGATTTTCCTCAGCTGTTTATTATGATCTGTGTGTGACACAAATGCAATATCTCCTCTTGGTGACTCGAACAGTAAAATCTTCTCAGTTTATTATTCTGCATCTGTAACTGAGACAATCTTGGACAGTTTTTCTGTTTCCCAGTTTGAAATGTCCGAGATAATTTTGGCTGTAATGTAATTGTAGCTAATAATTTCCCTCAATATCTAAGTAAAGTAATTTATCTCGTTCCTTACTCATAACTTTGGCCTTCCCTTTATATTGAGCTCCTGTTCTCTCTTTCTGGTGCCTGTTACAGTTGTACATACATTTGGCAGCTCAGAGGGCATGTGTTCTGTTCTCACCGTGACCCTCAATCGTTGTGTTTCCTTTCGTCAACTTCAAAATAAACTTTTGTGGAATATTTTCTCTGAAATTTTAATAAATATTGAATGAAAAATGAAGAAAATAAGACTTGTCTGAACTCCTTTCTCTCAGGCCCATCGGCACCGCTCCATTTCCCCGATTACACAGTTTTCTCCCTTTTCCCAGACAGATATTTCTCACCAGTCCTGTCTGGGATGTGTCTGAACTCAAGGCCCCTCAGTGAAAGAGCCACTGCGCCACCAAGCGGCCCATCCGGGTAAACACACCTTCACCTTTGCCTTTTTATGGTTAAACTCCAGAGACAGAATGATTGCACAGCTAAAGAATTCCACAGATTCACTGCGCTCTGAGAGAAGAAATGTCGCCTCATGTCTGTCTTAAATTTGAGACCCCTTACTTTGAGATTATGCCCTCTGGTCCTGGACTCTCCCACAAGAGGAAACATCCTCTCAGCATCTACCCTGTCAACCCCCCTGAGAATGCTTATGTCTCAAAAAGGTCACCTCTCATTCGTCTCAACTCCAATGAGTACAGGCCCAAACAACTCAACCTCTTCTAATAAGAAACTCTCTCCATATCCGGGACTAACCTTTAGTTAATTGGATTAGGCCAGTTTTCAGAGGCTAGATTCACAGTATAAAAGTGATCCACCGACAGTGCAGACTTTGTTTTCACTGAGTGCTGAATTTGGTGCATTTGAGTGCTATAGTGAGAGTTTGGTGACTGAGGGAGCTGGGTGAGGAGGGAGTAAGGTGCTCCTTTCATTTTGTTTCCTACATTTCCGCAAAGAGCGAGAAAAGAGCCAGGCGTTTACAGAGAGTGCAACTGACTGGGAGCAGAGTCGGAGGGCGGAGGTCCAGTTGGTCCACAGGGCAGCTATATTCTGTAAGGTAAGAGGGGATGGAGGCTAGGCCAGTTGCATGCTCCTCCTGTAGGATGTGGGTGGTGAGGGATACCACCAGTGTCCCCGCTGACTATACCTGTGGGAAGTGCACCCAACTCCAGCTCCTTAGAGACCGTGTTAGGGAACTAGAGCTGGATGAACTTCGGATCATCCGGGAGGCAGTGGGGGTTATAGAGAAGAGTTACAGAGAGGTAACCACGCCCAAGGTATAGGACAAGAGTAGCTGGGTTACAGTCAGGGGAAAGAAAACAAACAGGCAGACAGTGCAGGGATCCCTCGTGGCCGTTCCCCTTCAAAACAAGTATACCGTTTTGGATGCTGTTGGGGGGGATGACCTACCGGGGGAAGGCCCTAGCGGCCAGGTCTCTGGCACTGAGTCTGACTCTGGGGCTCAGAAGGGAAGGGGGGAGAATGGAAAAGCAATAGTAACAGGAGATTCAATGGTTAAGGGAATAGATAGGAGATTCTGTGGTCGCGAACGAGACTCCCGGAAGGTATGTTGCCTCCCGGGTGCCAGGGCCAGGGATGTCTCGGATCGTGTCTTCAGGATCCTTAAGGGGGAGGGGGAGCAGCCAGAAGTCATGGTGCACATTGGTACCAACAACGTAGGTAGGAAAAGGGGTGTGGAGGTAATAAACAAGTTTAGGGAGTGAGGCTGGAAGTTAAAAGCCAGGACAGACAGAGTTGTCATCTCTGGTTTGTTGCCGGTGCCACGTGAAAGCAAGGCTAGGAATAGGGAGAGAGTGCAGTTGAACACGTGGCTGCAGGAATGGTGTAAGAGGGAGGGCTTCGGGTATTTGGATAATTGGAGCGCATTCTGGGGAAGGTGGGACCTGTACAAGCAGGACTGGTTGCATCTGAACCAGAGGGGCACCAATATCCTGGGAGGGAGGTTTTCTAGTACTCTTCGGGAGGGTTTAAACTAATTTGGCAGGGGAGTGGGAACCGGATTTGTAGTCCAGCAACTAAATTAGCCGATATTCAGGATGCCAAAGCATGTAGTGAGGCAGTGGGGAAGGGAACACTGACAAAGGAGAGTACTTGCAGGCATGGAGATGGATTGAAGTGTGTATACTTCAACGCAAGAAGCATCAGGAATGAGGTGGGTGAACTTCAGGCATGGATCGGTACTTGAGACTACAATTTGGTGGCCATCACGGAAACTTGGATAGAAGAGGGGCAGAAATGGTTGTTGGAGGTCCCTGGTTATAGATGTTTCAATAAGATTCGGGAGGGTGGTAAAAGAGGTGAGGGGGGGGGGGGGTGGCATTGTTAATTAGAGATAGTATAACAGCTGCAGAAAGGCAGTTCGAGGAGTATCTGCCTACTGAGGCAGTATGGGTTGAAGTCAGAAATAGGAAAGGAGCAGTCACCTTGTTGGGAGTTTTCTATAGGCCCCCCAATAGTAGCAGAGATGTGGAGGAACAGATTGGGAAATAGATTTTGGAAAGGTGCAGAAGTCACAGGGTAGGCTTTCAACTTCCCAAACATTGAGTGGAAACTCTTTAGATCAAATAGTTTGGATGGGGTGGTGTTTGTGCAGTGTGTCCAGGAAGCTTTTCTAACACAGTATGTAGATTGTCCGACCAGAGGGGAGGGCATATTGGATTTGGTACTTGGTAATGAACCAGGGCAAGTGATAGATTTGTTAGTGGGGGAGCATTTTGGAGATAGTGACCACAATTCTGCGACTTTCACTGTAGTAATGGAGAGGGATAGGTGCGTGCAACAGGGCAAGGTTTACAATTGGGGGAAGGGTAAATACGATGTTGTCAGACAAGAATTGAAGTGCATAAGTTTGGAACATAGGCTGTCAGGGAAGGACACAAGTGAAATGTGGAACTTGTTCAAGGAACAGGTACTACGTGTCCTTGATATGTATGTGCCTGTCAGGCAGGGAAGAGATGGTCGAGTGAGGGAACCATGGTTGACGAGAGGTTGAATGTCTTGTTAAGAGGAAGAATGAGACTTATGTAAGGCTGTGGAAACAAGGTCCAGACAGGGCGCTGGAGGGATACAAGATAGCCAGGAGGGAACTGAAGAAAGGGATTAGGAGAGCTAAGAGAGGGCATGAACAATCTTTGGCGGGTAGGATCAAGGAAAAGCCCAAGGCCTTTTACACATATGTGAGAAATATGAGAATGACTAGAGTGAGGGTAGGTCCGAACAAGGATAGTAGCGGGAGATTGTGTATTGAGTCTGAAGAGATAGGAGAGGTCTTGAACGAGTACTTTTCTTCAGTATTTACAAATGAGAGGGGCTATATTGTTGGAGAGGACAGTATGAAACAGACTGGTAAGCTCGAGGAAATACTTGTTAGGAAGGAAGATGTGTTGGGCATTTTGAAAAACTTGAGGATAGACAAGTCCCCCGGGCCTGACGGGATATATCCAAGGATTGCATAGCTGTTGGCAATGATCTTTTCGTCCTCACTGTCAACAGGGGTGGTACCAGGGGATTGGAGAGTGGCGAATGTCGTGCCCCTGTTCAAAAAAGGGAATAGGGATAACCCTGGGAATTACAGGCCAGTTAGTCTTACTTCGGTGGGAGGAAAAGTAATGGAAAGGGTACTGAGGGATAGGATTTCTGAGCATCTGGAAAGACACTGCTTGATTAGGGATAGTCAGCACGGATTTGTGAGGGGTAGGTCTTGCCTTACAAGTCTTATTGAATTCTTTGAGGAGGTGACCAAGCATGTGGATGAAGGTAAAGCAGTGGATGTGGTGGACATGGATTTTAGTAAGGCATTTGATAAGGTTCCCCATGGTAGGCTTATGCAGAAAGTAAGGAGGCATGGGATAGCGGGAAATTTGGCCAGTTGGATAACGAACTGGCTAACAGATAGAAGTCTGAGAGTGGTGGTGGATGGCAAATATTCAGCCTGGATCCCAGTTACCTGTGGCGTACCGCAGGGATCAGTTCCGGGTCCTCTGCTGTTTATGATTTTCATTAATGACTTGGATGAGGGAGTTGAAGGGTGGGTCAGTAAATTTGCAGACGATACGAAGATTGGTGGAGTTGTGGATAGTGAGGAGGGTTGTTGTCGGCTGCAAAGAGACATAGATAGGGTGCAGAGCTGGGCTGAGAAATGGCAGATGTAGTTTAACCCTGAAAAGTGTGAGGTTGTCCATTTTGGAAGGACAAATATGAATGCGGAATCCAGGGTTAACGGTAGAGTTCTTGGCAATGTGGAGGAGCAGAGAGATCTTGGGGTCTATGTTCATACATCTTTGAAAGTTGCCACTCAAGTGGATAGAGCTGTGAAGAAGGCCTATGGTGTGCTAGCATTCATTAACAGAGGGATTGAATTTAAGAACCGTGAGGTGATGATGCAGCTGGACAAAAACTTGGTAAGGCCACATTTGGAGTACAGAGTACAGTTCTGGTCACCTCATTTTAGGAAGGATGTGGAAGCTTTGGATAAGGTGCAAAGGAGATTTACCAGGATGTTGCCTGGAATGGAAAGTATGTCTTATGAGGAAAGGTTGAGGGTGCTAGGCCTTTTCTCATTAGAATGGAGAAGGATGAGGGGCGACTTGATAGAGGTTTATAAGATGATCAGGGGAATAGATGGAGTAGTTAGTCAGAGACGTTTTCCCCGGGTGGAACAAACCATTACAAGGGGACATAAATTTAAGGTGAATGGTGGAAAAATAGGGGGGATGTCAGAGGTAGATTCTTTACCCAGAGAGTAGTGGGGGCATGGAATGCACTGCCTGTGGAAATAGTTGAGTCAGAAACATTAGGAACCTTCAAGCGGCTATTGGATAGGTACATGGATCACGGTAGAATGATATAGTGTAGATTAATTTGTTCTTAAGGGCAGCACGGTAGCATTGTGGATAGCACAATTGCTTCACAGCTCCAGGGTCGCAGGTTCGATTACGGCTTGGGTCACTGTCTGTGCGGAGTCTGCACATCCTCCCCGTGTGTGTGTGGGTTTCCTCCGGGTGCTCCGGTTTCCTCCTACAGTCCAAAGATGTGCAGGTTAGGTGGATTGGCCATGATAAATTGCCCTTAGTGACCAAAATTGCCCTTAGTGTTGGGTGGGGTTACTGGGCTATGGCGATAGGGTGGAGGTGTTGACCTTGGGTAGGGTGCTCTTTCCAAGAGCCGGTGCAGACTCGATGGCCCGAATGGCCTCCATCTGCACTGTAAATTCTATGATAATCTATGATTAATCTAGGACAAAGGTTCGGCACAATATCGTGGGCCGAAGGGCCTGTTCTGTGCTGTATTTTTCTATGTTCTATGTTCTAACCTAGTGAACCTTCTCTGGACTGTCTCCAATGCCCGCATATCTTTCCTCAGGAAAGGGGACCAATGTTGTTCACAGTATTCCAAGTGTGGTCTAACTATTGCCTTGTACAATTTCAGCTGGACTTCTCTATTTTTATGCTGCATTCCCTTTGAAATAAAGGCCAACCTTCCATTTACCTTCCCAATGACCTGCTGAACCTGCACGCTAGCTTTTGTGATTAATGCCCGAGGACCCCCAGGTCCCTCTGTGCTGCAGTTTTCTGTAGTCTTTCTCACTTTGAATAGTATTCAGCTCCTTTATTCTTCCCATCAAAGTGCATACATTTTCGTTTTCCTACATTATATTCCATTTCTCAAGTTTTTGCCCACTCAACTAACCTGTTTATAGCCGTGTGTAGACTTCCCACCTATTTTTGTGTCATCCACAAAGTTTGCAAAAGTGCATTCGCTTCCCTTGTCCAAGTCATTAATATATATGGTAAATAACTGTGGCCCCAATATGGATCCCAGCGGCACTCCGCTAGTTATGTTGCCATTCTGAAAATGCCCCCTTATCCCAATTTTCTGTCTTTTATAATAGTAATAATTATTGTCACAAGTAGGATTCCATTAACATTACAATGAAGTTACTGTGAAAACCCCTAGTCGCCACACACCAACGCGTGTTCGGGTACACTGAGGGAGAATTCAGAATGTCCAATTCAACTAACAACCATGTCTTCGGGACTTGTGGGAGGAAACCGGAGCACCTGGAGGAAACCCACGGAGACACGGAGAGAACGTGCATTATCATGGTCAGTTCCCCAACACCATGAGCTCTTATCTTATTATGTAGCCGGTTGTGTGGTACCTTATCAAACACTTTTTGGAAATCCAAGTATATTAGATCTACTGGCTCCCCATCATCTATCCTGCTTGTTACCACCTCAAAAATCTCTACCAAATGTTTCAAACATGATTTTCCCTTCATGAAGCGATGCTGACTCTGTTTGATTATATTATGCTTTTCAAAATGTTCTGCTATTACATCCTTTAAAATGGACTCTTAACATTTTCCCAATGACAGATGTTAAGTTTATTGGCCTATCGTTACTGGTTTCTTTTCTCCCTCCTTTATTAAATAAAGATGTTGCATGAGCAGTTTTCCAATCCTTCGGGACTGTTCAAGAATTTGACCAGGGCATCCACTATCTCTGCAGCTACTTCCTTTACTATCCTGGGATGCAACCCATCAGGCCAGGAACATAGCAGACTTTTGCTCCATTCGTTTCCGAATACTTTTTCTCTGGTGTAGTTATTGTGATTATTCCCTTCCCCTTTTGCCTTTGATTATTTAGTATTTGTGGAATGCTATTACTGTCTCCTACCATGAAGACTGACTCGCAGTATTTATTTAACTCCTCAGCCATTTCCTGACTCCCCATCATTATTTCCGCAGTCTCGTTCTCTCAGGAACCGACGTCCACTTCAGTGCCTCTCTTCATTTTTAAGAATTTAAGGAAACTCTTGCTGTCCATTTCTATATTACTTCCTAGTTTATCCTCATGGTATATGTCCTCCCTGTTTTTGCTCATCTACTGTTTTTTTTCTGAAAACGTTCCCACACCTCTGGGAATATATTTGCCAAGATACGTTTTGACTTTGAGTTTAAGACTATATTTAACTTGGCAGAGCTGCCTCACAGACTAGTTAAGCAACAACCTGACATAGTCATACTCACAGAATCATACCTTACAGACAATGTTCCAGACAGCACTGTTACCATTCCTGGGTATGTCCTGTCTCACCAGTAGGACAGATCCAGCAGAGGCAGCGGCACAGTGGTATACATTCAGGAAGGAGATGCCCTGGGGGTCCTCAACATGGACTCTGTTGAGAACATGAAGACAACATGAGGTCCCACAGCTTCAGGTTAAATATGGGCAATGTACCGGCCACCATCCGCTGATTACAATGTACCGGCCACCATCCGCTGATGAATGATGTACGCCTCCATGTTGAACACCACTTTGAGGAAGCACTGAGGGTGGCAAGGGAGCAGATTATGCTCTGGGAGGGGTACTTCAATGTCCATCACTAAGAGTGTCTTGGTAGTACCACCACAGACCGAGCTGGCCGGGCCCTAAAGGACATAGCCGCTAGACTGGGACTGCAGCAGGCGGTGAGGGGACCAACCAGAGGGAAGAACATATTTGACCTCATCCTCACCAATCCGCCTGCTGAAGATGCATCTGTCCATGACAGTATCAGTAGAAGTGACCACCGCACAGTCCTTGTGGTGACAAAGTCCCGTCTTCACATTGAGGATATTATCTCCATCGTGTTGTGTGGCATTACCACTGTGCTAAATGGTATAGACTTCAAACAGATCTTGAAACTCAAAACTGGGCATCTATGAGGCTATGTGGGCCATCAGCAGCAGCAGAATTGTATTCAACCACAACCTGCCACCCTCATGGCCACCACTCTACCATTACCACCAAGCCAGGGGATCAACACTGGTTCTATGAAGAGTGCAGGAGAGCACGCCAGGAACATTAGACATACCAAAAAATGAGGTGTCAATCTGGTGAAGCTACAACACAGGACTTCTTGTGTGCCAAACAGCATAAGCAGCAAGTAACAGACAGAGCTAAACGGTTCCATATATAACACATCAGATCCAAGCTCTGCAGTTCTGCCACATCCAGTCACGTATGGTTGTGGACAATTAAACAATTTACTGGAGGAGGAGGCTCCACAAATATCCCCATCCTCAATGATGGAGGAGTGAAGCACATATGTGCAAAAGGCAAGGCTGAGGTATTTGCAACAATCATCAGCCAGAAGTATCGAGTGGATGATCCATCTCAGTCTCTTTCGGAGGTCCCCAGCATTACAGATGTCAGTCTTCAGTCGAGAAATTCACTCCACGTGATATGAAGAAACGGCTGAAGGCACTGGATACTTCAAAGTCTTTGGGTTCTGACAATGTAGGGACAATAGTACTGATAACTTGTGCTCCTGAACTTGCCGCACCCCTAGCCAAGCTGTCCCAGCACAGCTAGAACACTGGCATCTACACTGTCGCAAATTGCCCAGGCGTGTCCTGTACACAACATGACAAATGCAATCCAGCCAATTATCACACTGTCAATCTACTCTCCATGATCAGCAAAGTGATGGAAGGAGTCATCAGTAGTGCGATCAAGTGGCACTTACTCAGCAATACCCTTCTCTTGGATGCTCGGTTTGGGTTCCGCCAGGGTCAATCTGCTCCTAACCTCATTACAACCTTGGTTCAAACATGGACACAAGAGCTGAATGTGAGAGGTGAGAATGACTGCCCTTGACATCAAAGCAGCATTTGATAGAGTATGGCATCAAGGAGCCCTAGGTAAACTGGAGTCAATGGGAATCAGGGGAAAATGGTCGTGGTGTTTGGAGGTCAATCATCTCAGCTCCAGGACATCACTGCAGGAGTTCCTCAGGGTAGTGTCCTAGGCCCAATCATCTTCAAACCCAGGTCCACAGGTCATTATCCTGGGTATCTGGATCATTAGTCCAGCGACAAGCCAACTACGCCACCATCTCCCCTATACACTGCCTCTGAAACTGGGATAACTGAGTGAATCGCTTCTCACACATGAAGCAAATGAATGGTCTCTCCCCAGTGTGAACCCACTGGTGATTCAGCAGGGTGGATGACTGAGTGAATCTCTCCCCACACACAGAGCAGTGAATGGTCTCTTCCCGGTGTAATCTGGTGTTTCAGCAGGCTGAATGATTGAGTGAATCCCTTCCCAGACACGGAGCAGGTGAATGGTCTCTCCCCGGTGTGAATTTGGTGGTGTTTCAGTAGGCTGAATGAGTGAGTCATTTCCCGCACACGGAGCAGGTGAATAGCCTCTCCCCACTTTGAATTCGCTGGTGAGTCAGCAAAAGCTTGTTACTTTTAAAGCTCTTTTCCCAGCTGGAGCATTTAAACGGCCTCAAGTCAGAGTGAAGAAGTCGGTTTGAAGTGAGGTAAGTTAGTTGACAATCCCTTCTCACAAATAGAGCAGATGAACAGTTTCTCGCCGGTGTGAGTTCTCTGGTGTTTATGTAAGTTGGATAGCTGAGTAAATCCTTGACCACATTCTGAGCAGATGAATGGCCTCCCCCGGTGTGACTCCATTGATGAATTTCCAGCACAGACAGGGATCTGAATCTCTTCCCACAATCCCTACGTTTCCATGGTTTCTCCATGGTGCCAGTGTCCTTGTGACTGTCCAGAGTGGCTTCAAGAAGACCACCATCATACACCGGTGCCAAAGAAGAACCAGGCAGCGTGCCTCAATGACTACCGTCCGGTGGCCCTGACTTCAGTCATAATGAAGTACTTTGATAGGTTGATCATGAAGCGCATCACCTCCATACTCCCAGAACGCCTTGATCCACTGCAATTCGCATACCGCCACAACCGGTCCACAGCAGATGCCATTTCTCTGGCCCTACACTCATCCCTGGAGTATCTCGACAGCAAGGACTCCGACATCAGACTCCTATTTATTGACTACATTTCCGCCTTCAACACCATAATCCCAGCCAAGCTCATATCAAAGCTCCAAAACCAACAGTCTATCCCTCAATGCCAGCAAAACTAAAGAGCTGGTCATTGGCTGCAGGAAGCAAAGTACTGTACACACACCCCTGTCAGCATCAACGGGGCCGAGGTGGAGATGGTTAGCAGTTTCAAATTCCTATGGGTGCACATCTCAAAAAATCTGTCCTGGTCCACCCATGTTGACGCTACCATCAAGAAAGCACAACAGCGCCTAAACTTCCTCAGGAAACTAAGGAAATTCAGCATGTCCACATTAACTCTTGACAACCTTTGCAGTTGCACCATAGAAAGCATCCTATCGGGCTGCATCACAGCCTGGTATGGCAACTGCTCGGCCCAGGACCGCAAGAAACTTCAGAGAGTCGTGAACATAGCTCAGTCCATCACACAAACCTGCCTCCCATCCATTGACTCCATCTACACCTCTCATGGCCTGAGGAAAGCGGGCAGTATAATCAGAGACCCCTCCCACCCGGCTTACTCACTCTTCCAACTTCTTCCATCGGGCAGGAGATACAGAAGGCTGAGAACACGCACGGAGAGACTCAAAAACAGCTCCTTCCCGTTGTTTTTTAAAAATAAACATTTTATTGAGGTATTTTTTGGTATTGTAACAACAAAATAAACAACGTACATGAAACTATGTACATAGTACAAAAGCCGTCACCCGCCCTTACAGGTCCCATCTTTAATAACCCCCTACTTTAAGCTAAACTACCCCCCCTCCCCCACCCCCACCTTCTGCTGATGATCAATTTTCCACGAAGAAGTCGACGAACGGGTGCCACCTCCGGGCGAACCCTAACATTGACCCTCTCAAGGCGAACTAGATTTTCTCCAAACAGAGGAAGCTAGCCATGTCCGATAGCCAGGACTCTGACTTCGGGGGCTTTGAGTCCCTCCAAGCTAATAATATCCGTTTCCGGGCAACCAGGGTAGCAAAGGGCAGAACGTCTGCCTCTTTCTCCTCCTGGATTCCTGGGTCTTCTGACATTCCGAAAATCGCCACCTCTGGACTCAATGCCACCCTTGTTTTAAACACCGTGGACATGACATCTGCAAACCCCTGCCAAAATACCCTAACCTTCAGACATGTCCAGAACATGTGGACATGGTTCGCTGGTCCTCCCGCACATTTTGTACACCTGTCTCCCACCCCCAAAAATCTGCTCATCCAGGCCCGACTGAATGAACTTGAATTGTATCAGGCTGAGCCTGGCACACGTTGTGGACGCGTTGACTCTACTCAACGCGTCCACCCACAGACCATCCTCTATCTCACCTCCCAGCTTCTCCTCCCACTTGCGCTTCAGCTCCTCGGTCTGCATCTCCTCTGACCCCATAAGTTCCTTGTAAATGTCAGAGACACTCCCTTCACCTACCCATCCTCTGGAAACTACCCTGTCCTGAATTCCCCTTAGCAGTAAGAGCAGGAAGGTTGACACCTCTTTACGTAGGAAGTCCCGCACCTGCAGATACCTGAATTTGTATACCCTCGCCAACCCAAACTTCTCCTCTAGTGCCCTCATACTTGGAAAGCTCCCTTCAATAAACATATCCCCCATCCTCTCAATCCCTGCTCTCCACCATATCCGGAACCCCCCATCCATACTTCCCAGGGCAAACCAGTGATTATTATAGATTGGGGACCAGACCGATGCTCCCTCTGCTCCCACATGTCTCCTCCATTGCCCACAGACTCTCAGGGCCGCCACCACCACGGGGCTGGTGGAGTATCGTGCCGACGGGAATGACAGAGGCACGGTTACCAATGCCCCCAGACTGGTGCCCTTGCATGAAGCCACCTCCATACGCTCCCATGCTGACCCCTCCCCCACCACCCACTTCCTGATCATGCCAATATTCGCCGCCCAGTAATAGTTACTAAAATTTGGCAGCGCCAGCCCGCCCTCTCCCCGACTCCGCTCAAGCATTACCTTCCTTACTCGCGGGGTCTTGCCAGTGATCACTTTGTTGACCCGTTTAAAAAAGGACCGCGGAATAAAAATGGGGAGACATTGAAACGCGAACAGGAATCTTGGGAGGACTGTCATCTTCACCGTCTGCACCCTCCCAGCCAGTGACGACGGAAGCGCGTCCCACTTTCGGAAATCATCCTTCATTTGGTCTACTCGCCGGGCCAAATTTAATTTATGCAGTCGGTCTCATTCCCGCGCCTCTTTGATGGTTAAGTACCTAAAGCTTCCCCCTACTAATCTAAACGACAGCTCCCCCAATCGCCTCTCCTGTCCCCTTGTCTGGACCACAAACATCTCACTTTTCCCCATATTTAACTTGTACCCCGAAAACCAGCTAAATTCCCCGAGAATCCTCATAATCTCTTCCATCCCCTCTATTGGGTCCGATACATACAGAAGCAGGTCGTCTGCTTAGAGTGCGACTCTGTGCTCGCCCCCCCCACCCCCCGCCCCCCCCTCCCGGACCAGCCCCTTCCAGCCCCTTGAGGCTTTCAGAGCAATCGCCAGTGGCTCTTTTGCCAGCGCAAACAACAGTGGGGAAAGGGGGCATCTCTGTCTCGCCCCTCTGTGCAGACTAAAATAGTCCGATGTTGTCCTATTCATCCATACACTTGCCACAGGAGCCTTATACAGCAACCTGACCCAGTCAATAAAACCCCGCCCAAATCCGAACCGTCCCAGTACCTCCCACAGATAATCCCATCAAAGATTACCCGATCAAAGACCTTTTCTACATCCATTGCGATCACTACCTCCAACTCCCTACCTTCCGAGGGAATCATGATCACGTTTAACAACCTTCCTACATTGGCCAGCAACTGCCTACCCTTAACAAACCTCGTCTGGTCCTCCCCAATAACGTCAGGAACTCAATCCCCAATCCTGGAGGACAAAATTTTGGCCAGCAATTTGGCATCTACATTCAACAGGGAGATCGGCCGATAGGATCCACACAGCTCCGGGTTCTTGACCCGCTTAAGGATCAGCGAAATCGTGGCCTGTGACAACGTCGGGGGCAGCACCCCTCTTTCCTTTGTCTCATTGAACATCCTCAACAACACCGGCCCCAATATCCCAGATAACCTTTTATAAACCTCCATTGGGTACCCGTCCGGCCCCGGGGCTTTACCCGACTGCATGGCCTTCAAGCCCTCCACTATCTCTTCCAGCCCGATCGGGGCCCCCAGCCCTTCTTCCACCTCCCCGTCCACCTTTGGGAAATTCAGCCCCTCCAAGAAGTGCCTCATCCCCTCCGTCCCAGCTGGGGGTTCTGACCTATACAGCCTACTGTAGAAATCCCTAAATGCCTTATTCACCCCTGCTGAATCTCCAACCAGGTTCCCATCTCCGTCATTTACTTTCCCTATCACCCTGGCTGCCTCCCTCTTTCTAAGCTGCTGTGCACGCATTCTACTGGCCTTCTCTCCATACTCATAGATCGCCCCCTCGCCTTTCTCAGCTGCTCCACGCCCTCCCTGTGGTTAACAAGCCAGACTCCGATGTAGCCTCCGCCATTCCCTTAAAAGCCCTGCCTCTGGGGTCTCCGCATACCTCCTATTGATCTGTAGTATCTCCTTTACCAGTCGGCCCGTCTCTGCCCTGTCCACCTTCTCCCTCTGGGCCCGTAACAAGATCAGTTCCCCTCTGACCACTGCCTTCATTGCTTCCTAGACCATCGCTGCTAAAATTTCCCCCGTGTTGTTGACCTGCAGGTAATTCTGAATACATTCCCTCAGCCGCTCGCACACCCCTTCGTCGGCCAAAAGTCCCACATCCAACCTCCAGTGCGGGCTCTGGTTACTGTCTTTACTAACCTGCAGGTCAACCCAGTGCGGAGCATGGTCTGAGATTGTGATCACCGAGTACCCCATGTCCACCACCCATGTCAATAAGGCCCTACTCACCTACTCAAAAACAAAGAAGTCAATCCGGGAGTACACTCTGTGCACGTGTGAGTAGAAGGAGAACTCCTTCACTCTAGGCTGCTGAAATCTCCATGGATCCAACCCCCCCCCCCCCCCCCCCCAAATCTGCTCCATGAACCCTTTTAGTTCCTTTGCCATTGCTGGCACCCTGCCCGTTTTCGAGCTTGACCGGTCCAAGTCAGGGTCAATAACTATGTTGAAGTCCCCTCCCATGACCAACTTTGCGAGTCCAGGTCCGGTATCTTCCCCAGCATCCTCTTTATAAACTTCACATCATCCCAATTTGGCACGTACATATTTACTAATACCACCTGCACCCCCTCCAGTTTCCCACGGACCATAATGTACCGACCTCCCACATCTGAGACTATTCTACCCGCCTCAAACACCAACCGCTTATTGATCAGGAGCGCGACCCCTCCAGTCTCTGAGTCTAGTCCCGAGTGAAAGACCTGGTTGACCCAGCCTTTCCTCAATCTAATCTGATCAGTTACTCTAAGGTGCATCTCCCGCAACATTACCACATCCACCTTCAGTCCCCTAAGATGCGCGAACACACATGCCCTCTTGACCAGCCCATTTAACCCTCGAACATTCCAGGTGATCAACCTAGTTGGGGGGCTCATTGCCTCCCCCTTTCACCGATCAGCCATCCCCTTTTTTGGGCCCACCTGCAGCCCATGCTACACGCCTCCACCAGCCCGCCCCCAGACAGCCTCCGCCCCCAACCTCCCTTAGCCCAAATCCCTCCTTCGTCAGCAGAACATTCACCCCCTCCCTCCCCCTAGTAACCACACTCTGTAACCTAAACCCTTTAATAAACTGAACATACGCACACCCACCACTGCGCTTTCATGAGCAAACCCGCCCAGCTCGCTTGGTGGCCCCATCCCTGGTGCTGGATAGTCTCCCACCTATTGTTCCCTCCCCACGCTCCCCTTGCTCATACAAACAAACTCCAATGTCATACAATCCCCACACAATTGCCCAACAAAAAACACCAAAATCTAAACAAGCATACCTCCATCCCCAACAGTGCAAATGAAAACCTTAACTCACTCAGCTCTACCGCTGGTCCCAAATCAATGCAAAATGCATTACAAACAGCTTCCAGAAAACGAGAAACAAGAAACTTTTTTTTAAAAGAAGAACAGAAAAGCCAAAAAAAAACATGAACATTGCAGCAAAGTTCAAAAGTTCTCAGTCCACCACCAGTCCTTTCCTTTTCGCGAAGTCCAGCGCGTCCTCGGGCCACTCAAAATAAAAGTGCTGCTCCTCGTGACCCGAAGTCGGGCCGGATACAACAGTTTGAATTTCACCTTTTTCTTAAAAAGGATCGACCTGATCTGGTTGAAGCCTGCTCTTCTCCTGGCCACCTCCACACTCAGGTCCTGATAGATCCGCAGGATACTGTTGTCCCACTTACAGCTCCGTGTCTGCTTGGCTCACTGTAGAATGCGCTCCTTATCCAAGCACCTATGGTATCTCACCACCATTGCCCTCTGGGGGTCTCCCATTCATGACTTCCTCGCGAGCGCTCTGTGAGCCCTGTCCACCTGAAAATGAAAATGAAAATTGCTTATTGTCACAAGTAGGCTTCAAATGAAGTTACTATGAAAAGCCCCTAGTCGCCACATTCCGGTGCCTGGTCGGGGAGGCTGGTATGGGAATTGAATCGTGCTGCTGGCCTGCCTTGGTCTGCTGTAAAAGCCAGCGATTTAGCCCAGTGTGCTAAACCTCCAAGGGTCGGGGGAATGTCCCATCCCCCAGCAGCTTCTCAAACATGTCCGCGATGTATGCCCCAGCGTCCGCGATGTATGCCCCAGCATCCGCTCCTTCAGACCCCTCCGGGAGCCCAACAATTCTCAATTTCTGCAGGCGAGACCTATTCTCTTGGTCCTCCACCTTCTCCAGGGGCTGCTTCTGCTGGTCTCTCAGCATCCCCACCTCCAACTCCACCGCAATTTGATGTTCCTCCTGTTCAGCCAGTGCCTTCTCTACCTTCTGGATCGCCCAATCTTGGGCGTCCAATCTAAGCTCCAGCCGCTCAATTGACTCTTTTATTGGGTCCAAGCAGTCCAGTTTCTGCTTAGCAAAGCCTTCCTGAATAACTTGCATCAGCTGCTCCAGAGACTGCTGGGTCGACAAACCAGAGGTCCGGTCCTCCACCGTGCTGTCTCCTGCTGCAGCTTCAGCCCAAGCCTTCTCTGTCTTTCTGTTTCTGCCTTGACGAGCACGTCTAGTCCTTCTCTCCATTCACCAATGTGGGAATTCAGTACACAATTGCCTCTGTCATCAGTTTTACAATTCAAGTCCGGTAGAAAATTGGGGGTAAAGGTCCAAAATGCTGACTCGAGTGGAAGCCAGCAAATGTGTGACTTACTCCTTCATAGCCGCCACCAGAAGTCCTCTTCTTCCCGCTGTTACCAGACTCCTAACCAACCCTCTTATGGACTGACCTCATTGACACTACACCTCCGTATGCTTCACCCGATGCCGCTGCTTACATAGTTACATTGTGTGCCTTGTGTTGCCCTATTATGTATTTTCTTTTATTCCCATTTCTTTTCATGTACTTAATGATCTGTTGAGCTGCTCGCAGAAAAATACTTTTCATTGTATCTCGGTACACATGACAATAAACAAATCCAATCCAATCCAATCCAATGATCAGTTGAATCCTCGTCCACACACAGAACACGTGTACAGTCTTTCCTTGCTGTCAATGGTGTGATGTTCTTTCAGGCTGTGAAACTGGTTAAATCTCCTTCCACAGTTAGTTCACTGGAACTTTCTCGCTCAGGTATGTGCTGTGTGTGTGTCGGTGCTTTTCCAGTCACACTGATATTTGAAATCTTTGCCCACAGACAGAACAAACACATTGAAAGTTTGTGCTTTTTAGGTCGTAATGAATTGAGTGACACCGTCAGATCTCAATATGATGATTGGTTCGAGTTGCCCAGCTTCAATGGGCACTAGGACCCGGCTGGGAACAGAAACCTTCAGGGCCCGCCCAGGGCCTTCAGGGTCCTGTTGCGTCACCAAGACGCCAGCGCATGCGCTCTGTTTCCCCAAGATGGCGGCTGTGAACCAGGGCCTGGTCCCGGGAGAGAGAGCTGACCGGCGGTGACGTGATCTGAGGATCACCACACCTCAGGCAAGGGGCCAGGTTGGGAAGGCGGTGCCTTCAGGAATAACTGGGAAGGTGATGTTTGGTCAGTTGCTGCAGTCTGTGTAGTGAAGGTGCTGTCACAGTGGTGTGAGGTGAGGAAGTACAGGATTATCACCCAGCAATGCTCAATTAAGGGGAATATAAATCCAGCTCAGGCTGCTTTCAGATTGGAAAGGGAGCTAAAGTGTGTCCTCAGAGCTGGTGAATGTTGGGGCTTTGGCACTTTCTCTATAGACTGAGGGCTGAGCGGTAACAGGCCTGGGTTACCGGCCGCCATCTTTACAATGGACAAGGTGCCGCAGGGCACATGCGCTGCGAGCCGGATGCCAACTCTCCCGGATTCACTGACTGGAGTCTCCAGGATTTTATTTTTTTGATTTTTTTTCATAAATTTAGAGTATCCAATTCATTTTTTCCAATTAAGGGGCAATTTTGTCTGGCCAATCCACCTACCCGGCACATCTTTGGGTTGTGGGGGCAAAACCCACATAAACACGGGGAGAATGTGCAAACTCCACAAGGACAGTGACCTAGAGCAGGGATCGAACCGAGGGTCCTCAGCACCGTGAGCCATCAGGGATAGCCCATTGTGCTGCCCCCGAATTTTATTTTGATAATTTGTGGAAGTCACTGGCTGGGTCAACATTTATTGCCCATCCCCAATTTCCCTTGAACTGAGTGGCTTGCTCGGCCATCTCGGAGGGCATTTAAAGAGTCAACCACATTGCTGTGGTTTGGAATCGTGTCAGCCAGACCAGGTAAGGATAGAAGATTTCCTTCACTGAAGGACATGAGTGAACAGATGTGTCTTTACAACAATTGACAATGGTTTCATGGTCATCAGTAGACTTGCAATGAATTCAAATTTTACCTTCTGTCTCGGTGAGATTCATACTTAGGAAATCATTAGGACAGTGGAAAATATTTTTGGATCTTTGGAAAATGATTAGGAGAGTAAAAAATATTTTTTTGAACATTTCTCTTAAGCGGATATAAATTATTGAAAATGGGATAAAGGTTGTTTGGCTGACAGTCAAACACTGTCCTGTGAGGTAATGAGTCCTTTTGCTTCCCAATTGGCCGAGGAAGGCAGTGTGTCACAAGGATGGATGTGTTGACCGATTAATGGCTGGAAGATGGGGGCAGGTCATGTGATCAAACCTCCAGAAATACATTTAATCAAAGTTGGCGAGGAGAGAATGTTGTGAATTTCTATCCTAAACTGACAGTGAGGTTTCTGTAAATTTACAGGATACTGGAAGTGGAGGTTTAACAGACGGGAAATGCAAACCAAATGTCACATTGCAATCTGACAGAGTCACTTGGTTCATCAGAACCTGAATATCAGCAGCATCTGGGTGTGGAAGGTAAAAGTTTTGTCTGTTCTGTCTGTGAGGGAAGATTTCAGGTCTCACTGTGATTAGAAAAGCCCCGAGATTCACAAACCTGGAGAACGGTGTTCAGTTCTGGACAACAAACCTGAGGAAGGATAGAATGGCCTCGGAGGGAGTGCTGCACAGATTTATCTGAACCCCCCTGGGTTAAATTACAAAACTAGATTGCACAAAAAAATCTGTAATTGTGGGACAGAGAAAAGCATTCGGTCCATGCCAGCTCTCTAATCGACATGGTAGCACCATTGCTTCACAGCGCCAGGGAACCCGGTTTCTTTCCCGGCTTGGGTCACTGAATGGGTGGAGTCTGCACGTTCTCCCCGTGTCTGCGTGGGTTTCCTCCGGGTGCTCCGGTTTCCTCCCACAAGTCCCGGAAGATGTGCTTGCTAGGTGAATTGGACATTCTGAATTCTCCCTGTGTCTACCCAAAAGGTGCCGGAATGTGGCGACAAGGGGCTTTTCACAGGAACTTCATTGCAGTGTTAATGTAACAATAGAACATAGAACAGTACAGCACAGAACAGGCCTTTCAGCCCTCGATGTTGTGCCGAGCATTGTCCAAAACCAAGGTCAAGCTATCCCACTCCCTGTCATTGTGGTGTGCTCCATGTGCCTATCCAATAACCGCTTGAAAGTTCCTAAAGTGTCCGACTCCACTATCACAGCAGGCAGTCCATTCCACCCCCGAACCACTCTGAGTAAAGAACCTACCTCGGAAATCCTCCTATATCTCCAACCCTGAATCTTATAGTTATACCCGTTGTAACAGCTACCTCCACCCGAGGAAATAGTCTCTGAACGTCCACTCTACCTGTCCCCCTGATCATCTTATAAACCTCCATTAAGTCACCTCTCAGCCTCTTCCACTCCAAAGAGAAAAGCCCTAGCTCCCTCAACCATTCCTCATAAGACCTATTCTGCAAACCAGGCAGCATTCTGGTAAATCTCCTTTGCACCCCTTCCAATGCTTCCACATCCTTCCTATAATGAGGTGACCAGAACTGCACACAATACTCCAAATGTGGTCTCACACAATCATGTATAGTTGCAGCATAACCCCGCGGCTCTTAAACTCAAGCCCCCTTTAATAAACGTTAACACACTATAAGCCTTCTTTACTGCTCTATCCATTTGAGTGGCAACCTTCAGAGATCTGTGGACATGAACCCCAAGATCTCTCTGTTCCTCCACATTCCTCAGAACCCTGCCATTGACCCTGTAATCCGCATTCAAATTTTTTCTACCAAAATGAATCACCTCGCACTTATCAGGGTTAAACTCCATCTGCCATTTTTCGGCCCAGCTCTGCATCCTATTAATGTCTCTTTGCAGCCGACAACAGCCCTCCACCTCATCCACTACTCCACCAATCTTGGTGTCATCAGCAAATTTACTGACCCACCCTTCAGCCCCCTCCTCCAAGTCATTGATAAAAATCACAAATAGCAGAGGACCCAGCACTGATCCCTGTGGTACACCGCTGGTAACTGGTCTCCAGTCTGAAAATTTTCCATCCACCACCACCCTCTGTCTTCTATGTGATAGCGAGTTACTTATCCAATTGGCCAAATTTCCCTCTATCCGACACCTCCTTACTTTCTTCATGAGCCGACCATGGGGAACCTTATCAACGCCTTACTAAAATCCATGTATACAACATCAACTGCTCTACCTTCATCTACACACTTCGTTACCTCCTCAAAGAATTCAATCAAATTTGTGAGGCAAGACCTACCCTTCATGAATCCGTGTTGACTATCCCGGATTAAGCTGCATCTTTCCAAATGGTTAAAAATCCTATCCTTCAGGACCTTTTCCATTATCTTACCGACCACCGAAGTAAGACTAACTGGCCTACAATTACCAGGGTCATTCCTATTCCCTTTCTTGAACAGAGGACCAACATTCAACACTCTCTGGCACTATCCCCGTGGACAGTGAAGACCCAAAGGTCAAAGCCAAAGGCTCTGCAATCTCATCCCTTGCCTCCCAAAGAATCCTTAGATATATCCCATCTGGACCAGGGGACTTGTCGACCATCAGGTTTTTCAAAATTGCAAATACATTCTTCCTCAGAACATCTACCTCCTCCAGCCTACCTGCCTGTATCACATACTCATCCCCAAAAACATGGTCCCTCTCCTTTGTGAACACTGAAGAAAAGTATTAATTCAACGCCCCTCCTATCTCTTCTGGCTCCATGCACAAGTTCCCACTACTGTCCTTGACAGGCCCTACCGTCACCCTGGTCATTCTTTTATTTCTCACATAAGAGTAAAATGCCTTGGGGTTTTCCTTGATCCAACCCGCCAAGGACTTCTCATGCCCCCTCCTAGCTCTCTTAAGCCCTTTTTTCAGCTCATTCCTTGCTACCTTATAACTCTCAAGCGACCCTACTAAACCTTGTTTTCTCATCCTGACATACTTCCTTTTTCCTCTTGACAAGACATTCAACCTCTTTTGTGAACCATGGTTCCCTCACACGGCCATTTTCACCCTGCCTGACAGGGACATGCCTATCAAGGACACGCAGTATTTGTTCCTTGAACAAGCTCCACTTTTCATTTGTGCCTTTCCCTGACAGTTTCTGTTCCCATCTTATGCTCCCTAATTCTTGCCTAATCGCATCATAATTACCTCTCCCCCAATTATAAACCTTGCCCTATCGTCTGGCCCTATCCCTCTCCATTGCAATAATGAAAGACACCGAATTGTGGTCACTATCTCCAAAGTGCTCTCCCACAAACAAATCTAACACTTGGCCCTGTTCATTACCCAGTATCAAATCCAATATGACCCCCCCTCTTGTCGGCCTATCCACACTGTACAAAAACTGCCCCATCCGAACTGTTCGACTTATAGAGGTTCCAATCAATATTTTGAAAGTTAAAGTCACCCATGACAACTACCCTGAGACCTCCACACCTATATATAATCTGTTTTGCAATTTCTTCCTCCACATCTCTATTACTATTTGGGGGCCTATAGAAAACTCCCAACAATGTGACCGCTCCTTTCCTATTTCTAACTTCAACCCATATTACCTCAGTAGGCAGATCCCCTTCAAACTGCCTTTCTGCAGCCGTTAAACTATCCTTGATTAACAATGCTACTCCTCCACCTCTTTTATCACCTTCCCTACTCTTACTGAAACATCTATACCCCGGAACTTCCAACAACCATTCCTGTCCGTGTTCTAACCATGTCTCCGAAATGGCCACAACATCGTAGTCCCAAGTACCAACCTATGCTCCAAGTTCACCTACCTTATTCCGGATGCTCCTTGCATTGAAGCAGACACACCTCAACCCATCTTTCTGTCTGCCGGTACACTCCTGCGACCTTGATACCCTCCTCAGTACCTCACTACTCTCAACACTGGCTTCTGGACTACAGCTCGTTTTCCCAGCCCCCTGACAAATTAGTTTAAACCCCCCCGAAGAGCCGTAGCAAATTTCCCTCCCAGGATATTGGTGCCCCTCTGGTTCAGGTGCAAACCATCCTGTCTGTACAGGTCCCACCTTCCCCAGAATGTTTTCCAATTATCCAATTATACCTGAAACCCTCCCTCCTACACCATCCCTGCAGCCACGTGTTTATCTGCACTCTCTCCCTGTTCCTCACCTCACGAGCACGTGGCACCGGCAACAAACCAGAGATGACAACATGGTTTGTCCTGGCTCTCAGCTTCCTCCCTAGCTCCCTTAGTTCCTGGTTTAAATCCCCATCCCTTCTCGTACCTATGTTGTTGGTACCGATGTGTACCACAACTTGTGACTGCTCCCCCTCCCCTTTAAGGATTCTGAAAACACGGTCCGAGGCGTCATGGACCCTGGCACCCGGGAGGCAACATACCATCCGTGAGTCTCTTTCGCTGCCACAGAACCGTCTATCTGTCCCTCTAACTATCGAGTCCCCAATAACTATTGCTCTCCTGCTCTCCCTCTTTCCCTTCTGAGCCACAGGGACGGACTCAGTGCTGGAGATCCGTTCACCGTGGCTTACCCCTGGTAGCTCGTCCCTCAACAGTATCCAAAACGGTATACTTGTTACTGAGGGGAACGACCACAGAGGGATCCTATACTGACTGCTTCCTCCCAGCCCCTCTCACCGTCACCATCTTGATTCTTCGGAGTAACTACATTCCTGAAGCTACTTTCTATGACCACCTCTGCCTCCCGAATGATCCGAAGTTCATCCAGCTCCAGTTCCTTAACGCGGTTTCTGAGGAGCTGGAGATGGGTGCGCTTCCCACAGGTGAAATCAGCAGGGACACTGACGGCGTCCCTCACCTCAAACATTCATACTTGTGAGACTAATAAAGATTACTGTTATTATCTGGAACAATCCAGTCAGTCTCGTTCTCCTGCTTTATCCCTGTATCCTAACAGCTTTATTTCTCTCAGGTTTCTATCCAAATTTTTTTAAAAATCATTCATTGGTGTCTATTTCTAAACTCGGTCATAAGCAGCAAGGTTCAGGTAATTGCCACTGGCTGTGTAAAAACATTCTTCCTCATACCTCCTGGACCATTTACATGCATAGATACGGAGCAACGTAGAAAATAGGAGCAGGAGGAGACCATTTGGCCCTTCGAACCTGCTCCACCATCCATTACGATCAGAGCTGATTAGGCTCAATAGCCTAATCCCGCTTTCCCCCCATATCCTTTGATCCCTTTCACCCTCAGTGCTGTATCTAACTGCTTCTTGAAAACATGAAATGTTTTGGTCTCAATTCTTCCTGTGGTGATGAATTCCACAGGCTCACCACTCTCTGGTTGAAGACATTTCTCCTCACCTCTGTCCTAAATGGTCTGTCATAGAACATAGAACACAGAGTGCAGAAGGAGGCCATTCACCCATCGAGTCTGCACCGACCCACTTAAATCCTCACTTCCACCCAATCCCCGTAACCCAATAACCCCTCCTAACCTTTTTGGACACTAAGGACAATTTAGCGTGGCCAATCCACCTAACCTGCACATCTTTGGACTGTGGGAGGAAGGCGGAGCATCAGGAGGAAACCCACGCAGACACGGGGAGAACGTGCAGACTCCGCACAGACAGTAACTCAGCAGGGAATCGAACCTGGGACCCTGGCGCTGTGAAGCCACAGTGCTAGCCACTTGTGCTGCCCATGCTATCCCGTATCCTCAGATTGTGACCCCGGGTTCTGGACACACCCACCATCGGGAACATCCTTCCCGAATCTAATCTGTCTCGCCCTGTTAGAATGTTATAGGTTTTTTTTTAATATAAATTTAGAGTGCCCAATTCTTTTTTTTCCCAATTAAGGGGTAATTTTAGCATGGCCAATCTACCTACCCTGCACATCTTTGTGTTGTGGGGGTGGGACCCACACAGACACAGGGAGAATGCGCAAACTCTACACGGACAGTGACCCAGGGCCGGGATCGAACCTAGGTCCTTGGTGACGTGAGGCAACAGTGCTAACCACTACGCCATCGTGCAGCCCACATTCTATAGGTTTCTATGAGATTCCTCCTCATTCTTCTGAACTCCAGCGAATACAATCCTAACTGATTCAATCTCTCATACGTCAGTCCCACCATCCCAGGAATCAGCCTGGCAAAACTTTGCTGCTCTTTCTCTTTAGTGAGATCATCTTTCCTCAGATAAGGAGACTAATACTGCGCACAATATTCCAGGTGTGGCCTCACCAAGGCCCTGTATAATTGCAGCAAGACATCCCTGCTCCTCGACTCGAATCCTCTTGCTATGAAGGCCAAAAAACCACTTGCCTTCTTTACCGCATGCTGTACCTGCATGCTTCCACACAAACTAGGAGCAGGCCACTCGGCCCCTCGAGCCTGCTCCTTACACACAAACTAGGAGTCGGCCCCTCGAGCCTGCTCCTTACACACAAACTGGGAGTCGGCTCCTCGAGCCTGCTCCATCATACAATAATTTTAACCTCAACTCCATGTTCCTGCCGACCCCAATAACCTTTCACCCCCTTGCTTATCGAGAATCTATCCATCTCTGCCTTAAAAATATTCAAGGACTCGACTTCCACTGTGTTTTAAGGACGCAAGATCTAAGTCATAGAATCCCCACAGTGCAGAAGGAGCCCAAGTCAGCACCAACCCTCCGAACCACCCCCCCACCCCATCCCACCCTGCCCCATCCTCACATCCCACCCAACGTGCACATCCTTGGAGATGAAGAGGCAATTTAGCACCTAACCTGCAAATCTCTGAACTGTGTGAGGAAACCGGAGCACCCGGAAGAAACCCACACAGACAAGGGGAGAATGTGCAAACTCCACACAGTCATCCAGGGTCAGGAGTGAACCTGGGTCCCTGGTGCTGTGATGCAGCATCGCTAACCCTGTGCCACCCCTTCTTTTACAACCCTCGAGCGAAAAAAAAAATCCTCATCCCCATCTGAAATGGGTGATCCCTCACTTTCCAACAGTGACCCCTTTGTTCCAGATTCTCCCACAAGAGGAAACATCCTCTCCACATCCACCCTGTCAAGACCCCTCAGCATCTTATATTGTTCAATCCAGGTTTTACCCAAAACTTTAAATCTGTGTCCCGACTGCTTGTACGATCAGTGAATGAAAACAGAGTTTCTTTGTCCACCCGATCGAAACCTGGCATAATCTTGTGTCCCTGAATCAAATCTCCCCTCAACCTCCTTTGCTGGAACCATTCTGGTAAATCCCCTCTGCACCTTCTCCAAGAACCTTCACATCCTCCCTGAAGAGTGGTGACCAGAGCTTTATAAAGATTCATAGAATAGAATTAGAACCATAGAATTCCTGCAGTGCAGAAGGAGGCCATTCGCCCCATCAAGTGTGCACTGATTCACTGAAAGGGCACCCTGCCTAGGCCCACACCGCTACCCTGTCCCTGTAACCCCATAGCCCCACCAAACCAGCACATCCCTGGACACTAAGGGGCAATTTATCAAGGCCAATCCATCTAACTTGCTCCCCTATCAGCCTCCCCAAACAGGCGCCGGAATGTGGCGATTAGGGGCTTTGGGGCTGGTATAGCACAGTGGGCTAAGACAGCTGGCTGGTAATGCAGAACAAGACCAGCAGCGCGGGTTCAAGTCCCGTACCGGCCTCCTCGAACAGGCGCCAGAATGTGGCGACTAGGGGCTTTTCACAGTAACTTCATTGAAGCCTACTTGTGACAATAAGCGATTATTATTATCATTATTTTTTGGTCTGTTGGAGGAATCCTGAGCACCGGGTGGAAACGCACGCAGACACGGGGAGAAAGTGCAAACTCCACACAGACAGTCATCAAGGCCAGAATTGAACCCGAGTCCTTGGCGCTGTGAGGCAGCAGTGCTAATCACTGTGCCACCGGAAGCATAGTTTCTGTGTCAGTTATGAAGCTCAAGGTCGAATTTGCTTTGCCAACTCCTCTCTTAATATGTCTTGTAGATATACAAATTCCCTCTTCACCTCTTCCTCTCTCCTCCCAAAGAGGCCATTTGGGTTTTTACAACAATCCAGCAGTTTTCATGGTCACTTTTTCCCAGTGCCGGCCCCACAAATGACCAGATTCATTCAGCTCAATTTCACAACCTGCCTTTGTGTTTCTGTGGGTTCTCTCTCACTCCCTATTTTCTGTTTTCAGTCAGTTTCACAGGGTGTTCGAAGGTGAGACTTCAAGATCCGGAAACACAAACCAAGCATCACATCAGGGTCTGACAGAGTCCTCAATTTATCATATCCTGACTATCATGAGATTTTGAAGATGGAAGGAAAATGCATCGTTCACAGTGGGGAGAAACCATACACATGTTGTGTGTGTGGACGAGGATTCAGTCAATCATCAGGCCTCACAAGACACAAATGCAGTCACACTGAGGAGAAACCGTGGAAATGTGCGGACTGTGGGAAAGGATTCACTTATCCATCCAAGCTGGAAACTCATCGACGCAGTCACACTGGGGAGAGACCATTCATCTGCTCCAAGTGTGGGAAGGGATTCACTCAGCCATCCGCTCTGTCCACACACCAGCGACTTCACTCCAGGGAGAGACCATTCACCTGCTCCACATGTGGGAAAGGATTTACTATTTCAGCCCACTTGTTGAGTCACCAGCTAGTTCACACTGATGAGAAACCGTTTCAATGTCCAGACTGCGGGAAGTGCTACAAAAGATCTGGGGATCTGATGTGCCATCAACGTGTTCACACTGACGAGAGACCATTCAGGTGCTCTCAGTGTGGGACTGGGTTCAGACGATCATCTAACCTCACTGGACATCAGCGAACTCACACAGTGGAGAGGCCATTCGTCTGCACCAAGTGTGGGAAGAGATTCACTCAGTCATCCGACCTGCAGAAGCATCAGCGAATTCACACTGGGGAGAGACCGTTTCAATGTCCAGACTGCGAGAAGTGCTATCAACGTTTTGGGGAACTGTTACAACATCAACGTGTTCACACTGACGAGAGGCCGTTTAGGTGCTCTCACTGCGGGACTGGGTTCAGACGATCATCTCATCTCACTGTACATCAGCGAACTCACACTGGGGAGAGGCCATTCGTTTGCTCCGAGTGTGGGAAGAGATTCATTCAGTCATCCGAACTCCTGAATCACCAGCGAATTCACACTGATGAGAGACCATTTCATTGTCCAGACTGCGGGAATTGTTATAAATGTTCTGGGGAACTGATGCGCCATCAACGTGTTCACACTGACAAGAGACCGTTTAGGTGCTCTCGTTGTGGGACTGGGTTCAGACAATCGTCTCACCTCACTGCACATCAGCGAATTCACACTGGGGAGAGGCCATTCGCCTGCTCCTGGTGTGGGAAGGGATTCACTCAGTCATCCGCCTTGCAGAAGCACCAGCGTGTTCACACTGGGGAGAGACCGTTCACCTGTTCCAAGTGTAGGAAGGGACTTCATCGCCACTTCATCCCTCCTGCTGAAACACCAACGAGGCCGCAAATAACCACAGTGATTGGATTTTGCTGTTCCTCACATTCAGGACTGAACCATATTCATTTGGGTCTCTTTCTGCTGATAACAAAATCCAGCCCATTTACAGGGGCTAATATTCTGGCTAAAAGTCAAATAAATTAGATTTGTGTGACATACACAGTGTGCTGAAACTTTTTAATATCTCTGACACAAGTTAGTTCCTTTTGAAGTAATCTCGCTCTCCCGTCTCTTCCATCCTCACCTCCAACAAGAAGTGTGAGGAGCTTGTGGAGCTTCTTTGTGACTGAGATTGAGTATATCCGATCAGCTGCCTCTGCTGCTTCCCTCCCTTTCACGAGCCCACCGGATCAAACTGTCTCTAAATTTCATCCTTTCCCGAGCCCTGAACCCACATCTTTCTCTAGTTTCTCTCCCATCTCCCCTCATGCCCTCTCAGAGCTCATCTTGTCCATGAGACCCAGCTCCTGCTCCACCCACTGAGCTACTGATCAGCCAACTACCCTGTGTCCATGGATATTGTCAACATTTCTCTCTCTTCAGGTACTGTCCCTCTGTCCTTCAAATCTGCCATCATCACCCCCTCAATAAAACAAACCCTTGACCCTGCCATTCTTACAAATTACTGCCCCATCTTCAACCTCCCTCTCCTCCCAAACTCTTTGAACATGTTGTCCCTCCCAAATCCTTGCCCATCTTTCCCAGAACTTCCATGTTTGATTCCTTCAATCAGGTCTCTGCCCTGTCACAGTGAAATACAAGAGACAAACAGAATCTTCATAAGACTAGGGGAGCAGCACAGTCTTTATCGAGAGACAACAATACCTGCTGGAGACAGACAGACAACTAAACAACACGAATCACACCAAGCTACCTCGACCCATATACCCGGGACAGGAAGGAGAATTGGAGACGGACTGGAAGAACTCAGACTCCAGACACATTAACCAAAGAAAACAGGTAGAACCAAGGAAGTTCTACCTGCTCCCTAAAATACCCAAACATCCAAACACATGGACAGTACCAGGGAAATACCACCAGACAGGCCCACCGGGCCAAGACTGTGGGAGAGAAAATCCAATAGAATCATAGAATGTACAGTGCAGGAAGAGGCCATTTGGCCCATTTAGCCTGTACCGGCCCTCAGAAAGAGTACCCTACTTAAGCCCATCCTAGTAACTCACCTAACCTTTATTTGGACACTAAGGGGCCAATCGACCTTAACTCTTTGGACGGTGGGAGAAACTGGAGCACCCGGAGGGAACGCACACAGACACGGGGAAAATGTGCAAACTTTACCCAGTCACTCAAGGCTGAAATTGCTGAAACATCAACACACTGCTCCTGGTGGTTGATGGTATCGTGGTTCAATAAATATAATCAGTGGATTAAAAAGGTGTGTAATATATAGTAAAACAGAAAATGCGAGATTAACTCAACAGGTCTGGTAGTATCATCGAATCCCTAAAGTGCAGAAGGAGGCCATTCGGTCCATTGCGTTTGCACCAACCCTACAAAAGAGCGTCCCACCCAGGTGCACTTCCCCCACCCTCTCCCCATAACCGCACTTCACCTTTGGACACTAAGGAGCAATTTAGCATAGCCAATCCACCAAGCCTACACATTCTCATGGGAGAAAACTGGAGCACCCAGAGGGAACCACACAGACACGGGAAGAATGTGCAAACAGTCATCCAAGGCCGGAATTGAACCCTGGTCACTGGAGCTGTGAGGCAGCAGTGCTAACCATTGTGCCACATCTGTGATGAGAGAAACAGAGTTAATGTTTGTTGTTCCTTGTAACAGTTCTGTAGAAGGATCAATGGATTCTAAACAAGTCCATTGAAGTCGAAATAAGACGTTTTTGTCCATTGAAGCGGTTTGACACAGGAACATGTTTCACTCTGTGTGAAGCTCCAGTTTCATTCACACAGCCTGCAGTCTGATTGGCTGAAGGAGCAGAATCCATCCCGTCCTCCCAATCTTCCCGTTGGTCATCCCCTCTCAGACAGGAAATGAGGTCGCGGAACCCGTGCGCACGTGGCTAATGGGAAGAACTCAAAATGATGCAGTCTCAGCCAATGAGGGAGATCTGAGAGCAGCCACGTCCCTCATTCACTCCAATTAGGTGGAGGACCAGCTGCTGTAGTTCGGTCCTGCAGTCCCACCTCCTCTTCCTATTGGTCCAAAGCTACTGTCAATCACTCGCCGGGCATTGTGATGTGGAGCATGCGCAGTGCGGCTCATGCCCACGGACAGACGCTTGTTTGTCTCATCTTCAGGCCATGATGTTGGGTGGGGTTACTGGATTATGGGGATAGGGTGGAGGTGTGGACCTTGGGTAGGGTGCTCTTTCCAAGAGCCGGTGCAGACTCGATGGGCCGAATGGCCTCCTTCTGCACTGTAAATTCGAGGAAATGTGGAGATGTAGGCGTTGCACTGGGGTGGGCACAGTAAGCAGTCTTACAACACCAGATTAAAGTCCAACAGGTTTATTTAGAATTACTAGCTTTTGGAGCACAGCTGAGGAAGGGGCTATGCTCTGAATGCTCGTGATTCGAAACAAATCTGTTGGACTTTAACCTGGTGTTGTAAGACTTCTCACTGTGCCCACCCCAGTGCAACGCCGGCATCTCCACATCCTGGTGTTTAGTAAATTACAGCATGATTTTATCAAAGACAGAGAGGAGTGATTTCTGCTGACTGGGCAGTAAGGACTTGGGACATTGCCTAAAAATTGTAGCCAGGTCACAGAACTCAGTGTGAAATGAGGAAACACTTGACACAAAATCTGGGACACATTTGGAATTCTCTCCCATAAATGACAATTCCTGTGGCAATCCCTGGTGAATCCACTATCTTTCATAGAATTTACAGTGCAGATGGAGGCCATTCGGCCCATCGAGTCTGCACCAGCTCTTGGAAAGAGACCCTACCCAAGGTCCACATCTCCACCCTATCCCCATAACCCAGTAAACCCACCCAACACTAAGGACAACTTTTGACACTAAAGACAATTTTAGCACGGCCAATCCACCTAACCTGCACCTCTTTGGACTGTGGGAGGAAACCGGAGCACCCGGAGGAAACCCACGCAGACACGGGGAGGATGTGCAGACTCCACACAGACAGTGACCCAAGCCGGAATCAAAACTGGGACCCTGGAGCTGTGCAGTAATTGTGCTATCCACAATGCTGCCGTGCTGCCCCCTTATTTGTTGCCGATCCCAAATTGCTCTTGAACTGAATGGTTTGCTGGTCTATTTCAGAGGGCAGATTTACTGCTGTGGCTCTGGAGTCACATGTAGGCCAGACCAGGTAGGGTTGGCAGATTTCTTAAAGGCCATTAGTGAACCAGATCAGTTTAAACACAACCAGTGATAGCTGCATGGTCACCATTACTGATACTAGTTTTCACTGTTTTATGAATTGAATGTAGTTGTTTGGTAACCTGAAATATTCCAATAGCTCCTCAGACCATTACCCTCGGGGACTCAGTAATACCCGCCCAGGCACATTCCCACTCCACCACCATCTCATCCCTGGCTCCCAACCTCCCGCTTTGGTCACAATCCCCGCCCCGCCCGGATTCACTTCTCACTCTTTGTGACCTCAATACAAACATGTTGGACTTTAACCTGGTGTAAGACTTCTTACTGTGCCCACCCCAGTGCAATGCCGGCATCTCCACATCATGACCTCAACTGGACCGTCTTGGAGCCGCTCTTGGGGCTCGGACGGCGCATGCTTCAGTCAGTGCTGAGCCCTTCTTTCACTCCGATTGGTGGGACGACCAGCCGCTGCTGCTCGGTCCTCCGGCCCCGCCCCTTCTTCCTATTGGTCTGGCCCTGACGTCAATCACTCCCCGGGCATTGTGACGTTGAAGATGCGCAGTACGGGCGGTGTCCAGGGACAGACGCTTGTTTGTCAGATCCACAGGCGGTGAGGGAAATGGCGGAATGGAGGGAGAGACGGAGCTGAGAGGTGGACGGGGAGGCTCCTTGAGTCCCCGATGTGGCTCTGACACCGGAATAAGAAGCTGCCGGTGCCGGGTTTGTATCTGTGCGGCGGACGCGGCGGAACCGCGTCTGGAGTGAGAGGCCCGGGTTAAGGGCGCATGCGCGGTGCTCCCTGTCAGCAGGAGGAGAGAATGTTGTGAATTTCTCTCCTGGACTGACAGGGATGGATTCTGCAAACTCCTTTTACAGGGGGTGGGAGGCTGGATTTACACAGAAAACTCAAATCAAAGATCACATCAAGTTCTAACAGAGTCACTCTGTTCATCAGAACCTGAACATGATCAGAATTTGAGTATAATTGAGCTCCAGGGCAGTCCCGCTCACTGCATGTGTAGTGGGTGTTACAGTCAGATCAGCCAGGTTCTTATTCGATGGTGGAGCAGGCTGGAGGGAGTGAGTGATGTCTCCCAACACAGACAGAAAGGTCCACTTTTCTCCTGGAGTTTGAGACAAATCAGTTTTCAAAATGATGCAGTTTCAGCCAATGAGGGAGATCCGGGCTCAGCCCCGCCCCTCATTCATTCTGATTGGTTGGAGGACCAGCTGCTCCTGCTCGGTCCTCCAGCCCCACTGCTGCTTCGTATAGGTCCAGAGATGCCGTCAATCGCAACTCGGGCTTTGTGAGCTGGAACATGTGCAGTGCGGGCTCTTGCTTCAGGCGGGTAAGAGGAGACCCCCCCCCCCACCATAAGACCCATTGATTTTATTGTCAGTCTGCAGACAGGAGAACTGAACCCAGGCAGAGGAGAAGGAGGGAGAAAACGGAGTGGAGGAAAGAAATAGGTTTGGATTTCAGCCCCGGGAGAAGGGACAGTGTGTGGGATGGGGATTTACGTCTTTGACTTTGATAATCACCATTTACAGGATATTCGAAGGGGATGATTTACAGACGGGAAATTCCTAAGCATCACATCAAGATTCAACAAAGTCATTCGATTATCAGGACCTGAATCTCATTGGCCTTTGGATGTGGAAGGAGAAATGTTTGTCTTCCGTCTGGGAAAAGATTTCAAATATCAGTGTGACTGGAAAAGCACCGAGACACATACACACACACAGCTGAGTGAGAGTGATCCAGTGAAGTGACTGTGGAAAGAGCTTTAACCAGTTACACAGCCTGAACAAAAATCACACCATTCACAGTGAGGAGAAACCATACACGTGGTCTGTGTGTGGACACGGCTTCAAATGATCATCGAACCTGGAGAGGCAAAAGGAAACCGGCACCATGGAGAAACCGTGGAAATGTGGGGACTGTGGGAAGGGATTCAATTACCCATCCCATCTCGAAACTCATCGACGCAGTCACACAGGGGAGAGGCCGTTCACCTGCTCCTTGTGTGGAAAAGATTTCATTCAGTCACAACACCTGCAGTCACACCAGCGTGCTCACTCCAATAAGAGACCTTGAGAATGTTCTGACTGTGGGAAGAGCTTTAAAAGCAGAAAGAACCTGATGCAACACCAACACACACACACTGGAGAGAGGCCGTTCACCTGCTCCATGTGTGGGAAAGGATTCACTCAGTCATCCACCCTGATGAGGCACCAGCAGACTCACACTGGAAAAAGGCCATTCACCTGCTCCGTGTGTGAGAGGAGATTCATTCAGTCATCCACCCTGCTGATGCACCAGCGGGTTCACACTGGGGAGAGGCCATTCACCTGCTCTGTGTGTGGGAAGAGATTGACTCGGTTAAGCACCCTCGCTGCACATCAACTTGTTCACATTGATAAATGACCTCTTGTTATGAATGTGAGAAGTGCATGTGAGGTGCAGACACACCAACGCACTCACGTTGGTGAGAGGCTGGTCACCTCTGTGTGTGAAAGGGGTTCACTCAGTCACAGCATCTATTGTGAGAGCAGTGAGTTTACAAGTAATTGCAGGGGCGGGATTGTGCTGTTCATCACTTTCACTGTTTGTTTCTGCTGATGGTAAACTTCAGCCCCATTATCAGGGTTATTAAAATTCGAGATGAATGTCAGCTGAGTCAGTCTTTGTGCAAATACACAGTGTTATGTTCCATGTTTTCCAATGTAAGAGGAGATTAATCAATGTCCTGTTGCTGACTGCTTCATTTTTGGGTTCTATTCTCTTTTCTATCTCTATATTATTTCAGTTCTCATAGCTTCAGTTACTCTCATGGACAATTCCCAGCTCCTCATATCTTCCAGAGTGTGTCTCCTGGTTTAGGGGGCTGGGTTCAGCACAGTGGGCTAAACAGCTGGCTTGTAATGCAGAACAATGCCAGCAGCACGGGTTCAATTCCCATACCGGCCTTCCCGCACCAGGGGCGACCAGGGGCTTTTCACATTAACTTCATTGAAACCTACTTGTGACAATAAGTGATTATTATTATTATCCTACCACTGGGGTACTGGGAAGATATTGGAAACACTCCTGGGATTAATAAATTCGAAACTGAGTTGGTTAGTTACTCTCGGCCTTTGAACTTCACCCTCTGTTACACTGTCAATGTGCCCCTGTACTGCTCTGTATTTAACAGGAGTCTGCAGACTGATGAGACTGTGTTACACTGTCAGTGTGCTCCTGTACTGCTCTGTATTTAACAGAGGTCTGCAGGCTGATGAGACTGTGTTACACTGTCAGTGTGCTCCTGTACTGCTCTGTACTTAACAGGAGTCTGCAGGCTGATGAGACTGTGTTACACTGTCAGTGTGCTCCTGTACTGCTCTGTATTTAACAGGAGCCTGCAGACTGATGAGACTGTGTTGCACTGTCAGTGTGCTCCTGTACTGCTCTGTATTTAACAGGAGTCTGCAGACTGATGAGACTGTGTTACACTGTCAGTGTGCTCCTGTACTGCTCTGTATTTAACAGGAGTCTGCAGACTGATGAGACTGTGTTACACTGTCAGTGTGCTCCTGTACTGCTCTGTATTTAACAGGAGCCTGCAGACTGATGAGACTGTGTTACACTGTCAGTGTGCTCTGGTACTGAACAAAGAACAAAGAAATGTACAGCACAGGAACAGGCCCTTCAGCCCTCCAAGGCCGTGCCGACCATGCTGCCCGACTAAACTACAATCTTCTCCACTTCCTGGGTCCGTATCCCTCTATTCCCATCCTATTCATGTATTTGTCAAGATGCCCCTTAAATGTCACTATCGTCCCTGCTTCCACCACCTCCTCCGCCAGCGAGATCCAGGCACCTACTACCCTCTGTGTAAAAAACTTGCCTCATACATCTCCTCTAAACCTTGCCCCTCACACCTTAAACCTATGCCCCCTAGTAATTGACCCCTCTACACTGGGGAAAAGCCTCTGACTATCCATTCTGTCTATGCCCCTCATTATTTTGTAGACCTCTATCAGCTCGCCCCTCAACCTCCGTTGTTCCAGTGAGAACAAACCGAGTTTATTCAGCCGCTCCTCACAGCTAATGCCCTCCATACCAGGCAACATCCCGGTAAATCTCTTCTGCACCCTCACTAAAGCCTCCACATCCTTCTGGTAGTGCGACAACCAGAATTGAACACTATACTCCAAGTGTGGCCTAACTAAGGTTCTATACAGCTGCAACATGACTTGCCAATTCTTATACTCAATGCCCTGGCCAATGAAGGCAAGCATGCCGTATGCCTTCTTGACTACCTTCTCCACCTGTGTTGCCCCTTTCAGTGACCTGTACACCTAGATCTCTCTGTCAATACTCTTGAGGGTTCTACCATTCACTGTATATTCCCTACCTGCATTAGACCTTCCAAAATGCATTACCTCACATTTGTCTGGATTAAACTCCATCTGCCATCTCTTCACCCAAGTCTCCAAACGTACTAAATCCTACTGTATCCTCTGACAGTCCTCATCGCTATCCGCAATTCCACCAACCTTTGTGTCGTCTGCAAACTTACTAATCAGACCAGTTCCATTTTCCTCCAAATCATTTATATATACTACGGACATCAAAGGTCCCAGCACTGATCTCCCCAGCATTGATCCCTGCGGAACACCACTAATCACAGCCCTCCAATTAGAAAAGCACCCTTCCATTGCTACTCTGCCTTCTATAACCTAGTCAGTTCTGTAGCCACCTTGCCAGCTCACCCCTGATCCTGTGTGACTTCACCTTTTGTACCAGTCTACCATGTGGGACCTTGTCAAAGGGCTTACTGAAGTCCATATAGACAACATCCACTGCCCTACCTGCATCAATCATCTTTGTGACCTCGTCGAAAACTCTTATCAAGTTAGTGAGACATGACCTCCCCTTCACAAAACCATGCTGCCTCTCACTAATACGTTCATTTGCTTCCAAATGGGAGTAGATCCTGTCTTGAAGAATTCTCTCCAGTAATTTCCCTACCACTGACGTAATGCGCACCGGCCTGTAGTTCCCTGGATTATCCTTGCTACCCTTCTTAAACAAAGGAACAACATTGGCTATTCTCCAGTCCTCCGGGACATCACCTGAAGACAGTGAGGATCCAAAGATTTCTGTCAAGGTCTCAACAATTTCCTCTCTAGCCTCCTTCAGTATTCTGGGGTAGATCCCATCAGGCCCTGGGGACTTATCTACCTTAATATTTTTCAAGACGCCCAACACCTCGTCTTTTTGGATCTCAATGTGACCCAGGCTATCTACACACTCTTCTCCAGACTCAACATGCACCAATTCTTTCTCTTTGGTGAATACTGATGCAAAGTATTCATTTAGTACCTCGCCCATTTCGTCTGGCTCCACACATAGATTCCCTTGCCTATCCTTCAGTGGGCCAACCCTTTCCCTGGCTACCCTCTTGCTTTTTATTTACATGTAAAAAGCATTGGGATTTTCCTTAACCCTATTTGCCAATGACTTTTCGTGACCCCTTCTAGCCCTCCTGACTGCTCTGTATTTAACAGGAGTCTGCAGACTAATAAGACTGTGTTAGTGTGCTCCTGTACTGCTTTGTATTTAACAGGAGACTGTGTTACACTGTCAGTGTGCTGCTGTACTGCTCTGTATTTAACAGGAGTCTGCAGACTGATGAGACTCTGTTACACTGTCAGTGTGCTCCTGTACTGCTCTGTATTTAACAGGAGTCTGCAGACTGATGAGACTGTGTTACACTGTCAGTGTGCTCCTGTACTGCTCTGTATTTAACAGGAGTCTGCAGACTGATGAGACTGTGTTACACTGTCAGTGTGCTCCTGTACTGCTCTGTATTTAACAGGAGTCTGCAGACTGATGAGACTGTGTTACACTGTCAGTGTGCCCCTGTACTGCTCTGTATTTAACAGGAGCCTGCAGAGTGATGAGACTCTGTTACACTGTCAGTGTGCTCCTGTACTGCTCTGTATTTAACAGGAGTCTGCAGACCGATGAGACTGTGTTACACTGTCAGTGTGCTCCTGTACTGCTCTGTATTTAACAGGAGCCTGCAGGCTGATGAGACTCTGTTACACTGTCAGTGTACTCCTGTACTGCTCAGTATTTAACAGCAGTCTGCAGACTAATAAGGCTGTGTTACACTGTCAGTGTGCTCCTGTACTGCTTTGTATTTAACAGGAGACTGTGCTACACTGTCAGTGTGCTCCTGTACTGCTCTGTATTTAACAGGAGCCCATGAGACTGCTACACTGTCAGTGTGCTCCTGTACTGCTCTGTATTTTGCCTGAAATAGAAAATGACTGAATCTTTGTTCCAGTGGAACCTTTGCTGTTCTAAATTATGGGTGAATATTACTGAGCCTCACATCCGAGACACCAAATCCAGGTAACATTTACATTTTCAAGTTGATTTATGGGGTACAGATTATTTGCCATAAATCCCCAACTTTCAATTAAATCAGATTCTGCAAGATTTAACTATGTGACAGAATGATTACTTTAAATGGTAAATTCAAAATATTTTTAAACCATTAAAAGGTAGAAAGGAAACATGTCGGGGACGGCACGGTGGCACAGTGGTTAGCACTGCTGCCTCATGGCGCCGAGGACCCGGGTTCGATGCCGGCCCTGGGTTCGATCCCGGCCCTGGGTCACTGACCGTCTGGAGTTTGCACGTTCTCCCTGTGTCTGCGTGGGTCTCACCCTTACAATCCAAAAATCTGTGCAGGGCAGGTGAATTGGCCACGGTAAATTGCCCCTTAATTGGAAAAAAATAATTGGGTGCTCTAAATTTTCAAAAAAGATAAGTCAGAAAGATAAAAAACAAAGTTTAATGGACAGTAATTGACAGAGCAGTTTATCTTTAACAATTAAACAGACTTCTTACAACTTTCCTCAGTTGAGCAGGTGAAAGATATGAAGTAATAATCCCAAAACGTGGTAACATGTTAACAAAATGTTTCATCAAAACATTAGTTTTATCCCCTCAGCTCAACTTTTCTAATCTCTAATTAGCCAAAGTGTCAACAATAATTGGTTAACTTAATGGACTGCTGATTTATATTTGACCCGACATCTGCTCGTGTACAAAATGGCATTTTAACCTTTCATGACAATGATTCTAAAGTGAATTAACCTGAAAATAGTTGGGTTACATTAAAACTATTGATTTCAAAACTACCAACACAGCGGAGTGAAGTGATTCGAGTTCTGTGACCAGGCTGCCGGTACAGATGGCAATGGGCGGCCATGTAGAGTTGACAAGAGACTCCGTGAAAGATCAATTTAGGCTCGAACTGAAAGTTCATAATTTTGTGAATGAGCTCTTGGTGAGACTTTTTAAAAAATCCTTCATGGGATGTGGGTGTCGCTGGCTCGGTCAGCAGTTATTGTCCATCCCTAATTGCCCTTGAAAAGATGGAGGTGAGCAGCCTTCCTGAGCCGCTGCAGTCCAACCATGTTAGGAAGGGAATTCCAAGGTTTTGATCCAGCTGCAGTGAAGGAATGTCGATATAATTCCAAGTGGAGATGGTGAGTGACTTGGAGGTGAACTTCCAGGTGGAGGCGTTCTTGAATCAAAGGAAAACATCACAGACGATGCTTTCAAAAAGGGACATCACAGCCCCAAAGATCAGTGACATGTCTGAAGGTATTTAAATGCCAGCCATTTATCGGATTTGTTAACATCAGCAGGAGCAAACCAAATACTATCAGACTAACATGCCCAGGTGTGATTAACAGCAGCAAAACTAATGAATCCAACCCCTGCAGTTACTTATGAATTCGCTGGTGTGTCAGCAGGTTAGATGGCTGAGTGAATCCCTTCCCACACACGGAGCAGGTGAACGGCCTTTCCCCAGTGTGAGTGCGTTGGTGGATCACTAGGTTAAAGGACTTGGTGAATGCCTTCCCACAGTCGGAACAGGTGAATGGCCTCTCCCCTGTGTGAGTTCGCTGGTGTATCAGCAGGTTCGATGGGTGAGTGTATTCCTTACCACACACAGAGCAGGTGAATGGTTTCTTCCCAGAGTGAACCCGTTGATGTGCAATGAGATTGGGTGAAGACCTGAACCTCTTTCCACAAGTGGTGCAGCTGAACGGCCTCTCCTCGCTGTGTGTTTGCTGGTGTTCCAGCAGATGGGAGGACCGAGTGAATCCCTTCCCACATACAGAGCAGCTGAATGGTCTCTCCCCAGTGTGAACTCGCTGGTGTGCAGTGAGGTTGGATGAAGACCTGAACCTCTTTCCACAGGAGGTGCAGCTGAACGGCCTCTCTTCGGTGTGGGTTTGTTGGTGTGACTGGAAGCAGGATAACTGAGTAAATCCCTTTCCACACACAGAGCAAGTAAATGGTTTCTCCCCAGTGTGAATGCGTCGGTGGTTTTCCAGCAAGGATGGATAATTGAATCCTTTACCACAATCTTCACATTTCCATGGTTTCTCCATGGTACCCGTGTCCGTGTGTCTCTCCAGGTTGGAGATCAGTTGAAGCCTCGAAGACACACAGAATACTTGTACGGTTTCTCCCCGCTGTGAATGGCGATGTTTTTTCACGCTGTATGTCTGGTTAAAGTTCTTTCTACAGTCAGTTCACTGGAACATTCTCACTCAGTTCACTGGAACATTCTCACTCGGGTGTGTGTGCGTCGCGATGCTTTTCCAGTCACTGATGTTTGAAATCTTTTCCCACAGACACAATAGAGAAACATTTTAGCTTCCACTGATGATGTTCAAGTTGTAATGAATTGAGTGACTCTTTGAGAGCTCGATGAGATGTTTGGTTGGAGCTTCCTGTTGGCCAATCCTCCACTTCCAATATCCTGTAAAAGGAGTTTACAAAAGCCATCACTGTCAGTCCAGGATAGAAATTCTGAACAAACAATTCTAGTTTCTCTGGAACATTTTTTCCTCTCTTGTTCCCCCAAAGCTGTAAATCCCTGTCCCACACACTCTCCCTCCTCCCTGGGCTGAAATCCAAGCCCATCTCACCATTCCTTTCCTCCACTCCCAGTTTTCTCTGTCCCTCTCCTCTGCCTGGGTTCAGTTCTCCAGCTCCTGTCTGCAGACTGACAATAAAATCAATGGGTCTTATTGGGGGTTTGAGGCCTCCAGCGGGTGTTTGAGAATCCTCCCCGCCCACCTGCCAGGGTTTCCTTCCTTGCCAGAGATCAGGGTCCTCATTGATTTGAGTGCAAAGTGCAAGCTCTTATTTCTTGTCCCCCTCCCCCATCCTCTGATGTGAACCATCCTCCAGTGTCTGAAGCAGGATGGTGCCCGTTAACCTGGGCCTGTTCCCAGGAGGGAGAAGCTCCGCAGCTGCAAACCAGGGAGCTGACGATGATTGTGAAGGGTTTGCGGACCCACAAAGTGTTTCCAAATCCTCCCACCCACCGCCTGACGCTGACTCCGTTTCTCCGGGACAAACAAGCGCCAAAATCCATGTCCCGCAGCCACACTGCGCATGCTCCGCATCACAATGCCTGGGGCTGATTGACGGCAGCTCAGGACCAATAGGAAGAGGCTGAGAGCTGGGGAACCGAAAGGGAGCGGCTGGTCCTCCAAGCAATCTGAGTGAATGAGGGGCGCGGCTGATCCCTCATTGGCTGAGACTCTGCATCATTTTGAGTTCTTCGCATTGGCCACGTGGACGCGGGTTCCAAACCTCATTTCCTGCCTGAGAGGTGTTGACCAATGGGAAGATTTGGAGGACTGGATGGACTCTGTTCCCCAGCCAACCAGACTGCAGGCTTTGTGTGAATGAAGATTGAGCTTCACACAGACTGAATCTTCTCTGCGTAAAACACTTTCTTTTCATTTCATGGACTTTTTTTAAAGAGTCCATTGACCCTTCCACAGAACTGTTACAACAAAGAACAACAAACATTAACTCTGTTTCTCTCACCACAGATGTAGCACAGTGGTTAGCACTGTTGCATCGCAGCACCAGTGACCTGGGTTCAATTCCGGCCTTGGGTGACTGTGTGAAGTTTGCACCTTCTCCCCGTGACTGTGTGTGTTTCCTCCAGGTGCTCCAGTTTTCTCCCACCGTCTAAAGATGTGCAGGTTTGGCTATTCTAGAATCACCAAAAGATATAGGAGCAGAATTAGGCGACTCGGCCCATCGAGTCCGCTCCGCCATTCAATGGCTGATATTTTCTCATCCCCATTCTCCTGCCTTCTCCCCATAACCCCTGATCCCCTTATTGACCTCAAACCTATCTATCTCTGTCTTAAAGACACTCAGTGATTTGGCCTCCACAGCCTTCTGCGGCAAAGAGTTCCACAGATTCACCACCCTCTGGCTGAAGAAATTCCTCCTCATCTCTGTTTTAAAGGATCGTCCCTTTAGTCTGAGATGGTGTCCTCTGGTTCTAGTTTTTCCTACAAGTGGAAACATCCTCTCCACGTGCACTCTATCCAGGCCTCGAAATATCCTGTAAGTCTCAATAAGATCCCCCCTCATCCTTCTAAACTCCAACGAGTACAGACCCAGAGCCCTCAACCATTCCTCATACAAGTTCTTTATTCCAGGGATCATTCTTGTGAACCTCCTCTGGACCCTTTCCAAGGCCAGCACATCCTTCCTTAGATACAGGGCCCAAAACTGCTCACAATACTCCACATGGGGTCTGACCAGAGCCTTATACAGCCTCAGAAGTACATCCTTGGTCTTGTAGTCGAGCCGTCTTGACATAAATGCGAACATTGCATTTGGCTTCTTAACTGCCGACTGAACCTGCACATCAACCTTAAGAGTATCATGAACAAAGACTCCCAAGTTCCTTTGTGCTTCTGATTTTCTAAGCATTTCCCCATTTAGAAAATAGTCTGTGCCTAAATTCCTCCTTCCAAAGTGCATAACCTCACACTTTTCCACATTGGAAATCATTTGCCACTTCATTGGCCATCTCCTAGCTTGTCCAAATCCTTCTGCAGCCCCCTTGCTTCCTCAATATCTGGTATCATGTGCAAACTTAGCAACAGTGCCTTCAGTTCCTTCTTCCAGATCATTAATGTATATTGTAAAAAGTTGTGGTCCCAGCACAGACACCTGAGGCACATCACTAGTCACCGGCTGCCATTCTGAAAAAGACCCCTTTATCCCCACTCTCTGCCTTCTGCCAGTCAGCCAATTATCTATCCAAGCCAGGATCTTACCCTTAACACCATGGGCTTTTAACTTATTTAACAGTCTCCTATGTGGCACCTTGTCAAAGGCCTTCTGGAAATCTAAATAAATCACGTCTACTGGTTCTCCTTTGTATAACTTCCTTGTTACCGCCTCAAAGAACTATAACAGATTTGTCAGGCACGACCTCCCTTTGACAAAGCCTTGCTGACTCAGTCCTATTTTACCATGCACTTCCAAGTACTCCACGATCTCTTCTTTAATACAGACTCTAAAATCTTACCAATGACCAAAATCAGGCTAACCGGCCTATAATTTCCTGTCTTCTGCCTCCCTCCATTCTTAAACAGTGGTGTTACATGAGCCACATTCCAGTCCTCTGGGACCCTTCCTGCCTCCAGTGATTCCTGAAAAATCATCACCAATACCTCCACAATTTCCTCAGCTATCTCGATCTCAGAATCATAGATAGAATATAATCGCAGAATGTACAGTGCAGAAGGAGGCCATTCGACCCATCGGGTCTGCATCGGCCCTTTTGAAAGTACACCCCATTTAATCCCACACACTTCCAACCTATCCCCGTAACCCCACCCAACCTTTTTGGACACCAAGGGCAATTTAGCATAGTCAATCCACCTAACCTGCATATATTTGGAGTGTGGGAGGAAACCGGAGCACCAGGAGGAAAACCATGCAGACACTGGGAGAACTTGCAGACTCCGCACAGACAGTGACACAAGCCGGGAATCGAACCCGGGTCCTTGGTGCTGTGAATCAACAGTGCTACCCACTGTGCTACCGTGCCACCCTTGCATCCAAGCTCCCAGATTGTCTGTCTTCTCTCTTGGTAAGATTCTGTTTGTCTCTTGTATTTCACTGCGGTGACAGGGCAGAGACATGATTGAAGGGATTTAAACATGGGAGTTCTGGGAAAAATGGGCAAGGATTTCGGAGGTGGCAACATGTTCAAAGAGTTTGGAGAGGAGAGGGAGGTTGAAGATGGGGCAGTAATTTGTAAGGATGGCAGGGTCAAGGACCTGTTTTATTGAGGAGGGGGTGATGATGGCAGATTTGAAAGACAGAGGGACAGTACCTGAAGAGAGAGAAATGTTGGCAATATCCATGGACACAGGGTAGTTGGCTGATCAGTAGCTCAGTGGGAATAGGGTCGATGGAGCAGGAGCTGGGTCTCATGGACAAGGTGAGCTCTGAGAGGGCATGAGGGGAGATGGGAGAGAAACTAGAGAAAGATGTGGGTTCAGGGCTCGGGAAAGGATGAAATTTAGAGACAGTTTGGTCCGGTGGGCTCGTGGGAGGGAGGGAAGCAGCAGAGGCAGCTGATCGGATTTACTCAATCTCAGTCACAAAGAAGCTCCACAAGCTCCTCACACTTCTTGTTGGAGGTGAGGATGGAAGAGACAGGGGAGAGCGAGAGTACTTCAAAAGGAACAAACTTGTATCAGAGCTATTGAAAAGTTTCAACACACTGCATATTTAACACAAATCTAATTTATTTGACTTTTAGCCAGAATATTAGCCCCTGTAAATGGGCTGGAGTTTGTTATCAGCAGAAAGAGACCCAAATGAACATGGTTCAGTCCTGAATGTGAGAAACAGCAAAATCAAATCACTGTGGTTACTTGTGACCTTGTTGGTGTGTCAGCAGATTGGATGATCGAGTGAATCCCTTCCCACACTCGGAGCAGGTGAATGGTCTCTCCCCTGTGTGAATTCGCTGATGTACAGTGAGGTCAGATGATTGTCTGAACCCAGTCCCGCAGTGACAGCACCTAAACGGTCTCTCGTCAGTGTGAACACGTTGATGGAACATCAGATTCCCAGAACTTTTATAGCACTTCCCGCAGTCTGGACATTGAAACGGTCTCTCATCAGTGTGAACTCGCTGGTGTCTCAGCAAGTGGGCTGAAACAGTAAATCCCTTCCCACATTTGGAGCAGGTGAATGGTCTCTCCCCAGTGTGAACTTGCTGGTGTGCAGACAGATTGGATAACTGAGTGAATCTCTTCCCACACTTGAAGCAGGTGAATGGTCTCTCTCCAGTGTGACTGCGTCGATGAATTTCCAGCTGGGATGGGGAAGTGAATCCTTTCCCACAGTCCATACATTTCCACTGTTTCTCAGTGTGACTACATTTGTGTCTTGTGAGGCCTGATGATCGAGCAAATCCTCGTCCACACACACAACACGTGTACGGTTTCTCCCCACTGTGGACGATGCTTTTTCCTTCCATGTTCAAAGTACGATGATATTCAGGATGTGATAAATTGAGGTCTCTGTCAGATCCTGATGTGATGCTTGGTTTGGGTTTCCGGACTTTGAAGCCTCCCCTTCAAACACCCTGCGAAACTGATTTAAAACAGAAAATAGGGAGTGAGAGATAAGCCAAAAAAACACAAAGGCAGGTTGTGAAATTGAGCTGAATGAATCTGGTCATTTGTGGGGCCGGCACTGGGAAAAAGTGACCATGAAAACTGCTGGATTGTCAGCATTGCGCAGGTCAAGGAGACACAGCCTGAGTGAGTGAGACACAGACAGAGTGAGAATTTGGTAATTTGGTGCAGTGAGGTAACCAGGAAAGGTGGTTAATCTAATTGTGCTGTTTTTCAGTTAAAAGTGCAGTGTATATTAGTGTCTGATTGGCTGAAGCTGCCCCCACCCTAATTGCTGAGAGGCAGTTATCTGGCAGTCACCTGAGGCCTGTTAAGGGGCACAAAGGTACACATTGTATTCTTCCATTTGAAGTTTTAGCGTGAGTCATCCTAAAGTCTGTATAAAAGACAAACAGAAAGCGCACTTAGTAAGCATTGCGCAGGTCAAGGAGATACAGCCTGAGTGAGTGAGACACAGACAGTGAGAATTTGGTAATTTGGTGCAGGGAGGTAATTCGGTGAAGAGTGGGTGAAGGTGCTTATTCCCGACCGTTTTGTTCTCTCTCTTTCACCGGGCCTAATTTCGGGAGCCGTTCGGAGGCGGAGGAGCAGTCTCTGTGAGTATAAAAACCTAATGGTAACTTCCTGTTTTCCAGTTTTGTTTTCCAAAAGTGACGTCAGAGGGAAGCTGTGATCTGATTGGTTGATAGCAAATCTGCCCCAAATTTTAAAAAAACACAGCTAAACTCGTAAACTTAAATTAAACTAATTAATTAAGTAGTGATGGCTGGTCAGTTGATGTGCTTCAGCTGCTTGATGTGGGAGCTGGCAGATCCCATTGCGAGCTGCAGCGACCACATCTGCAGTAAGTGTTGGCTGCTCGAAGAGCTCCGGCTCAGAGTTGATGAGCTGGAGTCTGAGCTTCAAACACTGAGGCACATCCGGGAGGGGGAGACTTACCAGGACACTGTGTTTCAGGATGCAGTCACACCTGTCAGAATAAGTACTTTAAATCCCACCAGTGGCCAGGGACAGCAGGGTGTGACTGCAAGTCAGGCAGGTAAAGGTAACCAGCAGTCAGGAACTCAGGAGCCTCAGCCCTTGACCCTGTCCAACAGGTATGAGGCACTTGCTCCAGGTGTGGATGGCGAACAGCGCTGCAGGAAGGATGAGTCAGCTGACCAAGGCACCATGGTTCAGCAGGCCATTCAAGGGGAGGGAGTAAATAGGCAAGTTGTAGTTGTAGGGGATTCTATTATCAGGGGGATAGATAGTATCCTTTGTGAGCAGGATAAAGAGTCCCACATGGTATGTTGCCTGCCCGGTGCTAGGGAGCGGGACATCTCTGACCGGCTTGAAAGGATACTGGAGAGGGAGGGAGGCCTTTGATAAGGTGCCTCACAGGAGACTGCTGAGTAAAATAAGGGCCCATGGTATTCGAGGCAAGGTACTAACATGGATTGACGATTGGCTGTCAGGCAGAAAGCAGAGAGTTGGTACAAAAGGTTCTTTTTCGGAATGGCAACCGGTGACGAGTGGTGTCCCGCAGGGTTCAGTGTTGGGACCACAGCTGTTCTCTTTATATATCAACGATCTAGATGGCGGGACTGGGGGCATTCTGGCTAAGTTTGCCGATGATACAAAGATAGGTGGAGGGGCAGGTAGTATGGAGGAGGTGGGGAGGCTGCAGAAAGATTTAGACAGTTTAGGAGAGTGGTCCAAGAAATGGCTGATGAAATTCAACGTGGGCAAGTGCGAGGTCTTGCACTTTGGAAAAAAGAATAGAGGCATGGACTATTTTCTAAACGTTGACAAAATTCATAATGCTGAAGTGCAAAGGGACTTGGGAGTCCTAGTCCAGGATTCTCTAAAGGTAAACTTGCAGGTTGAGTCCGTAATTAAGAAAGCAAATGCAATGTTGTCATTTATCTCAAGAGGCTTGGAATATAAAAGCAGGGATGTACTTCTGAAGCTTTATAAAGCATTAGTTAGGCCCCATTTAGAATACTGTGAGCAATTTGGGGCCCCACACCTCAGGAAGGACATTCTGGCACTGGATCGGGTCCAGCAGAGATTCACACGGTCGATCCCAGGAATGGTAGGCCTAACATACGATGAACGTCTGAGGATCCTGGGATTATATTCATTGGAGTTTAGGAGGCTGAGGGGAGATCTAATAGAAACTTACAAGATAATGAATGGCTTAGATAGGGTGGATGTAGGGAAGTTGTTTCCATTGACAGGGGAGACTAGGACCCGGGGGCACTGCCTTAGAATAAAAGGGAGTCACTTTAGAACAGAGATGAGGAGAAATTTCTTCAGCCAGAGAGTGGTGGGTCTGTGGAATTCATTGCCACAGAGGGCGGTGGAGGCCGGGACGTTGAGTGTCTTTAAGACAGAAGTTGATAAATTCTTGATTTCTCGAGGAATTAAGGGCTATGGAGAGAGAGCGGGTAAATGGAGTTGAAATCAGCCATGATTGAATGGTGGAGTGGACTCGATGGGCCGAATGGCTTTACTTCCGCTCCTATGTCTTATGGTCTTAAAAACCCAACTGACCTCTTTGGGAGGAGAGAGAAAGAGGTGAAGAGGGATTTTGTATATCTACAAGACATATTAAGAGAGTAGTTGGCAAAGCAACTTCAATCTTGAGCTTTATAAACAGTAATACTGATTCTGAAACGATGCTTCTGGTAGCACAGTAATTAGCACTGCTGCGTAACAGTGCCAGGGACCCGGGTTCAATTCCGGCCTTGGTGACTGTGTGGAGTTTGCACTTTCTCCCCGTGTCTGCGTGGGTTTCCACCCGGTGCTCAGGTTTCCTCCCACAGTCTAAAGAAGGGCACGTTAGGTGGATTGGCCTTGATAAATTGCCCCTTAGTGTCCAGGGCTGTGCAGGTTCGGTGGGGCAATGGGGTTACAGGGACAGGGTCAGGGTGAGGGCCGAGGCAGGGTGCCCTTTCAGAGAATGAGAGCAGACTCGATGGGCCAAATGGCCCCCTTCTGCACTGCAGGAATTCTATGGCTCTAATTCTATGAATCTTTATAAAGCTCTGGTCACCACTCTTCAGGAAGAATGTGAAGGTTCTTGGAGAAGGTGCAGAGGAGTTTTCCAGAATCGTTCCAGCAAAGGAGGTTGAGGGGAGATTTGATTCAGGTACACAAGATTATGCCAGGTTTCCATTGGGTGGACAAAGAAACTCTGTTTCCATTCACTGATCGTACAAGCAGTCGGGACAGAGATTTAAAGTTTTGGGTAAAACTGGATTGAACAATATAAGATGCTGAGGGGTCTTGACAGGGTGGATGTGGAGAGGATGTTTCCTCTTGAGGGAGAATCTGGAACAAGGGGGTCACTGTTGCAAAGTGAGGGGTCACCCATTTCAGACGGGGATAAGGATTTGTTTTTCTCTTGAGGTTGCAAGACAGGGGGTGGCATAGTGTTTAGCACTGCTGCCTCACAGCACCAGGGACCCGGGTTCAATTCCCACCCTGACTGTGTGGAGTTTGCACTTTCTCCCGTGTCTGTGTGGGTTTCCTCCAGGTGCTTCGGTTTCCTCCCAGTTCAAAGATAGGTAGGTTAGGTTGAATCGGTGAGGATTGTATTCGCTGGAACATAGAACATACAGTGCAGAAGGCCATTCGGCCCATCGAGTCTGCACCGACCCACATAAGCCCTCGCTTCCCCCCTATCCCCGTAACCCAATAACCCCTCCTGATCTTTTTGGTCACCAAGGGCAATTTATCATGGCCAATCCACCTAACCTGCACATCTTTGGACTGTGGGAGGAAACCTGGGCACCCGGAGGAAACCCACGCACACACGGGGAGGATGTGCAGACTCCGCACAGACAGCGGGGAATCAAACCTAGGACCCTGGCGCTGTGAAGCCACTGTGCTATCCACTTGTGCTACCGTGCTGCCCCAAGTTCAGAAGAATGAGGGCGGATCTCATAGAAACCTAGAAAGAGTGGCGCAGTGGTTAGCACAGCTGCCTCATGTCGCCGAGGACCCGGGTTTGATTCCGGCCCCGGGTCACTGTCTGTGCGGAGTTTGCACATTCTCCCTGTGTTTGTGTGGGTCTCACCCACACAAATCCAAAGATGTGCAGGGTAGGTAGATTGGCCATGCTAAAATTGCCCTTTAATTGCAAAAAAAGAATTGTGGAGTCTAAATTTATGTTAAAAAAAAAAAACTGGGTGAGACAGAGTAGATTCAGGAAGGATGTTCCTGATAGTGGGAGTGTCCAGAAATAGGGATCACAATCTGAGGATACGGGGTAGACCATTTAGGACGGAGATGAGGAGAAATATCTTCACCCAGAGAGTGGTGAGCCTGTGGAATTCATCGGCACAGGAACTAATTAAAGCCAAAACATTGCATGTTTTCAAGTAGTTCGCTACAGCACTTAGGGTGAAGGGGATCAAAGGACATGGGGGGAAAGCGGGATTAGGCTATTGAGACTAATCAGCTCTGATCGTAATGAATGGTGGGGCAGGCTCGAAGGGCCAAATGGTCCCCTCCTGCTCCTATTTTCTACTTTGCTCCGTATCTATGCATGTAAATGGTCCAGGAGGTATGAGGAAGAATGTTTTTACACAGCCAGTGGCAAGGACCTTAAACTTGCTGCCTATGATGGAGTTTGGAAATAGAAACAATAAATGATGTTTTTAAAAATTGGATAGAAACCTGAGAGCAAGAAAGCTGTGAGGATACAGAGATAGAGCCGGAGAATAACTCTGACTGGATTGCTCCAGATAATAATAATAATCTTTCTTCGTGTTAAAAGTATGCTTACATTAACACTGCAATGAAGTTACTGTGAAAATCCCCAAGTCGCCACACTCCGGCGCCTGTTCGGGTACACCGAGCGAGAATTCAGAATGTCCAAATTACCTAACAAGCACGGCTTTCGGGACTTGTGGGAGGAAATCACAGCACTCCGCACAGACAGTGACCCAAGCCAGGAATCGAACCCGGGTCCCTGGCGCTGTGAAGCAACAGTGTTAACCACAATGCCGATTACAGAGCTAGCATGGACTCAATGGACCGAATGCCCTTCTCTGCCCATAATGTTTTAAAATAAATTTAGAGTACCCAATTCATTTTTTCAAATTAAGGGGCAATTTAGCGTGGTCAATCCACCTAGCCTGCACATCTTTGGGCTGTGGGGGCGAAACCCACGCAAACACCAGGAGAATGTGCAAACTACACATGGGCAGTGACCCAGAGCCGGGATCGAACCACCGTGCTGCCAGCCGATTCTAATATTTTTGTCTAATCTCGCCTTGTAATTTAAACCCGGGGGGTTCAGATATCACTCAGGTAAATCTGTGCTACACTCCCTCCGAGGCCATTCTATTCTTCCGGTTTGTTGCCCAGAACTGAACACAGTTCTCCAGGTTTGGTCTAACCAGGGTTTGTGAATCTCGGGGCTTTTCCAGTCACACTGAGACCAGAAATCTTCCCTCACAGACAGAACAGACAAACCTTTTACCTTCCACACCCAGATGCTGCTGATATTCAGGTTCTGATGAATCGAGTGACTCTGTCAGATTGCGATGTGACATTTGGTTTGAGTTTCCCGTCTGTTAAACCTCCACTTCCAGTATCCTGTAAATGTACAAAAACCTCACTCAGTTTCGGATAGAAATTCACAACATTCTCTCCTCATCAACTTTGATTAAACGTATTCCTGGAGGTTTGATCACATGACCTGCCGCCATCCTCCAGCCATTAATCGGTCAACACATCCAGCCTTGTGACACACTGCCTTCCTCGGCCAATTGGGAAGCGGGTGGGGGGGCGGGCGGCGGGGGGGCGGCGGGCAGGCGGGGGGGGGGGGAAGAGAGAGAGAGAGATAGATGTAGAAGGTTGGGTAGAGGCTCATGTGCAGCATAAATACTGACACAGACCATGGCTAACCTCAGCTGGTATGGGAATTTAACCTGTGCTGTTGGTGTCACTCAGCACAAACCAGCCATCCAGCCAACTGAGCTAATCGATCCCGATGTAAATCTGTAATAATGTAAATATTACTAATTGTCTGTCTCCCACCATACTATTTAATGTTTCCCAGTGCACCTCAGATAGCTTGCCCCTCATACCCTGATAGTTTTCTTCTGCGAGAAGCACCAAGATAAATTAAACAAAAGAGCCATATAACCACCTTAGCCCATCTTCATGGCAATGTGGCATGATATTGGGGCTTTCCAATAGAAATGGTAATAAAACATCTTCTAACCTCCACACCCCCTTTCACTCTTTGATCCTTGTGAAATGTTAAACCAGATATTCACAAGAAGGCTCAGAGAGAATCAGCCCACTGGGGGAGAAGTTGTGAGACCGGCCAGTCCAGCAGAAAGACATCCTCTGACCATCCCCATTGACCAACAGAATGAACAAACTGCAGTCCTGGATGTATTTGAGAACAGAAACAATAACAGCAGAATCCAATCCCTGTAATCAGTTGTGAACTTGTTGGTGTCTCAGAAAGTGCGATGAATTACTAAATCCCTTCGCACATTGAGGGCAGGTGGTGGGAATTGAATATATTCAGTATTTAGGAAGGACAGACAAAAAGGAAAAGGCAGTGGAGTGGCAGTGCTGGTTAAAGAGGAAATTAATACAATAGTGAGGAAGGATATTAGCTCTGACAATGTGGAATCTGTATGGGTAGAGCTGAGAAACACCAAGGGGCAAAATAATTAGTGGGCATCGTATATAGACCCCAAACTGCAGTGGTGATGTTGGGAATGGCATAAAACAGGAAATTAGGCTGATTGCAAAAGTTTCTATAGGAATGTGAAGAGAAAAAGATTGGCGAACACAAATGTAGGTTCCTTACAGTCAGAAACAGGGGAATGGAAATAGGGAACAAAGAAATGGGTGAGCAAATAAATACATAATTTGGTTCTGTCTTCACAAATGAGGGCACAAATCAGACACCAGAAGTGTTGGGGAAATTGATGGGATTGAAGGCTGATAAATCCCCAGGGCCTGATAATCTGCATCCCAAAGTACTTAAGGAAGTGGTTCTAGAAATAGTGGATGCATTGGTAGTCATCTTCCAGGATTCTATAGACTCTGGAACAGTTCCTGCAGATTGGAGGGTGGCTTATGTAACTCTACTATTTAAAAAGCGAGATAGAGAGAAAACAGGGAATTATTGACCAGGAAGCCAGACATCAGCAGTGGGGAGAATTTTAGTATCCATTATCAAAGATTTTATAGCAAAGCACTTAGAAACCAGTGGCAGGATCGGACAGAGTCAGCATGGATTATGCTTTCTCTTCAATTAATAATGCATCATTCTGATCTTCCGACAGAAAAAAAATCATCCACCTTTACTCAATATTTGTTTCATTATTCAATGTTTAACATCAGTATTTTTATTTATTATATATGTCTTCATTTTGAATTGAATAACTCTGAAATATACACCACTGAATTGCAAACATAACTGAGCAACAAAGGAAACTTGTTAAGTGGGTAATACAAAGCCAATGGTGCTTTGTTGAGTTTGACCAGTCAGCTTTTAAACAAAGTCAAATATCGTCACATGGAAGTGAATTGAGAATTATGTGTTGCTTATATTTGACCCCTCTGTGTTTTGGTGTGAAACATTCTGCAGCCTAAATACTGTCCATGTATAAGAAAGGAGGGGTGACAGCAAATCCTCACTCAGCCTGGATTTCCTCATCTCCCTGAGTGGCTGTTCCTGTTTCTCCATCAAGAAGACTGTTTTTTTCAACAAGCTGGTTCAGTTACTTCTCTGGATTGCCTCTAATTCAGTTATTGATTTGTTTGTGTCTGTCTATATGAGCACACATTACCATTAGATATATTTGAATGTTGATTAACAAGTTAATCTGTGTCTACAGAGCCATTAAATTATTCTGTGAACTGAGCAAACTGCCAAGATCCGCACTTTGTTTTTTCATGTATGGAACGATCTGTCTGGACTGTACACAGAGCAAGACTTTTCATTGTACCTCAGCACACGTGACAATAAATCAATTCCAATCGAAGAGACAGTTTCTTACTCATCTTCAGATTGAACAATGAGCCGCCTTAAAATTATTCATTCATTGGAGGTGGGCGTCACTGGCTGGGCCAGCATTTACTGCTCATTCCAATTGCCCTTGAACTGCGTGTCTTGTGAGGCTATTTCAGAGGGCACTTACAAATCAACCACAACATTGCTGTGGATCTGGAGTCACGTGTAGGTCAGGCCATGGAAGGAGAGCAGATTTCCTGAAGGACATTCGTGAACCAGACAGGTTTTTAGAACAATCCACAATGTCATCATTAGACTTTTAATTTGAGACTTTTATTCAATTTCAATATCTGTCATAGCCAGATTCAATCCCAGATCATTAAACTGGGTCTCTGGATTACTAGCCCAGTAACAATACCATTATGCCACTGCATAGCCCATATAGTCTTGGCAGAAGGTGATGTCTTGTAACTTCTCAAAATTATAAAGTAAAGTAATTAATTTGTTTAAACAAATTCTGATAGCTCTGCAGTTTCTGGAAACATTTTGGTTGAAAGTGTTATTTTTAAAATAAAGATCTAGTCTTTACAATATAATCACCTAATACACTAATGATAATCAATGTTCACTACTGAATAATCATTAATTTATTTATTTTTTTGCTGTGAAATCAATACATAGTTAATATAGAAAAGGTACAGAAGGTTCAATGGCTGCAGGAAGCCACATGTTCGAGGTATAAAAGGGCTTCCTTGACCTTGTTACAAATGACAGTGAATACACGACGAAAATAACAATTTTAAAACTAAATGTGATTACACATGCGTACTTACAGCTTCCTACATTACAACAGTGAATATGTTTCAAAAGTACTCCATTGGCTTTAAAACATTTTAGGAGGTCCAGTGGTAATGAGAGGTTTTATAGAAATGTTAATTTGTTCTAATTGTCCATAAACTAGAATATATTACACTCGGTAACCTCTCCAGAATCATTAATAAAGATTGAGTCTTAATTTTGTGCCAGAACCACGACATTGACACCATTTTGAATACTCTGTGAAACTCCAGACACACCATATGCACAATTATTTGTTGTAAAACACAGCGAGTTGTTGTGATTTGGAATGCACTGTCTCAATGGTGCTGGAACCTCATTGGACTGTAACTTCCAAAAGGGAATTTGATGCATTCTCAAAACAAAATAGTCGAACTATGGGATTAAATGGGTCGCTGTACAGAGAGCTGGCATGGGAAAATGGGCCAAATAGACTCCTCTATACTCTAGGAGCCTTGTGTACATGTAAAACGAGGAGTAACAACCTGCAACTTGCTGCCTTTGAGCGTAGGAGATGCAGAGATGACAGAAGAATTTCAATAGGAAATTGGACAGACAAGGAGAGAAATAAACCTGCACAGATTTGGGGATAGAACGGGGCAATGGGCAGACTGGCTTCCTCCACTGGGAGCCGACACGGTCCCAAAGGGCTGAATGGCCCCATTCCCCACCCTCCAGATGCTGTGATCTCAGGAGAGAAATTCAGCTGCTCCAGTCACTCCAACTAACTGGAGTCCCTCATCTCTGGTGCCATTTTAGCACAATGGATAGCACTGTTGCTTCACAGCACCAGGGTCCCACATTCGATTCCCAGTTTGGGTCACTGTCTCTGCGGATTCTGCACGTTTTCTCCGTGTCTGCGTGGGTTTCCTCCGGGTGCTCCAGTTTCCTTCCGCAAGTCTCGAAAGATGTGCTTGTTAGGTGAATTGGACATTCTGAATTCTCCCTCGGTGTACCCGAAAAGGCACCAGAGTGTGGCGACTAGGGGATTTTCACAGGGATTTCATTGCAGTGTTAATATAAGCCTACTTGTGACAATAATAAAGATCATTATTATTGTAAATTTTCTCTCCACCGTCTCTAAGAACTTCACATCTCTCCTAAAGTGTGGGGCCCATATATAGGCTTCCATTCTAGAGGGATAGAATTGAAAAGCACGGTGGAAATGTCCAACTTGTTTAGAACCAGGGTTAGACTACACTGGGACCACTGTCAACATTGGTGATCTCCATTTCGAAAAAGTAAATAGAGGCACTGGATAAAGTGCAACAAAGATTCATAATATACAGGACTGAGAGCATTTAACACTCAGGAAATGCTGGGGCTGCTTTTTCCTGGAAAAGAGAAGACTGATGGGTGACTGATGGAAATCTTTAAGATTATGAAGGGATTCAATAATCCAACAGGAATTTCAATAGAAACCTCTTTACCCAGCGAGTGGTGAGAATGTGGAACTCACTCCACAGCGAGTGGGTGAGGTGAACAGCATGAATCCATTGAACGTAATGCTAGATACATACATGAGGGAGGAAAAATAGGAGATGCTGATGGGGGAGATGTAGAGGGGTGGGTGGAGGATCATGTGGAGCATAAATACTGACATAGACCATGGCTAACCTCAGCCGGTATGGGAATTTAACCTGTACTGTTGGTGTCACTCAGCATAAACCAGCCATCCAGCCAACTGAACTAACCGATCCATGTGTAAATCAGTAATAATTCGTTAAATATCAGTGATTGCCTGTCTCCGACGACACTATTTAACGTAGTTTCCCAGTGCACCTCAGACAACTTGCCCCTCATACCCTGATAGTTGTCTTCTGTGAGGAAACACCATGATAAATTGAACAAAGAACCATCTAATCACCATAGCCCATCTTCATGACAATGTGGCATGATTTTGAGGTTTCCAAACAGAAATGGTAATGAAACATTTTCTAACCTCCAAACACCCTTTCACTCTTTGATCCTTGTGAAATGTGAAACCAGAGATTCGCAAGAAGGCTCAGAGAGAATCAGACCACAGGAGACGAAGTTGTGAGACCGACCAGTCCAGCACAAAGAAACCCTCTGACCATCCCCATTGACCAACAGAATTAACAAAATGCAGTCCTGGATGTAATTGAGAACAGAAACAATAACAGCAGAATCCAATCCCTATAATCAGTTGTGAATTTGTCTCAGAAAGTGCCATGAATTACTAGATCTCTTCGCACATTGAGGGCAGGTGAATGGCCTCTCCCCAGTATGAACTCCCTGGTGTGACTGCAGATGGCATAACTAAGTCTGTTGCGCAACTAGACGTGAACGGGTGTGACATAATCGGGATTATGGAGACATGGCTGCAGGGTGACCAGGGATGGGAATTGAATATATTCCGTATTTAGGAAGGACAGACAAAAAGGAAAAGGCAGTGGAGTGGCAGTGCTGGTTAAAGAGGAAATTAATGCAATAGTGAGGAAGGATATTAGCTCCGACAATGTGGAATCTGTATGGGTAGAGCGGAGAAACACCAAGGGGCAAAATAATTAGTGGGCATCGTATACAGACCCCAAACTGCAGTGGTGATGTTGGGAATGGCATAAAACAGGAAATTAGGCTGATTGTAAAAGTTTCTATAAGTATGTGAAAAGAAAAAGATTGGTGAACACAAATGTAGGTTCCTGAAAGTCAGAAACAGGGGAATGTATAATAGGGGACAAAGAAATGGCTGAGCAAATAAATACATACTTTGGTTCTGTCTTCACAAATGAGGGCACAAATCAGACACCAGAAGTGTTGGGGAACACAGGATTTAGTGAGAGGGAGGAACTGAAGGAGATCAATATTAGTAGAGAAATGGTGTTGGGGAAATTGATGGTATTGAAGGCTGATAAATCCCCAGAGCCTGATAATTGCATCCCAAAGTACTTAAAGAAATGGCTCGAGAAATAGTGGATGCATTGGTGGTCATCTTCCAGGATTCTATAGACTCTGGAACAGTTCCTGCAGATTGGAGTGTGGTTTATGTAATTCCACTATTTAAAAAGCGAGACAGAGAGAAAACAGGGAATTATAGACCAGTAAGCCTGACATCGGCAAGAGGAAAAATCTAGAATCCATTCCCAAAGATTTTATAGCAAAGCACTTATAATAATAATCTTTACTGCCATAAGTAGGCTTACATTAACACTGCAATGAAGTTCCTGTGAAAAGCCCTGAATCGTCACACTCCGGCGCCTGTTCGAGTACACAGCGGGAGAATTCAGAATGTCCAGATTATCTAACAGCACGTCTTTTGGGACTTGTGGCAGGAAACCGGAGGGGCCAGAGGAACCCACAAAGACACGGGGAACATGTAGACTCCGCACAGACAGTGACCCAAGCCAGGAATTGAACCCGGGTCCCTGCCGCTGTAAAGCAACAGTGCTACCGTGCAGCCCTAGAAAACTTAGAAAACAGTGGCAGGATTGGACAGACTCAGGATTGGACAGAAATCATGCTTGACAAATCTACTGGAATTCTTTGAGGGTATAACTGGTAGAGTTGACGAGGGAGAGCCAGTGGATGTGGTATATTTGGACTTTCAGATGGCTTTTGACCAAAGTCCCGCATAAGAGATTAGTGTGTAAAATAAAAGCACGTGGGATTCGGGGCTGTATATTGAGATGGATAGAAAACTGGTTGGCAGGCAGGAAACAAAGAGTAGGAATTAATGGGTCTTTTTCAAATTGGCAGGCAGTGACTAGTGGGGTATCGCAGGGATTGGTGCTCAGACCCCAGATAATCACAAGATATATTAATGATTTTTTAAAAAAATGAAAGAACCCAATTCTTTTTTACTAATTAAGGGGCAATTTAGTGTGGCCAATTCACCTACCCTGCAGATCTTTGGGTTATGGGGGTGAGACCCACGGAGACACAGGAAGAACTTGTCTCCACACAGACAGTGATCCGGGGTAGGATTGAACACTGATCCTCAGTGCCATGAGGCAGCAGTGCTAACCACTGTGCTACCCTATATATTAACTATTTAGATGAGGTAACAAAATGAGAAGGCAGATTATTATCTGAACGACCATAGATTGAGAGAGGGGGGATGTGCAACGAGACCTGGGTATCCTCGTACACCAGCCACTGAAGGTAAGCATGCAGCTACAGCAGGCGGCAAAGAAGGCAAATGGCCTTCATTGCGAGCGGATTAGAGTACAGGAGCAGGGATATCTTGCTGCAATTATACAGGGCCTTGGCGAGGCCGTGCCTCGAATATTGTGTGCAGTTTTGGTCTCCTTATCTGAGGAAGGATGTTCTTGCTCCAGAGGGAGTGCAGCAAAGATTTACCAGACTGATTCCTGGGATGGTGGGACTGACGTATGAGAGAGTGAATCAGTAAGGATTGTATTCGCTGGAGTTCAGAAGAATGGGGGATCTCATAGAAACCTATAATATTCCAACAGGACTTGACAGGGTAGATGCAGGAAAGATTTTCCTGATGGTGGGAGTGTACAGAACGAGAGGTCGCAGTCTAAGGATACGGGACAGACCATTTAGGACAGAGATGAAGAGAGATTTCTTCAACCAGAGAGTGGTGAGCCTGTGGAATGTGTTACCACAGAAATAGTTGAGGCCAATACATTGAACGTTTTCAAGAAGCAGTTAGATATAGCACTTAGGGCGAAGGGGATCAAAGGATATGGAGGGGAAAGTGGGATTAGGCTATTGAGTTGGATGATAAGCCATGATCATAACGAATGGCAGAGCAGGTGCTAAGGGCAAAATGGTCTCTTCCTGCTCCTATTTTCTATGTTTCTATGTAATCCTTTCCCACACTAAGAGCAGGTGAACGGCCTCTCCCCAGTGTGAACTCGCTGGTGTGTCTGCAGACTGGATAACTGAGTGAATCCCTTCCCACACGGAGAGCAGGTGAATGGCTTCTCCCCAGTGTGAACTCGCTGGTGTCTCCGCAGGTTAGATGAATGAATGAATCCCTTCCCATACTGAGAGCAAGTGAATGGCCTCTCCCCAGTGTGAACTCGCTGATGTCTCTGCAGACTGGATAACCAAGTGAATCCCTTCCCACACTGAGAGCAGGTAAATGGTCGCTTCCCAGTGTGAATTCGCTGATGTCTCAGCAGGTTGGATGAATGAATGAATCCCTTCCCACACCGAGAGCAGGTGAACGGCCTCTCCCCAGTGTGAACTCGCTGGTGTGTCTGCAGACTGGATAACTGAGTGAATCCCTTGCCGCACTGAGAGCAGGTGAACGGTCTCTCCCCAGTGTGAACTCGCTGATGTCTCAGCAGGGTGGATGAATCAATGAATCCCTTCCCACACTGAGAGCAGGTGAATGGCCTCTCCCCAGTGTGAACTCGCTGGTGTCTCAGCAGGGTGGATGAATCAATGAATCCCTTCCCACACTGAGAGCAAGTGAATGGCCTCACCACAGTGTGAACTCGCTGGTGTCTCTGCAGGGTGGATAACTGCGCGAATCCCTTCCCACACTGAGAGCAGGTGAACGGTCTTTCCCCAGTGTGAATTTGCTGATGTTTCCACAGGTTGAATGAATCAATGAATCCCTTCCCACACTGAGCGCAGGTGAACGGTCTCTCCCCAGTGTGAACTCGCTGATGTCTCCGCAGGGTGGATGAATCAATGAATCCCTTCCCGCACCGAGAGCAGGTGAATGGCCTCTCCCCAGTGTGAACTCGCTGGTGTGTCTGCAGGCTGGATAACTGAGTGAATCCCTTGCCACACTGAGAGCAGGTGAACGGTCTTTCCCCAGTGTGAACTCGCTGATGTCTCAGCAAGGTGGATGAATCACTGAATCCCTTCCCACACCGAGAGCAGGTGAATGGCCTCTCCCCAGTGTGAACTCGCTGGTGTGTCTGCAGGCTGGATAACTGAGTGAATCCCTTGCCACACTGAGAGCAGGTGAACGGCCTCTCCCCAGTGTGAACTCGCTGATGTCTCAGCAAGGTGGATGAATCAATGAATCCTTTCCCACACTGAGAGCAGGTGAACGACCTCTCCCCAGTGTGACTGCGTCGATGAATCTCCAGCTCTGATGGGAATCTGTATCCCTTCCCAGAGTCCCCGCATATCGACGGTTTCTCCATGTTTTGGGTCTCCTTGTGTCTCTCCAGGTTGGACAATCAGTGGAAGCCTTGTCTACACACAGAACATGTGCACTGTCTCACCTCACTGTGAATGGAGTGATGTCTACACACAGAACGTGTGCACTGTCTCTCCTCACTGTGAATGGTGTAATGTTTTTTCAGGCTGTGTATCTGGTTAAAGCTCTTTCAACAGTCAGTTCACTGGAACACTCTCACTCGGGTGTGTGTTGTGTGGGTCTCGGTGCTTTTCCAGTCACACTCACGTTTAAAATCTTTTGAAGCCAACAGATCGGACAAACATTTCTCCTTCTCGCTGATGATATTCAGAGCCCAATGATATTCAGATCAGAAGGAATCGAGTGAGTTTGTCACATCGAGATGTGACGTTTGAGATTTCTGTCTATAATTCCTCCTCTTCCAATATCCTTTGAAAACAATTTACAAAAGTCATCAGTTAGTACAGGATAGAAATTCAGAACAGACAGTTCTAGTTCCTATGGAAGATTATTTCCTCTCTCATTCTCCAAAATCTGTAAATCTCCATCCCACACACTCTCCCTCTATTCTCACTCTGCTGTATCTAATATTCACCTTCCCAATTCTCCTGAAGGTGCTGATTCATGTTGATTGACAGATCCGAGCTCAGCTCACTGCTTCCTGACCAGGGGGCAGAGTATAATAGCAGCAAGAGTAGGCCATTCGGCCCACCGAGTCTGCTCAACATTTCAATGCGATCCTTGGCCGTTCTACTTCTGCAGAACTTTTCCACAAGTTTCCCCATATCCCTCGACATCTTCAGTATCTAGAAACCTGTCAACATTTGTCTTGAACATACCTGATGACTGAGGCTGCACATTCCTCTGGGGTAGAGAATTTCAAAGCTTCACCAGATCCTCGAGTGAAGAAATCCCTCCTCATCTCAGCTTTCTCTCTATTTTCCTACCTATTCCCCATAACCCTCAACTCCTTTGGCAATAGTATATCTGTCAACCTGGTGCTTCAATATATTCAATGACCCCCAGATACAACTGGTCCCTGTGGAAGAGAAATCCAAAGACTAACAACGCTCTGAGGGCATGAGGTCCTGCAGCAGGAGTTCAGGGAGCTCGGCAGAAAGTTAAAAGACAGGACCTCTAGGGTTGTAATCTCGGGATTACTCCCTGTGCCACGTGCCAGTGAGGCTAGAAATAGGAAGATAGAGCAGCTAAACACGTGGCTAAACAGCTGGTGTAGGAGGGAGGGTTTCCGTTATCTGGACCACTGGGAGCTCTTCCGGGGCAGATGTGACCTATATAAGGACGAGTTGCATTTAACCCGGAGAGGCATAAATATCCTGGCCGCGAGGTTTGCTAGTGTTACACGGGAGGGTTTAAACTAGTATGGCAGGGGGGTGGGCACGGGAGCAATAGGTCAGAAGGTGAGAGCACTGAGGGAGAACTAGGGAATAGGGACAGTGGGGCTCGGAGGCAGAGCAGACAGGGAGAAGTTGCTGAACACAGCGGGTCTGGTGGCCTGAAGTGCATATGTTTTAATGCAAGAAGTATTACGGGTAAGGCAGATGAACTTAGAGCTTGGATTAGTACTTGGAACTATGATGTTGTTGCCATTACAGAGACCTGGTTGAGGGAAGGGCAGGATTGGCAGCTAAACGTTCCAGGATTTAGATGTTTCAGGCGGGATAGAGGGGGATGTAAAAGGGGAGGCGGAGTTGCGCTACTGGTTAGGGAGAATATCACAGCTGTACTGCGGGAGGACACCTCAGAGGACAGTGAGGCTATATGGGTAGAGATCAGGAATAAGAAGGGTGCAGTCACAATGTTGGGAGTTTACTACACGCCTCCCAACAGCCAGCGGGAGATAGAGGAGCAGATAGGTAGACAGATTTTGGAAAAGAGTAAAAACAACAGGGTTGTGGTGATGGGAGACTTCAACTTCCCCAATATTGACTGGGACTCACTTAGTGCCAGGGGCTTAGACGGGGCGGAGTTTGTAAGGAGCATCCAGGAGGGCTTCTTGAAACAATATGTAGACAGTCCAACTAGGGAAGGGGCGGTACTGGACCTGGTATTGGGGAATGAGCCCGGCCAGGTGGTAGATGTTTCAGTAGGGGAGCATTTCGGGAACAGTGACCATAATTCAGTAAATATTAAAGTACTGGTGGACAAGGATAAGAGTGGTCCTAGGATGAATGTGCTAAATTGGGGGAAGGCTAATTGTAACAATATTAGGCGGGAACTGAAGAACATAGATTGGGGGCAGATGTTTGAGGGCAAATCAACATCTGACATGTGGGAGGCTTTCAAGTGTCAGTTGAAAGGAATTCAGGACCGGCATATTCCTGTGAGGAAGAAGGATAAATACGGCAATTTTCAGGAACCTTGGATAACGAGAGATATTGTAGGCCTCGTCAAAAAGAAAAAGGAGGCATTTGTCAGGGCTAAAAGGCTGGGAACAGACGAAGCCTGCGTGGAATAAAAGGAAAGTAGGAAGGAACTTAAGCAAGGAGTCAGGAGGGCTAGAAGGGGTCACGAAAAGTCATTGGCAAATAGGGTTAAGGAAAATCCCAAGGCTTTTTACACGTACATAAAAAGCAAGAGGGTAGCCAGGGAAAGGGTTGGCCCACTGAAGGATAGGCAAGGGAATTTATGTGTGGAGCCAGAGGAAATGGGCGAGGTACTAAATGAATACTTTGCATCAGTATTCACCAAAGAGAAGAAATTGATAGATGTTGAGTCTGGAGAAGGGTGTGTAGATAGCCTGGGTCACATTGAGATCCAAAAAGACGAGGTGTTGGGTGTCTTAAAAAATATTAAGGTAGATAAGTCCCCAGGGCCTGATGGGATCTACCCCAGAATACTGAAGGAGGCTGGAGAGGAAATTGCTGAGGCCTTGACAGAAATCTTTGGATCCTCACTGTCTTCAGGGGATGTCCCGGAGGACTGAAGAATAGCCAATGTTGTTCCTCTGTTTAAGAAGGGTAGCAAGGATAATCCAGGGAACTACAGGCTGGTGAGCCTTACTTCAGTGGTAGGGAAATTACTGGAGAGAATTCTTCGAGACAGGATCTACTCCCATTTGGAAGCAAATGGACGTATTAGTGAGAGGCAGCATGGTTTTGTGATGGGGAGGTCGTGTCTCACTAACTTGATAGAGTTTTTCGAGGAGGTCACTAAGATGATTGATGCAGGTAGGGCAGTGGATGTTGTCTATATGGACTTCAGTAAGGCCTTTGACAAGGTCCCTCATGGTAGACTAGTACAAAAGGTGAAGTCACACGGGATCAGGGGTGAGCTGGCAAAGTGGATACAGTACTGGCTAGGTCATAGAAGGCAGAGAGTAGCAATGGAAGGATGCTTTTCTAATTGGAAGGCTGTGACCAGTGGTGTTCCACAGGGATCAGTGCTGGGACCTTTGCTGTTTGTAGTATATATAAATGATTTGGAGGAAAATGTAACTCGTCTGATTAGTAAGTTTGCAGACGACACAAAGGTTGGTGGAATTGCGGATAGCGATGAGGACTGTCAGAGGATACAGCAGGATTTAGATTGTTTGGAGACTTGGGCGGAGAGATGGCAGATGGAGTTTAATCCGGCCAAATGTGAGGTAATGCATTTTGGAAGGTCTAATGCAGGTAGGGAATATACAGTGAATGGTAGAACCCTCAAGAGTATTGAAAGTCAAAGAGATCTAGGAGTACAGGTCCACAGGTCACTGAAAGGGGCAACACAGGTGGAGAAGGTAGTCAAGAAGGCCTACGGCATGCTTGCCTTCATTGGCCGGGGCATTGAGTATAAGAATTGGCAAGTCATGTTGCAGCTGTATAGAACCTTAGTTAGGCCACACTTAGAGTATAGTGTTCAATACTGGTCGCCACACTACCAGAAGGATGTGGAGGCTTTAGAGAGGGTGCAGAAGAGATTTACCAGAATGTTGCCTGGTATGGAGGGCATTAGCTATGAGGAGCGGTTGAATAAACTCGGTTTGTTCTCACTGGAACGAAGGAGGTTGAGGGGCGACCTGATAGAGGTCTACAAAATTATGAGGGGCATAGACAGAGTGGATAGTCAGAGGCTTTTCCCCGGGGTAGAGGGGTCAATTACTCGGGGGCATAGGTTTAAGGTGAGAGGGGCAAGGTTTAGAGTAGATGTACGAGGCAAGTTTTTTACGCAGAGGGTAGTGGGTGCCTGGAACTCGCTACCGGAGGACGTGGTGGAAGCAGGGACGATAGTGACATTTAAGGGGCATCTTGACAAATACATGAATAGGATGGGAATAGAGGGATACGGACCCAGGAAGTGTAGAAGATTGTAGTTTAGTCGGGCAGCATGGTCGGCACGGGCTTGGAGGGCCGAAGGGCCTGTTCCTGTGCTGTACATTTCTTTGTTCTTTGAAGAGATGACTGGAAATCTATAACGTAGCTACAGTCTTATATTACGAGAAATAATAATACATTTACTTTATTACAGAACGGTAAATAATATATCAAATCTGGACCATGCAACAACACTAGACATATCTCTGTCCATTATTAATTTAATTGCCCTTAAATGTCAGCCATTTGGGGAACCCACCCCTTTAATTGTGAACATTAGGAAAGAGACCATCCTTTTTTGAAATAAATTTACAGTAATTAAGGTGCAGTTTAGCGTGGCCAATCCACCTACCCGGCATATCTTTGGGTTGTGGAGCTGAGACCCATGCAGAAATGGGGAGAATGTGCAAACTCCACACGGACAGTGACCCGGGGCCGGGATCAAACCCGGGTCCTTGGCGCCGTGAGGCAGCTATGCTAAGCACCATGCTTTTAGTCAGCCAACTAAATGCGTCAACTTGTTAAGGCAATGTTTTTCAAACTTTTTTTCCGGGGACCCATTTTTACCAACCGGCCATCATTCAGGATCCAACCCGGCCGAATTTCGCGACCCACGCCGTCCGACCTTCGCGGCCGACCTTCACGACCCACTATTTTCTCTTACTTTGTTTGCTGCTGAGGAATCGCAATCGCGCCCGTGATGTCGATGTTCGGGGGGCGTGACCTGCTCTCTGCCTCCCTTCAGGCAGGAAGATGACAGAGAATTTTTGAAAAAATCTTCTGCGTCTCCGATTGCGCAAATTCGCGGGCAACAGCCGCCGCAGCCGGCTTTTTTTTTAACAAGTTCCGGGGGGGGGGGGGGGTATTTGATAAAGTTTAACAGAAAAAAATGTTTACATCCTCTACAAAGTGGAGGTTCCCCACATTTCACCAAAACATTACAATTAAAAACGTAAAAAAATAAAAGACACTTAAAAATCAATTAATTGAGAAGGCTTCCAAATACGACCTGCAGGCATTTTGTTTTGGAATGTTTAAAACTCAAGATTAAAAACGTTGACATCTCTTTGTTGAAGTTACAGCTGCGGTGAAACCATCGTTGGATCACTCACCATTCTTGGAGTAAGAGACTTCAAAGTTCAGAAAGCAACCAATCACATCATTCCCCCCGAACCTTTTGCAGCCGGCAAAACTCTGAGCATGCGCAAAACTCTGAGCATGCGTACCGATGAGCGGGCACGCATGCGCAGTGCGGCCGCATTTTTTAAATATGTTCGTGGCCATTTTGAAGGCCGCTTGCAGCCGGCATTATTAGAAGCCGGCTGCTGCGTGCGGATTTGCGCAATCGGGAGCGCCGCAACTGACGGCTCCGCGACCCACCCGACACCTGCCCGTGACCCACACATGGGTCGCGCCCCCCGACTTTGACAATGCCTGTGTTAAGGAAATGGGTATGAGGAGTTGGAACCACTTTGTGGAGCCGCGAATCTTCATGTAATTTTTTTCTCCCAATTAAGGGGCAATTTAGCGTGGTTCCAGGTTGGGCTCAAATCATCAATGAGGAATCTGATCTCTGGCAAGGAAGGAAACCCTGGCAGATGGGCAGGGAGGATTCATAAACACCCGCTGGAGGCCCCAAACCCCCAATAAGACCCATTGATTTTATTGTCAGTCTGCAGACAGGAGCTGGAGAACTGAACCCAGGCAGAGGAGAAGGAGGGAGAAAACTGGGAGTGGAGGAAAGAAATGGTGCAGATGGTGAGATGGGTTTGGATTTCAGCCCAGGGTGGAGCAAAGGGGAAACTGTTCCAGAGAAACTAGAATTGTCTGTTCAGAATTTCTATCCTGTACTGACAGTGATGACTTTTATTTTTATTAAATTAAAAAAAAAAAAAATTTAGAGTACCCAATTCTTTTTTTCCCCAATTAAAGAGTAATTTTAGCGTGGCCGATTCACCTACCCTGCACATCTTTTTGGATTGTCGGGGCCAGACCCACACAGACACGGGGAGAATGTGCAAACTCCATACGGACAGTGGCCGGGGCCGGGATCAAACCCGGGTTCTCGGCTAACCACTGAGCCACCGTGCCTGCCCCTAGTGATGACTTTTGTAAACTCCTTTTACTGGATATTGCAAGGGGAGGATTTACTGATTGAAACTCAAATCAAACTTCACATCAAGATTTAACAGTCACTCCATTCATCAGACCTGAATATCATTGGCCTGTGAATGTGGAAGAAGAAATGTTTGAGCTTTGACAAAAGAGTCATTGGACTCGAAACGTTAGCTCTTTTCTCGCCCTACAGATGCTGCCAGACCTGCTGAGATTTTCCAGCATTTTCTCTTTTGTTTCAGATTCCAGCATCCGCTATAATTTGCTTTTATTTCAGAAGAAATGTTTGTCTGGTCTGTCTGCAGGAAAGAATTTTCATGATCAGTGTGACTGAAAGAAAACCAATACACACTCAACTCGAGTGAGAGTGTTCCAGTGAACTGCCTGTGGAAAGAGCTTTTACCAGTTACACAGTCTGAAAAAACATCACACTATTCAGAGCGGGAAGAGACCGTACACATGCTCTCTGTGGGGACAAGACATAAACTGATCGTCAAACGTGGAGACGGACAAGGACATCAGCAGCATGCTGAAACCATGGAAATGTGGGGACTGTGGGAAGGGATTCAGATCCCCATGTGAGCTGGAGATTCATCACCGTAGTCACACCGGCGACAAACCATTCACTGAGTGTGGGAAGGGACTCACTCAGTTATCCGAGTGAGGATTTACCAATATATGGGAGTTGAGCTGGTGAGGAAGTGAGTGGCCTTTAGTAAGGTTCAGGCTGTTCTGTGTAAGAAAGAAGTTTGATTTGGGGCGGTATACCATGCAAAGCTGCGGCTCACATACGAGTCCAAAGACATCCATTTTGATAGACCAGAGGAGGTGAACATTGTAAAGCATAGACTGGGGTCCAGTTATCTGTATTGGACAAGATCTACATTTCCTGTGGGGTGGGATGGGTGTTGTGATATCCTCTATATATCATAGATTTTACAGTGCAGAAGGAGGCCATTCGGCCCATCGAGTCTGCACCGGCTCTTGGAAAGAGCACCCTACCCAAGGTCAACACCCCACCCTATCCCCATAACCCAGTAACCCCACCCAACACTAAGGGCAATTTTGGACACTAAGGGCAATTTATCATGGCCAATCCACCTAAGCTGCACATCTTTGGACTGTGGGAGGAAACCGGAGCACCCGGAGGAAACCCACGCACACACGGGGAGGATGTGCAGACTCCGCACAGACAGTGACCCGAGCCGGAATCGAACCTGGGACCCTGGAGCTGTGAAGCAATTGTGCTATCTACAATGCTACCGTGCTGCCCCTAACAGAAAACCTTATCAAAGGGCTCGTCCGGGATTTGAACCCGTGACCTCTCGCAAATTTCGAAACCAAGACACCCAAAGTGAGAATCATACCCCTACACCAACGAGCCCCTATAGTTTTGATATTTTGTGATAAAATCTGTTTTTCTGTTCGGGGTGAAGGGAGATTTTCCTTATGAGGCACAATGTAGATATATATAGGGGTGTGGGTGGGGGGGGGGGGGGGCGGGGTGGAGACGGGTGAGCTAACTGATGACTAAAGAACTGTTTTTGTTTTACTCTGTGAGTGTATGGGTGCGTGTATGGCAGCCATCTTGGGTGGACTCTTGGCGTGTACATTTTGAAGATTTACTGGATAGTCCCTCATGGCTGATTACGTGAAGGAGGCCAGGGTTTGGGGGCGGGGGGGGGGGGGGGGGGGGGGTGGAAGAGAGACCCCTGATTCAGCTGGTCACCTGGAACGTAAGGGGATTGGGTGGACCAGTGAAGAGGTGGAGGGTTTTTGCTCACCTAAAGATTCTACATGTTGGTGTGGTGTTCTTGCAGGAGACTCACTTGCGGGTTAGAGATCAGACCAGACTGCAGACGGGTGAGCCAAGTGTTTCACTCGGGCTTTGACGAAGGGCTCGAGGTGCTGCAATTCTAATCAATAAACGGGTCCCTATTTCGGTCACTAGGATCATTGCGGACACTAATGGGAGATACGTGGTGGTCAGTGGGTCATTGGCGGGTATATTGGTGGTGCTGGTGAATGGCTAAGCCCCTAACTGGGATGATGTGTCATTTGTACAATAATTGTTGGGATCCATCCCAGACCTGGCTATAATTGATTCTTGGGGCAAATTGTGTACTGGATCCTAAATGGACTGGTCCAAGCCCATTCAACCGCTACAAAAACAAAAATGGAGTGAAATCTGGACGGACCACCCGGCACGCCGCAGGCATCGGAAACGATAACAGCAAACCCGGCAAAAGATAAAAAAATCTGTTCCCATCAGCAGATTGTGAAAGGATTATGGGACACAGATTTAAGATTGTTCCAATAAGTCAGGCTGCAGTGTGTGTGTGAAGGTATCATTGGATCCAGTGTAGAATCATAGAATCCCTACAGTGGACTTCCGGTTGCGGTGATGCCTAGCTAGCCGCACGTTTCGGCGGCTCCAGCTCCGACGGACCTTTGGGCTCTTTTAAGAGCCCCAACGGGGAATTTTTTGACGACGCAACCCGGTGCGGGGTGTGTGAGAAGGGAGTCCCCCCCCACAACGAAGGAGGAAAAAACCGGCGGCGGCGGCTGCAGCGCGAGGAATCGTCGACCAAAGGGTCAGAAAGAGAGAAGTACAAGATGGCGGCGGAGAAAGCGCAGGTGACATGGGGGCCTGAGCATGAAATTGTGAGACGGTGCGTGGAGCTGCTGAAGAGGGAGGTGCTGACCCCGATGCTACAGGCAATTGAGGGGCTCAAGGAGACACTAAAGACCCAGGAGACAGAGCTCCGCGTGGTGGAGCAGAAGGTGACAGATATTGAGGACGAGATCCTAGGCCTGGCGGTTAAGACGCAGACGCACGAGGCACTTCATAAAAAGTGTACTGAAAGGATCGAGGCCCTAGAAAACGGAGCGTGAAGGAAGAACCTTCGGATACTGGGTCTCCCTGAGGGTGTGGTAGAAGTGGACTGTGGAGCTTATGCAAGTACGATGCTGAGCTCACTGATGGGTGCTGAGGCCCCTACGGGCCCCTTGGAGGTGGAGTGGGCAAATCGGATTCCGGCGAGCAGACCAAAAGCGGGAGAACCACCCAGGGCGATAATCGTGCGATTTTACCGCCTTAAGGATAGAGAAGAGGTCCTGAGATGGGCTAAAAAGGTGCGGAGTAGCAGATGGGAGAATGCAGTGGTACGGGTGTACCAGGACTGGAGTGCGGAGGTGGCGAGAACGAGGGCGAGTTTAAACCGAGCCAAGGAGGTGTTGCATAAAAGGAAGGTGAAGTTCGGGATGCTGCAGCCGGCAAGACTATGGGTCACATATCAGGAGAGACACCATTATTTCGAGACGGCGGAGGAAGCATGGACCTTTATCAAAGAGGAGAAATTGGATCGGAACTGAGGGACTGATGCTGCAGGAAATGTTATTGTTAATGTTATGGTTGAAGTTAATTGAGAAGTAAATTGGGAAGGGGGGAGACATTGGGAAATGTGGGCGCCGGTGAGGGGGGAAAGACGGGACATAGTTGGAGAATGGGGAAGGGGAGGGGAAAGGGAGCTGCGCCATAAGAGGAGGGTCAGGTAAAGGGATGTTCCCGCGCCAGAAAGAGTAAGGCGGGAAGACAGGCGCAAGGCGGATGGGAGTTCCCCACACGGGGGGGTCGAGGAGTGAGCAGGAGTAGCCGGGGTCAGTTGAAGTCAGCTGACTTACGGAAGTAATATGGGGAGAGCAATCACGCTAGAAAGAGATCTAGCGGGGGGGGGGGGGGGGGTTGCTGCTGCGAAAATCCAAAAGGAAATGGCTAAAGAGTGGGTGGACGGGGATGGTATGCGACGCTGGGGGAGCGAGTGGGAGCGCGGAGGCGGGATATGGGACTGGCCTAGAGAAGGTAACGGCTAGTCGACACGGGAGGGGGGCAGGTAGCCCCCTAGTGAGGCTGATCACGTGGAACATGAGAGGCCTGAATGGACCGATAAAAAGGGCCCGGGTGCTCGCGCATTTGAAAGGACTAAGGGCAGACGTGGTTATGCTCCAAGAGACGCACCTAAAGGTGGCGGACCAAGTTAGGTTAAGGAAAGGATGGGTGGGACAGGTGTTCCACTCAGGACTAGACGCAAAGAACAGAGGGGTGGCCATTTTGGTGGGGAAACGGGTAGCATTTGAAGCAAAGAACATCGTAGCAGATAGCGGAGGTAGATATGTAATGGTGAGTGGCAGGCTGGAGGGAATGGAGGTCGTGTTGGTTAATGTGTATGCCCCAAACTGGGACGATGCGGGATTTATGAGACGGATGCTGGGGCGTATACCGGACCTGGAGGTAGGAAACTTGATTTTAGGAGGGGACTTTAATACGGTGCTGGACCCGGGGCTAGATAGATCCAGCTCAAGGACCGGACGAAGGCCGGCAGCAGCCAAGGTACTTAAGGGGTTTATGGACCAAATGGGGGGAGTGGATCCATGGCGATTTCTTAGACCTAGGGCTCGGGAGTTCTCCTTCTTCTCCCATGTCCATAAAGTGTACTCCCGGATAGATTTTTTTGTTTTGGGAAGGTCGTTGATCTCTAGGGTGGAAGAAGCTGAGTACTCAGCCATAGCGGTTTCGGACCATGACCCACATTGGGTGGACCTGGAATTAGGAGAGGAAAGGGAGCAGCGAACACTCTGGCGATTAGATGTGGGACTGATGGCGGATGAGGGAGTGTGTGCAAGAGTGCGGGGGTGTATTGAGAGATACCTGGAGGTCAATGACGATGGCGAGGTCCCTGTGGGAGTGGTATGGGAAGCACTAAAAGCGGTGGTCAGAGGAGAGCTGATCTCCATTGGGGCCCACAAAAGGAAAACAGAGGCCAAGGAAAGGGAAAGATTACTGGGGGAGATTTTAAGGGTGGATAGGGAATTTGCAGAGACCCCGGAGGAGGAACTGTACAGGGAGAGGAGACGACTCCAGACGGAGTGTGACCTTCTGACCACCAGAAAGGCGGAGGTACTGTGGAGGAAGGCACAGGGGAGGAGGTATGAATATGGGGAAAAGGCTAGTCGCCTGTTGGCTCATCAATTGCGAAAGAGCGCAGCAGCGAGGGAGACAGGAGGAATTAGAGACGAAAGGGGAGACACGGTGCAAAGGGCAGGAAAGATAAATTAGGTGTTCAAGACCTTCTATGAGGGACTGTATAGGTCTCAACCCCCAGAGGGAGAGGAGGGGATGCGGCAGTTCCTGGACCAATTGAGGTTCCCGAAAGTGGAGGAGCAGGAGGTGGTAGGCCTGGGGGCACCGATTGGGGTGGACGAGGTTATTAAGGGACTGGGAAGCATGCAAGCAGGGAAGGCCCCGGGACCAGACGGGTTCCCGATGGAATATTACAGAAAATATGTGGACTTGTTGGCCCCGTTGATGGTGAGGACGATCAATGAGGCCAGGGAAGGGGGGATTCTACCCCCGACAATGTTGGAGGCGACGATATCACTAATTTTGAAGAGGGATAAAGATCCGTTGCAGTGCGGGTCCTATAGACCTATTTCATTATTGAACGTGGACGCCAAATTGTTGGCAAAGGTACTGGCACCGAGGATAGAGGACTGTGTCCCGGGGGTGGTGCACGAAGACCAGACAGGGTTCGTAAAAGGGAGACAACTGAATGTTAACGTGCGACGACTACTAGGGGTGATAATGATGCCCCCAGTGGAGGGGGAGGCAGAGATAGTGGCGGCAATGGATGCAGAGAAGGCATTTGATAGGGTGGAGTGGGAGTATTTATGGGAAGTGTTAAGGAGGTTTGGGTTCGGGAACGGGTTTATTAGCTGGGTTAGACTTCATGGGGCTCCAACAGCAAGTGTAGTTACAGGTCGACATAGATCGGAATATTTCCGACTATATAGGGGAACAAGACAGGGATGCCCGCTGTCTCCATTGTTGTTCGCGTTGGCAATTGAACCTCTGGCCATGGCGTTGAGAGACTCCAGGAAATGGAGAGGGGTGATTAGAGGGGGAGAAGAACACCGAGTCTCGTTATACGCAGATGACCTATTGTTATACGTGTCGGACCCAGCGGGGGGGGATGATAGAGGTTATGTGAATTTTGAGGGGGTTCGGGGATTTCTCGGGGTATAGGCTAAACATGGGGAAGAGTGAATTATTTGTGATACATCCAGGGGACCAGAGTAGAGAGATAGAAGGCTTGCCTCTAAGGAAAGTGGAAAGAAACTTCCGATACCTGGGGATTCAGATCGCTAGGAGCTGGGGAACCTTGCACAGACTTAATCTGACACGGCTGGTAGAACAAATGGAGGAGGACTTCAAGAGGAGGGACATGCAGCCTCTGTCGCTGGCGGGCAGGGTGCAAGCAATTAAGATGATGGTCCTCCCGAGGTTCTTATTTGCATTTCAATGTCTCCCTATACTAATCACCAAGACCTTTTTTAATAAAATAGACAGGAGCTTCACGAGCTTCGTGTGGGCAGGGAAAGTTCCGAGAGTAAGGAGGGGGTTCCTTCAGCGTAGTAGGGACAGAGGAGGATTGGCACTACCGAACTTGGGCGATTACTATTGGGCCGCCAATGTGGCAATGATTCGTAAATGGATGATGGAGGGTGAGGGAGCGGCGTGGAAAAGACTGGAGAGAAAGTCCTGTAAAGGGACATGTTTAGAGGTGCTGGTGACGGCGCCGCTACCGTTCTCACCTAAAAAGTTTACCACGAACCCGGTGGTGGCGGCAACATTGAATATCTGGGGACAGTGGAGGCGACAGAGAGGGGAGCGGTGAGCCCTGGTGGGGTCCCCAATCAGGAACAACCACAGGTTCGTCCCAGGAAGAATGGATGGAGGATTTCAGAGCAGGCACCAGTTGGGAATTAGGAGGGTGGGAGATTTATTTATAGATGGGACTTTTGCGAGCTTGGGAGCATTGGAGGAAAAGTATAAGTTGCCCCGGGGAAATTTCTTGAGATATATGCAGGTGAGGGCGTTTACTAGACAACAGGTGAGGGAATTTCCGTTGCTCCCGACACAGGGGATACAGGAGAGTGCTTTCAGGGGTGTGGGTCGGAGAGGGCAAGGTGTCAGAGATTTACCGAGAGATGAGGGAAGAGGGGGAGGAGTCGGTGGGCGAACTAAAAGGAAAGTGGGAAGAAGAACTAGGGGAGGAGATAGAGGAGGGTATGTGGGCTGATGCTCTAAGCAGGGTAAATTCCTCTTCCTCATGCGCCAGGCTTAGCCTGATTCAATTTAAGGTGCTACATAGAGCACACATAACGGGAGCAAGATTGAGCAGGTTCTTTGGAGTGGAGGACAGGTGTGGGAGGTGTGGCGGGAGCCGGGCAAACCACGCACATATGTTTTGGGTGTGCACGGCACTGGAAGGGTTTTGGAAGGGAGTGATGGGAGTGATTTCGAAGGTGGTGAAGGCCCGGGTCAAACCAGGCTGGGGGTTAGCTCTATTTGGAGTTGCGGATGAGCCGGGAGTGCAGGAGGCGAAAGAGGCCGACGTTGTGGCCTTTGCGTCCCTAGTAGCCCGGCGCAGGATCCTACTCATGTGGAAGGAGGCGAAACCCCCCGAACTGGAGGCCTGGGTAAATGATATGGCGGGGTTCATTAAACTGGAGCAGATAAAGTTTGCCCTGAGAGGATCGGCTCAAGAGTTCACCAGGCGGTGGCAGCCATTTCTCGACTACCTAGGGGAACGTTAGAGGGAAGACAGATGACCAGCAGCAGCAACCCGGGGGGGGGGGGGGGGGGGGGGGAGGGAGGGGAGGGGGGAGGGTTTTTCTTTAGTTTAGTTTATGTCAAAAGATAATGGGGTTTTGTTATTTGTGTATTGTTAAAAATTTCTGTATTGTTACGTTTGCTTTGTAAGAGGGGAAAAATTGTTGTTTGGGAAAAAAATTTCAATAAAATATATTGTTTTAAAAAAGAATCCCTACAGTGCTGAAGGAGGCCATTTAGCCCATCGAGTCTGCACCGACCCTCTGAAAGTTCACCCTACCGTGGCCAATCCCCCACCCTAACCCCGTAACCCCACCCAGGGACAATTTAGCACAGCCAATCCACCTAACCTGCTCATCTTTGGACTCTGGGAGGAAATCTTCGCAGCCACGGGAAGAATGTGCAAACTCCACAGACAGTGACTCAAGGTCGGAATCGAACCCAGGTACCTGGTGCTTGAGGCAACAGTGCTAACTACCGAGTCACCCCCTGCAACTCTGTCATGATCAGACAATAACCTGCCTGTTATTCCAATTCTGGTGTACGTTATTCTGTCACTATTGTTATTAGACAACAACCTATCTGATATTCCAATTCTGGTGTGTGTTACTCTGTTACTGTTATCATCAGACAATAATAGGAGGGCAAGATACAAGGTAGCATTGATATTTTGAAGTTTCTGTGTTACAATGAGTGTCACTGGGAGGTGTGTGATAAAATAGGAATGGAAACATCATGACAAAGGGAGGCATGGTGGCAGTGGTTAGCACTGCTGCCTCACGGTGCTGAGGACCCAGGTTCGATCCCGGCCCCGGGTCACCACCATGTGGAGTTTGCACATTCTCCCCGTGGGTCTCACCCCCACAATCCAAAGATGTGCAGGCAAGGTGGATTGGCCACTCTTTTGAGGTCCACCAACAAAATAGAACCAAGGAAACAAACTTAGGGACAAAGCAAAAAGGGCCACTCCAGTTAGGGGCACTGCCGAACATAACAAAGATCAGCAGGAACTTAAAAACATCTGATGAGAGTGCATTTAAAGGGGTCAATCAAGCACCCCAACCCCTGCGGTGCCCACCGGGCATGGAAGGCTTTGATGGTGCCCATGGATACCGCATGCTCCCTTTCTAGGGACACCCAGCTGCGAATGTAGCCATGGAAAAGGGGCAAAAAGTCTGGTTGGATGACCCCCCCCAGGTCACCCGCTGCCTGGACCTATAAATGACGCACTTCGCCAGGCCCAGAAGCAGGTTCACAAGGAGGTAAGTGGCGCTGGTTTGCGAGGTCTTCGGCCCAAGTAGGACTCAGCAAAAACACAGTCCGTGCTCCCACCCTGGAAGGACCACCCAATGGAATCCACCTCCTCCCTGCTGGTGTGTGGAGTCTTCAGGCCGGGAGGAGGCTCAGCAAACACACTGCCCACTCGATCCCCCTGCCCCGGAACAAGCACATTGGATAGAATAAGGAAGGTTTTGTCCTTGCTGAAGGCAGATGTTATCAGTTGGGAAGACTGGGCCAGGCCCTCAACCCGGGAGGGGGCCAGCAAACAAGAAGTCCAAAGGGCTTTACTCCCACCTTGTTTTTGAAGTTGCCTCCTTGTTGTTGTCCTTATCTCCTTCCTTCTCTCACCTCTCCTTCCGTTACTCCCCTCTCCTTCCTCCAGGCAGCTCAGCAGCAACCAGCACTGGAAACAGGCAGCAAACTGAGCAACAGCAGCAGAGCAAGATAGAGAGAGCAGCAGCAACAGACAGAGAGAGAGAGCAGCAGCAACAGACAGAGAGAGAGAGCAGCAACAGAGAGAGAGAGAGCAACAGCAGCAGCCACTCTCCACCACAGCAACAATCTCACAACACTAAAGTCTGCACTGGGAGTTCCAGCTTCGGATTGGCCATGCTAAATTGCCCCTTAATTGGAAACAAATAATTGGGGACTGTAAATTTATGATGAATAATAACTCACCTCTTGTCACAATTTCAGTGTTTTCAAGTTTACAATCTCCTGCTGCAACCTTCGGCTGGAAAGATATCAGAAGCTTTGGAAGCAGCTGTCAAAGGAAATTACAATGGTCAGAAATGTTAGTCGAGGTTAAAAATTAAGATCAAACATTTATCTTGGTTTGAGTATACTGGGTGTAAATCGTCCCCTAACCCCAGTAAAAGGAGTTTCCAAAATCCATCACCCTTCGAGTCCAGGATAGAAGTTCCAAACATTCTCTCCCTTTGTTGCCAGTCCCAGGATTATGTAATGTGGGTAATACTTGCTTTGGAGGCAGTTCAGTGAAGTTTCACTAGTCTGATTCCTGGGAGGGGAGAGTTTGTTTTATGGAGCAAGATTGAGCCTGATTGGTCTGTACCCGATGGAGTTTAGAAGAATGAGAGGTAATCTTATTGAAACATTCTGAGGGGTTTTGATGAAAGAATATTTTCCCACATGGGGATTCAAGAACTAAGGAGGACAGGTTAAAGATAAGAGTTCTCCAGTTTGACACTGAGATAAGGAGAAATGTCTTCCCTCAGAGGGTCATCAGTCTGTGGATAAAAGCAAATTACTGTGCATGCTGGAATCTGAAACAAAAACAGAAAATACTGGACAATCTCAGCAGGTCTGACAGTATCTGTGGAGAGAAAAGGGAGCTAACATTTTGAGTCTGGATGACTCTTTGTCAAAGCTGAGTTTGTGGAATTCTCTCTCCCAGAGAGCAGTGGCGCTGGGTCACTGAATATACTCAAAGCTGAGTTTGTCTTTTTTTTATCTACTGGGGAGTCAAGTTTTGGGGGCAGACAGGAAAATGTAATTAATGGCACATTCGGATCAGCGTTTATTGAATGGCAGAGCAGGGTCAATAGGCCGAATGGCCTACTCCTGCTGCTAATTCTGATGTTATTCTCCTTCTGTTCTTTGGATTGCCACACATGGCAGTCCCACCTCCCCCCTCTGGAGGGGCCTGTCAATCATCGAGACAATGATTTTCTCTCCGGGTCACCCGGATCCTGAAGCACCGCCTCTGTTACGTCATCAAGGTGACCCCTCAGCCTCTCCGCTAAACAAAGATGGCGGCCGTGGAACTGGGCCTGATACCGGATAAAAGCTCCGCAGCTACAAACGCGGGATTTGCAGGGTCTTATTCCGGCCTTGTGACCAGCAGGGAGTGTTTATGAAGCCTTCACTCCCTCCCCACCCCGACTCCCGGCTCCATTCCTCCCTCCGCCTTACCGACTCTCACCGCCCGAAACAGCCCCTCCCGCAGACCTCCGAGCAAACTGACACTGCGCATGCTCCAGATATAACCCAACATTGCGTCTGCGCACAGGGCTCCGTGGAATGAATAGGGCACATTCACAGACGCAGGGAATGTTGGGTAATAGCCGAACCATTGAAACAGTTAATACAAAATAACTTGGTCACCAATTGCGAAAATAATCAAACAAATTATTGTCAATGGGTATTCTACTATTCTCCATTTCTCAAAATGATTAAATGCTGCTCTCCTGTGCAACAATGCAGAACTTAAAGTTTTTTGTCCCCAATGGGTCCTTCCTCTCTCTTCCCCAGAAGATGCAAACTCTTGCTAGGTCCAATTCCAGAATCAGTCATTCCTGCATCTTCTTCCCTCTTGCTCATCATACTGAATGTTCAGTGTTTTCTCGAATGATCCAACACAGTTGGAAGTCACTCGGCGCATCATGTCTGTACTGACTTTGTGCAAGAACTACCACTTTTCCTGGTTAAATTTCATTTGCGACTGTTCTGCCCCCATACGACCAGCCCATCTGTATCATCCCGTGATTTAAGGCTTTTGTCCTCGCTAGTTCCCACACCAACAATTTTGCATCTGCAAACTTACTGATCATACCTCCTACCTTCACGTATTTCAAATCCTCGATTTTATATCATAGATATCATAGAATTTACAGTGCAGAAGGAGGCCGTTCGGCCCATCGAGTCTGCACCGGCTCTTGGAAAGAGCGCCCTACCCAAGGTCAACACCTCCACCCTATCCCCATAACCCAGTAACCCCACCCGACACTAAGGGCAATTTTGGACACTAAGGGCAATTTATCATGGCCAATCCACCTAACCTGCATATCTTTGGACTGTGGGAGGAAACCGGAGCACCCGGAGGAAACCCACGCACACACGGGGAGAATGTGCAGACTCCGCACAGACAGTGGCCCAAGCTGGAATCGAACCTGGGACCCTGGAGCTGTGAAGCAATTGTGCTATCCACAATGCTACCGTGCTGCCCGTGGCTGAGGATGCACCAGGTTCTCCATCCGCACCTAAACCTGCGATTCCTTCCTGTGAGACATTCAAGAGCTTTAATAACTCTGGAGAAACAATGCTGAAAAAGCTGATGTTCTGGTCAAGGCTAATAACTGGGTGCTGCCTTGCCTGTCTCTGAATTTACTCCACTCCTGTTCATTCTCCACATATGTAATAAGCATTGATCATAAAGACTGGGAAGAGGTTGCTGCCAATCGGTCACTATCGTGACAACGTGCGCATCAAACAGCATCTTTAGGGCAGCACGGTAGCACAGTTAGCATTGTTGCTTCACAGCAACAGGGTCCCGGGTTCGATTCCCGCTTGGGTCACTGCCTGTGCAGTCTTTACGTTTTCCCCAAAAGATGTGCTTGTTAGGAGAATTGAACATTCACCTGAACAGGCGCCGGAGTGTGGCAACTAGGGGATTTTCACAGTAACTTCATTGCAGTGTTAATGTATGCCTAATTTTTTTTTATTGATGTTTTTGTAAAATATTGACCCGTTATATTTTCTTTGATAATTTACTTTTGCAATGGAGGTGTCACTGAGAATTTAGAATGTACAGTGCAGAAGGAGGCCATTCAGACCATCACGTCTGCACCGGCCCTTGGCAAGAGCACCCTACTTAAGCTCCACACCTCTACCCTATCCCCTCAACCCAACCTAATCGTTTTGGACACTAAGGGCAATTTCGAATGACCAATTCACCTAACCTGCACATCTTTGGACCGTGGGAGGAAACCGGAGCACCCAGAGAAAATCCACGCACACACGGGGAGAATGTGCAGCTTCCACACAGACAGTGACCCAAGCCGCTAATCGAACCTGTGAAGCAACTGTGCTAATCTCTATGCTACCGTGCTGCCCTAAAATAGTAAAAATAAGTGAAGAATGTGTCAGTCATAAGGATTGTCAGTGAGGATTGATCAACATTTTCTAATTGGAGATGTTAATCAGAGGAAGTGTTCAGACACTGAATTGTAGAGTTTTTTACAAAAACAACTGAGGACTGAAGTAAAAATTCATAATTTTATTGTTCACCAGTTTCTTTGGGAGTTCTTAAATCGAAGAGACCCTGCCATCACAAAAACCAACATATATCTTGAAGATTAAACTCCAGCCAGTTAACGTTAGGACGAAAGTAAATAATAGTAATCTTTATTGTCACATAGAGGCTTACATTAACACTGCAATGAAGTTACTGTGAAATGCCCCTCGTCGCCACATTTTGGCGCCTGTTCGGGTACACTGAGAGAGAATTCAGAATGTCCAAATTGCCTAACAGCACATCTTTCGGGACTTGTGGGAGGAAGCCGGAGCCACCCGGAGGAAACCCACACAGACACAGGGAGAACGTGCAGACTCCGCACAGATAGTGACCCAAGCCGGGAATCGAACCTGGGACCCTGGCACTGTGAAGCATTAAGGGAGCATTAAGGTTCAGACAGGATAATACCACTAGGAACAATATAGAAAAAAAAGAAATATTAAATAATTACTTTGCATCATTGTTTCTCAAGGAGATAGAGCAGGTAAACAGGACATTGAATGATGAGGTGATTATCGATTACACTAATCAAACTCAAAGGGGATAAGGCCCCTGATCCGAATGGATGACATCCACGTATTTTAAAAGATTCACAGGGAGCGACATTACTGCTCTTATTTAATAATTCATTAAAAAAGTTCAGTTCTAAAAGACTGGCAGCTCAGTAATGTAATTCCTATATTTAAAATGGTGGACAGAACATATCCAGGAAATTACGAAACAATTAGCTTCACAGTGGTAAATAATCGAATCCTGAGTAAAGGAGGGAATTTTTTAAATCCGGAAAAGATAAACATAACAATGAATAGTCAAATGGATTTCAAATGGGAAAATCTTGTCCGACCAAAGTTGTGTGTCTTGCTGCTTGTGCGTGTGCTGCTTATCATTAGGTGTAAGCAACCTTCCTCTCCAATGTAGATCCTGAGAATTCATTGAGTGATTTGAATGGTACGATTAGAGTCAGAGAGCTTTTCCAGGAGTGAAAGAGGCGCTTTGACCCATCGTGTCTCCACCAGCCATCAAGCACCTATTTACTCTAATCCCATTTTCCAGCACTTAGTCCGTTGCCTTCCATGCAATGGCATTTCAAATGCTCATCTAAATACTTCTTAAATGTTGTGAAGTTGACATTCTTTACCACACTTTCAGGCAGTGAGTTCCAGATTCCCACCACTCTCTGGGTGAAAAAGTTTTTCTTCACATCTCCTATAAACCTCCTGCCATTACCTGAAATTTATGCCCCTGCTTATTGACCCCTCCGGTAAGGGGAAAGTTTCCTTCTATCGCCATTGGTTATTGACCCTTCCACTCAGGGGAAAGGTTCCTTCCTATTCACCCCATCTATTCACCACTAATTCACTCAATAATTTTATACCTCAATCAGGTCCCTCTCAGCCTTCTCTGCTCCAAGGAAAACAACCCCAGCCGATCCAGTCTCTCTTGTTCGCTGAAATACTCCAGTCCAGGCCATCCTGGTGAATCTACTCTGCATCCTCTCAAGTGCAATCACTTCCTTCCAGAACTGCACGCACTACTCCAGCTGTGGTCTAACCAGCATTTTATACAGCTCCATGATAACCTCCCTGCTCTTATAGTCTATGCCTCAGTTAATAAAGGCAAGTATTCCATATTCCTTTTCAATCACCCTATCTATCTGGCCTCCTGTCTTCGGGGACCTATGGATATGCCTACCAAGGTCCCTCTGATCCTCTAGGGTCCTACCATTAATTGTTTATTCTCTTGCCTTGTTTGCAGATTCTTTGGCCAGCGTGAAACTGCAGGCTGACGGTGTGCTGTGTAAAATCTGACATTCCACAGGACATGAACAATCTGTTTAAAGCCACAAACAGTTTTCTCCTGGAGTTGAGCTTTCAAAATGATGCTGAGTTTCAGCTGATGAGGGAGATCCGGGCTCAGTCCCGCCCCTCATTAACTCTGATTGGTTGGAGGACCAGCCGTTCCCGATTGGTCCTCCAGTCCCGCCTCCTGTTCCAAATGGCCCGGAACTGCCGTCAATCACTCCCCGGGCATGGCGAGCTGGAGCATGCGCAGTGCCTGCAGTAACTCCGATTGAGGTGGTCGTTCGGAAATTCTCAGTCGATCTGCTACCGCCGGGTAAGTCATGAGGGAGGGATTGGGGCGGCGGGTGTGTCCGGCGGCTTCATAAAAACTCCGTTCAGGCCCCAAGCCCCGAATACGAAGCTCGGATACAGCAGCTGAACTGGTGAAAGCTGCTAAGGCTTTTCCCTGACACAGGCCCGGGTGGACGAAGTGTGGGGCAGGGCGCGTGCGCATGGAGCGAGCGCCCCGGCGTTGCCCCGCCTCCCATTCACTCTCATTGGTTGAGGGACCAGCCGCTCTTGTTCGGTCTTCCAGCCCCGCCTCCTCTTTCTATTGGCTCGAACCCGCCGTCAATCAGTCCCCGGGCCTTGGGAGCTGGAGCAAACCCTTCACAATCATTGTCAGCTCCCTGGTTTGCAGCTGCGGAGCTTCTCCCTCCCGGGAACAGGCCCAGGTTAACGGGCATCATCCTGCTTCAGACACTGGAGGATGGTTCACATCAGAGGATGGGGGAGGGGGACAAGAAATAAGAGCTTACACTTTGCACTCAAATCAATGAGGACTCTGATCTCTGGCAAGGAAGGAAACCCTGGCAGGTGGGAGGGGAGGATTCACAAACACCCGCTGGAGGCCCCAAACCCCAATAAGACCCATTGGTTTTATTGTCAGTCTGCAGACAGGAGCTGGAGAACTGAACCCAGGCAGAGGAGAGGGAGCGAGAAAACTGGGAGTGGAGGAAAGAAATGGTGCAGATGGTGAGATGGGTTTGGATTTCAGCCCAGGGAGGAGGGAGAGTGTGTGGGACGGGGATTTACAGCTTTGGGGGAACAAGAGAGGAAAAAATGTTCCAGAGAAACTAGAATTGCCTCTTCAGAATTTCTATCCTGGACTGACAGTGATGACTTTTGTAAACTCCTTTCACAGGGGGTTAGAATTGGAGAAGTTACACATCATAAACTCAATCCAACAGAAAGGTTGATTTCTATCCTGCATTGACAGTGATGACTTTTGTAACATGAGATTACAGCTCTCAGGAAAGATTAAATGGAGATGGGTCTTTTTTCTATCGAAAACAACAAATTAAGCAGTGGCCTGATAGAAATCTTTAAAATTATCAGTTCTTTAAAATTATCAGTACTGTTGAGAGGGGTTGATGTGAGAGAGTCCAAAATCAGTGACCATTAATAAACAAGTCATAATTACAAGATAGTTACGAATAAATCCAAGGGGGCAATTTTGACAATTTGTTTATCACATGTTCAGAATGTGCAACTCATTACCATGGAAAGGAGTTGAGGAAACTGCTGAGATGTTTTCAAAAGGAAACTGGGCAAGCACATGAGAGAAAATGGAATCGAAAATCAGCTGAAAGGCTGAGATTTGATAGGTGTGACAGTCGGAGATGTATAAGACCATAAGACATAGGAGTGGCAGTAAGGCCTTTCGGCCCATCGAGTCCACTCCATCATTCAATCATGGCTGATTTCAACTCCATTTACCCGCTCTCTCTCCATAGCCCTTCATTCCTCGAGAAATCAAGAATTTATCAACTTCTGTCTTAAAGACACTCAACGTCCCGGCCTCCACCGCCCTCTGTGGCAATGAATTCCACAGACCCACCACTCTCTGGCTGAAGAAATTTCTCCTCATCTCTGTTCTAAAGTGACTCCCTTTTATTCTAAGGCTGTGCCCCCGGGTCCTAGTCTCCCCTGCTAATGGAAACAACTTCCCTACGTCCACCCTATCTAAGCCATTCATTATCTTGTAAGTTTCTATTAGATCTCCCCTCAATCTCTTAAACTCCAATGAATATAATCCCAGGATCCTCAGACGTTCATCGTATGTTAGGCCTACCATTCCTGGGATCATCCGTGTGAATCTCCGCTGAACCCGCTCCAGTGCCAGTATGTCCTTCCTGAGGTGTGGGGCCCGAGTAAGGACAGCAGCAGAATCTGTGACAGAATGGCCTGTTTGTGTCTTACATATTCACAGTAATTCAATGTAATCTCCTTTTACAGAATATTTGCAGATGTAAACATCATGTCGAGATCTGACAGTCACTTGATTCATCAGGACCGGCCTTTTAACGTGGAAGGAGAAATGTTTGTCTGTTTTGTCTTTCGGGAAAAAATTCAAAAATCACTGTGATTGGAAAAGCACCGAGACACAGACATCAAAGTAATTTTCCACAGTTAGCTGGAACTGAGCTTGATCCAATCACACAGCATGAAATTAAATTGCAGCATTTACATCAGGGAGTCACCGTACTCGGGCTTCAACTGATGATCCAAGCTGGAGAGACATAAGGACATTCGCACCAAAGGAATCAAGAAGCAGCAATTGGACATTCAGCCCCGTGAGCCTGTTCCACCATTTAATAACTTCACGGCTGATCTGACAGCGACTGCAAATCTGCATCCCACCTGCACCTGATAACTTGTCGATAACCATGGAGAAACCGTGGAAATGCGGGGACTGTGGGATGGGATGCTATTCTCCGTCTGAAATGCAAACTCATCGACGTATTCACACTGGGGAAAGGCCGTTCATCTGCTCCGTGTGTGGGAAGGGATTCACTCTGTCATCCCACCTCCTGACACACCAACTTGTTCATACTGATGAGAGCCCGTTTAAATGTGCTGACTGTGAGAAGAGCTTTAAAAGCAGAAATTATTTACTGACACATCAACGCACTCACACTGGGGAGAGGCCATTCACTTGCTCGGTGTGTGGGAAGGGATTCATTCGTGCATCTCACCTCCAGAGACACCAACTTGTTCATACTGATCAGAGACCTTTTAAATGTGCTGACTGTGAGAAGAGCTTTAGAAGCAGAAATAATTTACTGACACATCAACGCACTCACACTGGGGAGAGGCCATTCACCTGTCTGGAATGTGGGAAGGGATTTAATGATTTGTCAAACCTCCGGGCTCACCATCAGGTTCACTCTGACCAGAGACTGTTTAAATGTGCTGACTGTGAGAAGAGCTATAAAAGCAGAAATAATTTACTGATACATCAACGCACTCACACTGGGGAGAGGCCATTCACCTGCTCCGTGTGTGGGAAGAGATTCACATGTTCATCCGACCTTGTGATACACCAATTTGTTCACTCTGATCAGAGACCTTTTAAATGTGCTGACTGTGAGAAGAGTTTTAAAAGTAAAAAGCATTTACTGTCACATCAACGCACTCACACTGGGGAGAGGCCGTTCACCTGCTCCGTGTGTGTGAAGAGATTCACATGTTCATCCGACCTTCTGAAACACCAGCGAGTTCACACTGGGGAGAGACCGTACTCTTGCCCCGTGTGTGAGAAGAAATTCACTCGGTCATCCAACCTGACTTCACACCAACTTGTTCACACTGATCAGAAACCTTTTAAATGTTCTGAATGTGAAAAGAGATTTAAAAGAAAACCAAGTCTGCGGAAACACCAGTGAGTTCACACTGAAACAGAATCATAGAATTTACAGTGCAGAAGGAGGCCATTTGGCCCATCGAGTGCACCGGCCCTTGCAAAGAGCACCTTACTTAAGCCAACTTACCTCCAACCTAGCCCATAACCCCACCTAACCTTTTTGGATACTAAGGGCAATTTATCATGGACAATTCATCTAACCTGCACATCTTTGGATTGTGGGGGGAAACCGGAGCACCCAGAGGAAACCCACAAAGACACTGGGACAATGCGCAGACACCGCACAGACAGTGACCCAAGCCGGGAATCAAACCTGGGACCCTGGAGCTGTGAAGCAACAGTGCTAACCACTGTGCTACTGTGTCACCCAAACGTGGGAGCGGTACTTGGGAGAGGTTGTTCAACCGCTCCGTGTGTGGGAGGAGATTCACTCAGTCAAACAACCTGCACAGACATCAGCAAGTTCACAGGCAACAGCAGGGTTTAGATTCAGCTGTTGTTGCTGCTGTTAGTCACATCCAGGACTGAATGATGCCTGGACGTCTGTTTCCAGTGGGGCTCCACAGTTTCCGGTATATATCAATGATTTAGACTTAAATGTATGCACCAGGATTACACAAAAGGTGCAGATATGTTTTAGACAATGAGGGAGAAAGCCATGGACTGGGTCAGGTGGACAGAAAAATGGTAAATGGAAATTTAGATACGGAGAAGTTAGGAACACACGTCAGTTAATTCCCGATAAAAATAAGGTCACTGATTGGTGGGGAAGCTACAAATAATCCTTTTTAAAAAAAATAATAAATTCAGAGTACCCAGTTATTCTTATTTTTTTCCCAATTAAGGGGCAATTTAGCCTGGCCAATCCACCTAACCTGCACATCTTTAGGTGGTGGGGGTGAAACCCATGCAGACACGTGGAGAATGTGCAAACTCCACACGGACAGTGACCCCGGGCCGGGATTCAAACCCGGGTCCACAGCGCTGTAGTCCCAGTGCTCCACGTGCTGCCCTAGCTACATATAATTCAAATAACTTTATTGAACAGTTCTCAAATGGAAAGACACTTGCCCACATTAAAACTAAGGATCTGAAATTGACATTTGATCTAGCAAGTCATATTTAGGGCAAGATTATAAACAGAGGGCATTCATTTAAAGTGATTAGAAAAAGAAGCAATGGAGAGTGGGCAAAGAAGTGGCAGATGGAATACAATGTGGAAAAGTGTGAGGTTATGGACTTTCGAAGCAGGCATAGACTATTTTCTCAATGGGGAAATGCTGAGGAAATCACAAGCACAAAGGGAATTGGGAGTCCTTGTTCAAGATTCTCTTCAGGTTAACGTGCAGGTTCAGTCGGCAGTTAGGAAGGCAAATGCAATGTATTCATGTCGAGAGGGCTAGAATACAAGACCAGGGATGTAATTCTGAGGCTGTATAAGGATCTGATCAGACCCCATTTGGAGTATTATGAGCAGTTTTGGGCCCCGTATCTAAGAAGGACGTGTTGGCCTTGGAAAAGGTCCAGAGGAGGTTTACAAGAATGATCCCTGGAATGAAGAACTTGTCGTAAGAGGAACGGTTGAGGACTCTTGGTCTGTACTCGTTGGAGTTTAGAAGGATCTGGGGGATCTTATTAAAACTTACGGGATACTGCAAGGCCTGGGTAGAGTGGACATGGAGAAGATGTTTCCACTTGTTGGAAAAAGTAGAAGCAGTGGACACAATCTCAGACTAAAGGGCGATCGTTTAAAACAGAGTAAGAAGTCTCACAACACCAAGTTAAAGTCCAACCGGTTTGTTTCGACTCACTAGCTTCAGGGGCACAGTTCCTTCCTCAGATGATGATGAGGAATTAAAACAGAGGAGGAATTTCTTCAGCCAGAGGGCGGTGAATCTGTGGAAGTCTTTGTCACAGAATGCCGTGGAGGCCAAATCACTGACTGTCTTTAAGACAGAGATAGATAGATTCTTGATTAATAAGAGGATCAGCGTTTATGGGGAGAAGGCAGGAGAATGGAGATGAGAAAAATATCAGGCATGATTGAATGGCGGAGCAGATTCAATGGGCCGAGTGGCCTAATTCTGTTCCTATGTCATATGATGTGAAGAAAAACATTCTGTGCTGCATGTGGGATCATGAATGCACTGCTCGAAAATGTGGTGGAGGCAGATTCAATTGATGCCTTGAAAATAATTGGACAACTATCTGTTACTATCAGATCAGCCATGACCTTATTAAATGGTGGAGCAGACTGGGCTGAATAGCCAACTCCAGCTCCTTGGTCATCTGTTCGTATCCTTTGAGGACAAAAATATCTGCAGAGTTCAGGGCCAATGACAGCGGATTGTGACTGTTGCAGAACGTTGGCACAGAGACAATTTGTTGAGTGCCTTTGTTTTGTGCTGTCATCTTTCTATGTCACTGTGTTATGAGGGAAATGCAGAGCACCAATGCAAGAGAGGCAGATTGCTCCCGAGGTACAGTGAAAAGTATTATTCTGCGAGCAGCTCAAACAGATCATTTTGTATATGAAACGAAAATAAATTAAAAAGAAAATACATAATATGGCAACACAATGTAAATATACAGACAAAGGCATTTAGTGCAGAATACAGGAGTGTAGTATTAATCAGGTCAGTCCATAAGAGGGTTGTTTAGGAGTCTGGTAACAGCGGGGAAGAAGCTGTTTTCAATCTGTTTGTGCGTGTTCTCAGACTTTTGTATCTCCTGCCCGATCGAAGAAGTTGGAAGAGTGAGTAAGCCGGATGGGAGGGGTCTTTAATTATGCTGCCCGCTTTCCCCAGGCAGCGGGAGATGTGGATAGAGCCAGTGGGTGGGAGGCAGGTTTGTGTGATGGACTGGGCTGTGTTCACTACTCTCTGACGTTTCTTGCGGTCTTGGGCAGAGCAGTTGCCATACCAGGCTGTGATGCAGCCAGATAGGATGCTTTCTATGGTGCATCTGTAAAAGTTGGTAAGAGTCAGTGTGGACATGCCAAATTTCCTTAGTTTCCTGAAGAAGTATAGGCGCTGTTGTGCTTTCTTGGTGGTAGCGTCGATGTGCGTGGACCAGGACAGATTTTTGGTGATGGAAACCCTGTGCCCAGTGCAGGAGAGACTGGTTGTTGGGCAGTGTGAGCTGAACATACATGGCTGGATAAAGATTAAGGCAGATGTCAAGACCCTTGGCGTGAAAACAAGTCTGGAGGGAGTGGGTCAAAAAACCTGGAGGGTTGCATTTCGCATGAATCATGAGTGTGACCCAGTCACAATTATGAACAGTAAACAAATCTATCACTGGTTTGATGAGATGATTTACCGTGTCCCAGGTGTTGTAAATACTGTACATACTGTAGATCAGCCTGCTTGCTGCCCATGTCTAAGTGATATCTTATCAGAATAATGTGCTTCTGTATTAAATAAAGTATCCAAACCTCTCATTGTGCTTCATGCCCAGCATCTTGCCTGTGGATCTTCTGTTTTGCTAACTGGGAAATAGAATCTTCCTGTTTACTAATTGCTCTATGGCTGCTGTGTTACCCAGAATCCCCCACAAACAGAATGTTCCCGATCAGTGAGTGTACGAGGCCAGTGCACAGGTGCAGTGTGGGTGTGTGTTCTGAGCATGCTCAGTGTCAGTCATGGTGAGAGAGTGAGGAGGAGCTGGGTTGAACACAACAGTGAGCTGTAACCCTGTGAGAAGGGCATCTCCCAGTCTCTGACTCTCCTGCAGCTTCCTGTCATGATTGAGTTGGACAAGGAACTTTCATCATTTGAGCTGGAAAAGGCCATTGCTGAGCAAGCAGCAAGGTGCCCGGCAAGGATGGAATTCCAGCTGAACTGCTCACACACGGAAAGTCCCATCGACTGTCACACCTTCCTGCCCTCCCCTTTTGGGCTGTGAGACTGGTCCACGGAACGTGTGTGATGCAATAAAAACAGCAGTGACAGAGGAGACAGCATCAACTACAGGGACATCTCACTCCTTAGAGTCAGGGGAAGACCTTCACTTGGGTGATGTTTAAAAGATTCATCGACTTGCAAACTGAGTTTATCCAGAAGCACAGTGCGGTTTCTCTGCTGACCGATCTACGGTGAAAATGATCTTCTCCACACACCAGCTACAAGGGAAGAGAACAATTGGGATTTGATCTAAAGTGTCAGTACTGAGAAAGTGAAATGTTCTAATTACTGAGTGAAAGTAAACCTTTCAGTGCGAATCACAATTTACTGGTACAAATGGAAAAGGCACTAAAATGTTTCAATCTCTGAAGATAAACTTCAGCCTTGAAGTTATGTTTCGGAGCTCACAAGCTGTGGGAAGCTTTGTGAATGTTTCCTCTTCCCTTTTGTAAACAAGCAGAGAAGTTAACCCTTTCCCCTGACAGCACGGCAATGATTTGAAATAACGATTTTGCCTTTTAAAGATTTGGCTTCATCCCATTTGTTGGGGTGATATTTCCAGCTGCGGGAATCATCGCGGGCGGGATGAAAATTTGCTGGAACAGTTTTTAAATAATAATCTTTAGTCACAAGTAGGCTTACATTAACACAGCAATGAAGTTACTGTGCAAATCCCCGAGTCGCCACATTCCAGCACCTGTTCGGGTACACGGAGGGAGAATTCAGAATGTCTAAATTACCGAACAGCACGTTTTTCGGGACTTCTGGGAGGAAACCAGAGCACCCGGAGGAAACCCACGCAGACACGGTGAGAACATGTAGACTCCGCACAGACAATGACGCAAGCCGGGGATTGAACTTGGACCCTGGTACTGTGAAGCAACAGTGCTAACCACTGTGCTACCTGGCCGCCCCTTTAAAGGTCCTTTACCTTGGGCGGGAATTTCCGGTCTGGGCTTGGGGAGTTTGGGAAGGTGGAGGAGTGCGACCGGAAAATCCCACCTGTTATCTTTCAAAATAAAATTCTTGGGAATGGGAAATGAGGGAGTTATCTCCGAGCTGATTGGAAATACCTGGATCTGTGTCTCTGTATGTCCCACTTGGAATAAAAGACAAAAGTCACACCATCAAATGGGAATTGGAATAACTCAGCCTGGGTATAGTTCAATAGAACAGATCAATCTATCGGGGAGATGATGGGCTGGGGTAAAGTCACTGGACTAGTCGGCCAGGACAATGCTCTGGGGACATGGGTTCAAACCCCATCACAGTCACTGGAGGAATTTAAATTCAGTTAATGGAAGCTGGCCTGAGTTACCATGTGGTTCAGTAATGATTCTGGTGTCCTTACCTGGTCTGGCCGAACCCTCAGTGAGGTGCTGGACTCTGAAATGGTCTTCAGGCAATTAGGAATGGCCACATCGCATGAAAAAAATACTTTTTTAAACAATCAGTCATCCAGGTACATTCCAGTACATGAAAATAGTCAATCTCTGGTGATGTTTGTACCTTTCCCTCTGCACTTTTTAACAAAACTATGCTTGATAGTCTGGCTACTACCCGAGGCGTTGCACCATGCAGGGTGGGGTGGGAGAGATACGTCAAGATCTTGAGACAGACACCACTGCCCCCGCTGTGAGTGTGCAGATGTGATTTGTTACATATGGAGTAACTGACATGTGAAATGCAGGGTGAGCCTGCAATGAATAATAATAATCGCTTATTGTCACAAGTAGGATTCAATGAAGTTACTGTGAAAAGCCCCTAGTTGCCACATTCCGCCGCCTGTTCGGGGAGGCCGGTACGGGAATTGAACCCGCGCTGCTGGCCATGTTCTGCATTACAAGCCAGCTGTTTAGCCCACTGGAGACACTGATCTGGGACCAGTAAACCATTCCTAGGAGATTGTCACCTCCAGCCCTGGAGATCAGCATCTCACCTCGAGCCACTCAGTATCCCCCTGATGTGGGGCAAGTAAACTGGTTTGTGATGCAGAGCCAGGCCAACAGCATGGGTTCAATTCCCATACCGGCTGATCCAGGGTCAAATGTCTTTTCTGTCTATTTAGCTGATGCATTATATCTAAACTGTTGCTTCTTAATCAACTGCTTTAAAATCACCTATGATTTCGACCCCCTTTTTGGATAATCTGTGACTCCTGGACACTTGTCCATGAGAGTAAGGGAAGGTCTGAGAACTGAAATAATCTAGAGTAATGAAGAGGTGTTAGTTGTGGCTCAGTGGTTACATTCTTATCTCAGAGTCAGGAGGTTGTGGGTTCAAATCCACCTCCAGAAACATGAGCATCAAATCCGGGTTGATATTCTGATACAGCCCTGAGAGAGCACTGCACTGTCAGAGGTCCCACCTTCCAGATCAGACCTTCAACTCTGGCCCCATCTGCCCTCAGTTGGGTGTAAAGGTTCCCATGATGTTATTCCAAAGAGCAGGGGAGTTCTCCCTGGTTTACTGCTTAATATTCATCCCTCAACAAACATCAGGGGCTTAGACGGGGTGGAGTTTGTAAGGAGCATCCAGGAGGGCTTCTTAAAACAATATGTAGACAGTCCAACTAGGGAAGGGGCGGTACTGGACCTGGTATTGGGGAATGAGCCCGGCCAGGTGGTAGATGTTTCAGTAGGGGAGCATTTCGGTAACAGTGACCACAATTCAGTAAGTTTTAAAGTACAGGTGGACAAGGATAAGAGTGGTCCTAGGATGAATGTGCTAAATTGGGGGAAGGCTAATTATAACAATATTAGGCGGGAACTGAAGAACAGAGATTGGGGGCGGATGTTTGAGGGCAAATCAACATCTGACATGTGGGAGGCTTTCAAGTGTCAGTTGAAAGGAATTCAGGACCGGCATGTTCCTGTGAGGAAGAAGGATAAATACGGCAATTTTCGGGAACCTTGGATAACGAGAGATATTGTAGGCCTCGTCAAAAAGAAAAAGGAGGCATTTGTCAGGGCTAAAAGGCTGGGAACAGACGAAGCCTGCGTGGAATATAAGGAAAGTAGGAAGAAACTTAAGCAAGGAGTCAGGAGGGCTAGAAGGGGTCACGAAAAGTCATTGGCAAATAGGGTTAAGGAAAATCCCAAGGCTTTTTACACGTACATAAAAAGCAAGAGGGTAGCCAGGGAAAGGGTAGGCCCACTGAAGGATAGGCAAGGGAATCTATGTGTGGAGCCAGAGGAAATGGGCGAGGTACGAAATGAATACTTTGGATCAGTATTCACCAAAGAGAAGAAATTGGTAGATGTTGAGTCTGGAGAAGGGTGTGTAGATAGCCTGAATCACATTGAGATCCAAAAAGACGAGGTGTTCGGTGTCTTAAAAAATATTAAGGTAGATAAGTCCCCAGGGCCTGATGGGATCTACCCCAGAATACTAAAGGAGGCTGGAGAGGAAATTGCTGAGGCCTTGACAGAAATCTTTGGATCCTCACTGTCTTCAGGGGATGTCCCGGAGGACTGGAGAATAGCCAATGTTGTTCCTCTGTTTAAGAAGGGTAGCAAGGATAATCCAGGGAGCTACAGGCCGGTGAGCCTTACTTCAGTGGTAGGGAAATTACTGGAGAGAATTCTTTGAGACAGGATCTACTCCCATTTGGAAGCAAATGGACGTATTAGTGAGAGGCAGCATGGTTTTGTGAAGGGGAGGTCGTGTCTCACTAACTTGATAAGAGTTTTTTGAGGAGGTCACTAAGATGATTGATGCAGGTAGGGCAGTGGATGTTGTCTATATGGACTTCAGTAAGGCGTTTGACAAGGTCCCTCATGGTAGACTAGTACAAAAGGTGAAGTCACACGGGATCAGGGGTGAGCTGGCAAGGTGGATACAGAACTGGCTAGGTCATAGAAGGCAGAGAGTAGCAATGGAAGGATGCTTTTCTAATTGGTGTTCCACAGGGATCAGTGCTGGGACCTTTGCTCTTTGTAGTATATATAAATGATTTGGAGGAAAATGTAACTGGTCTGATCAGTAAATTTGCAGACGACACAAAGGTTGGTGGAATTGCAGATAGCGATGAGGACTGTCAGAGGATACAGCAGGATTTAGATTGTTTGGAGACTTGGGCGGAGAGATGGCAGATGGAGTTTAATCCGGACAAATGTGAGGTAATGCATTTTGGAAGGTCTAATGCAGGTAGGGAATATACAGTGAATGGTAGAACCCTCAAGAGTATTGAAAGTCAAAGAGATCTAGGTGTACAGGTCCACAGGTCATTGAAAGGGGCAACACAGGTGGAGAAGGTAGTCAAGAAGGCATACGGCATGCTTGCCTTCATTGGCCGGGGCATTGAGTATAAGAATTGGCAAGTCATGTTGCAGCTGGCTAGAACCTTAGTTAGGCCACACTCGGAGTATAGTGTTCAATTCTGGTCGCCACACTACCAGAAGGATGTGGAGGCTTTAGAGAGGGTGCAGAAGAGATTTACCAGAATGCTGCCTGGTATGGAGGGCATTAGCTATGAGGAGCGGTTGAATAAACTTGGTTTGTTCTCACTGGAACAAAGGAGGTTGAGGGGAGACCTGATAGAGGTCTACAAAATTATGAGGGGCATAGACAGAGTGGATAGTCAGAGGCTTTTCCCCAGGGTAGAGGGGTCAATTACTAGGGGGCATAGGTTTAAGGTGAGAGGGGCAAGGTTTAGAATAGATGTACGAGGCAAGTTTTTTACGCAGAGGGCAGTGGGTGCCTGGAACCCGCTACCGGAGGAGGTGGTGGAAGCAGGGACGATAGTGACATTTAAGGGGCATCTTGACAAATACATGAATAGGATGGGAATAGAGGGATACGGACCCAGGAAGTGTAGAAGATTGTAGTTTAGTCGGGCAGCATGGTCGGCACGGGCTTGGAGGGCCGAAGGGCCTGTTCCTGTGCTGTACATTTCTTTGTTCTTGTTCTTATCACTGAACAGATTATCTGGTCACAATCACATTTCTGTTTGTGGGATCTTTCTGCGCACATTTGATGACTGTATTTCCTACATTACCACAGTGACTACACTTCAAAAGATCCTCATTGGCTGTAAAGCACTTTGGAACATCCTGAAGTTGTGAAAGGCGCAATATAAATACAAGTCTTCCATTAACAACGGAGAAAAGACCCAACAATGGAACAGTCAGTAAGAGGACATCAATCAGTCTCCTCTTATCTTAGAGAAATCAAGGACTCCAACACTGTGTGTTTGACACAAAGCAGATTTAGAACATAGACATAGAAAAATACAGCACAGAACAGGCCCTTCGGCCCACGATGTTGTGCCGAACCTTTGTCCTAGATTAATCATAGATTATCATTGAATTTACAGTGCAGAAGGAGGCCATTCGGCCCATTGAGTCTGCACCGGCTCAATCCGGTCTACAAATCCGTCCAACCGGATTTAATTAATCTCTATCCAGAACTTTAAACTCCAGTTACAGGGATTATTAACATCAACTGAAACAAACTTTAACTTTCAGAATGCACATGGTTCAGTCCTCGATGTGATTCACAGCAGCAAGAACAGCAGAATCCAACTCCTATAACTTGTGGAATCGCCGGTGTATTTGCAGGGTGAATGAATGAGAGAATCTCTTCCCACACTGAGAGCAGGTGAATGGCCTCTCCCTGGTGTGAATTCACTGGTGTATCTGCAGGGTGGATGAATAAGTAAATCCCTTCCCACTCTCGGAGCAGTGGACGGTCTCACTCCAGTGTGAACGCATTGGTGAGTCAGCAGATCCATTTCGCTTCTAAAGCTCTTCTCACAGTTAGAACACATAAAATGTCTTGTGTCAGAGTGAACATGTTGGTGTGAAGTGAGATGGGTTCGAGTTTTACAGCACAAAACAAGGCCCTTTGTCCCATTGTGTCTGCCGGCTATCAAGCACCAATCTATTCTAATCTCAGTTTCAGGGATTATTAACATCAACTCAAACAAACTCCAGCTGTCAGAATGAATATGGTTCTGTCCTGGATATGATTTTGGTTCAGTCCTGGATGTGATTAACGTCAATAACAGCAGAGTAATGTAGGCACTTGTGAACTCGCTGGTGTGTCTGCAAGGTGAATGACTGAATGAATCCCTTCCCACACAGGGAACAGATGAACGCTCCCTCCCTGGTGTGAATGTGCTGGTGTTTCAGCCGGAGGGACTGCTACAAAGAAAATTACAGCACAGGAACAGGCCCTTCGGCCCTCCACGCCTGTGCCGACCATGCTGCCCGACTAAACTACAATCTTCTACACTTCCTGGGTCCGTATCCCTCTATTCCCATCCTATTCATGTATTTGTCAAGATGCCCCTTAAATGTTACTATCGTCCCTGCTTCCACCACCTCCTCCAGCAGTGAGTTCACGGCACCCACTACCCTCTGTGTAAAAAAAATAGCCTCGAACATCAACTCTAAACCTTACTCCTCGCACCTTAAACCTATGCCCCTTAGAAATTGACCCCTCTACCCTGGGGAAAAGCCTCTGACTATCCACTCTGCCTATGCCCCTCATAATTTTGTAGATCTCTATCAGGTCGCCCCTCAACCCCCGTCATTCCAGTGAGAACAAACCGAGTTTATTCAACTGCTCCTCATAGCTAATGCCCTCCATACCAGGCAACATTCTGGTAAATCTCTTCTGCACCCTCTCTAAAGCCTCCACATCCTTCTGGTAGTGTGGCGACCAGAATTGAACACTAATCTTAAGTGTGACCTAACTAAGGTTCTATACAGCTGCAACATGACTTGCTAATTCTTATACTCAATGCCCCGGCCAATGAAGGCAAGCATGCCATATGCTTTCTTGACTACCTTCTCCACCTGTGTTGCCCCTTTCAGTGACCTGTGGACTTGTACACCTAGATCTGCGGAACACCACTAGTCACACCCCTCAAATTAGAAAAGCATCCTTCCATTGCTACTCTCTGCCTTCTATGACCTAGCCAGTTCTGTATCCACCTTGCCAGCTCACCCCTGATCCCGTGTGACTTCACCTTTTGTACGAGTCTACCACGAGGGACCTTGTCAAAGGCCTTACTGAAGTCCATATAGACAACATCCACTGCCCTACCTGCATCAATCATCTTTGTGACCTCTTCGAAAAACTCTATCAAGTTAGTGAGACACGACATCCCCTTCACAAAACCATGCTGCCTCTCACGAATACGTCCATTTGCTTCCAAATGGGAGTAGATCCTGTCTCGAAGAATTCTCTCCAGTAATTTCCCTACCACTGACGTAAGGCTCACCGGCCTGTAGTTCCCTGGATTATCCTTGCTACCCTTCTTAAACAGAGGAACATCATTGGCTATTCTCCAGACCTCCGGGATTTCACCTGAAGACAGTGAGGATCCAAAGATCTCTGTCAAGGCCTCAGCAATTTCCTCTCTAGCCTCCTTCAGTATTCTGGGGTAGATCCCATCAGGCCCTGGAGACTTATCTACCGTAATATTTTTCAAGACGCCCAACACATCATCTTTTTGGATCTCAATGTGACCCAGGCTATCTACACACCCTTCTCCAGACTCAACATCCACCAATTCCTTCTCTTTGGTGAATACTGATGCAAAGTATTCATTTAGTACCTCGCCCATTTCCTCTGGCTCCACACATAGACTCCCTTGCCAATCCTTCAGTGGGCCAACCCTTTCCCTGGCGACCCTGCTTTTTATGTACATGTAAAAAGCCTTGGGATTTTCCTTAACCCTATTTTCCAATGACTTTTCGTGACCCCTTCTAGCCCTCCTGACTCCTTGCTTAAGTGCTGAGTGAATCCCTTCCCACACACAGAGCAGTTGAACTGCCTCTCTCCAGTGTGACTGCGCTGGTGAACCAGCAGATCCATTTTGCCTTTGAAGCTCTTCTCACAGGCGGAACATTTAAAAGGTCTCGTGTCAGAGTGAACACGTTGGTGTGAAATGAGGTGGGTAGACTGAGTGAATCCCTTCCCACACACAAGGTAGGTGAATGGTCTCTCCCAAGTGTGACCACGCTATAAATATCCCTTTAGTTCCAAAGGTGAAGTGGGGTTACGGGGAGAGAGAAGGGAAAGTGTGCCTGGGTGGGGTGTTCTTTTGTAGGGTTGGTGCAAACTCAATGGGCCGAATGGCCTCCTTCTGCACTGGAGGGATTCTATGCTGCAGACCTGTTGAGTTAATCTGGCATTTTCAGTTTTAATTCTAAATTACACACATTTTTTATTCATTAATTATATTTATTGAACCACTATACCATCAACTCCCAGGAGCAGTGTGTTGATGTTTCAGTTATTCCGGCCTTGGGTGACTGTGTGGACTTTGTACATTCTCCCCGTGTCTGTGTGGGTCCCCTCCGGGTGTTGCAGTTTTCTCCCACAGTCCAAAGATGTGCAGGTTCGGTGGATTGGCCACACTAAATTGCCCCTTCGTGTCCAAAGGTTAGGCGGGGTTACGGGAATAGGGTGGAGGCATGGGCTTAGGTAGGGGGCCGGTTCCGAAGGCCGGTGCAAACTCGATGGGTCGAATGGCCTCCTTATGCACTGTAAATTCTATGATTCTGTAGGATTTTCTCTCTCAATCTGATCCGCTGGGTGTGTCTAGTGGCATTTACCTGACGGTAGCACATTGGGTCGCACAGTTGCTTCACAGCGTCAGGGTTCTAGTTCAATTCCCACTTGGGTCACTGTCTGTGCGGAGTCTGCACGTTCTCTCTGTGTCTGCATGGGTTACCTCCGGCTGCTCCGGTTTCCTCCCACAATTCCCAAAAGACGTGCTTGTTAGGTGAATTGGACATTCTGAATTCTCCCTCTGTGTACCCGAACAGGCACCGGAGTGTGGTAACTAGGGGCTTTTCACAGTAACTTCATTGCAGTGTTAATGCAAGCCTACTTGTGACAATAATAAACATTATATGTTTGTGTATTTTAGGCAACAGGTGGAACTTCCTTGGTTCTCCTTGTTGTCCCCTCAGATATTCCACCTGTTTTTGGTTAATGTGTCTGGAGTCTGAGTTCTTCCAGTCCGTCTCCAATTCTCCTTCCTGTCTCGGGTATATTGGTCTAGGTAGCTTGGTGTTGCGATTTGTGTTGTTTAGTTGTCTGTCTGTCTGTCTCCAGCAGGTATTGTTGTCTCTCGATAATGACTGTGCTGCTACCCTTGCTTCTAGTCTTCTGAACGGTGTTGGATCCAAGCTCCCGGATTGTCTGTCTTTCTCTCCGGGTAAGATTCTGTTTGTATCTTGTATTTCACTGTGACAGGGCAGAGACCTGATTGAAGGGATTCTAACATGAGAGTTCTGGGAAAGATAGGCAAGGATTTGGGAGTGACAACATGTTCAAAGTGTTTGGAGAGGAGAGGGAAGTTGAAGATGGGGCAGTAATTTGTAAGGATGGCAGGGTCAAGGGTTTGTTTTATTGAGGAGGGGTTGATGATGGCAGATTTGAAAGACAGAGGGACAGTACCAGAAGAGAGAGAAATGTTGACAATATCCATGGACACAGGGTAGTTGGCTGATCAGTAGCTCAGTGGGAATAAGGTCGATGGAGCGGGAGCTGGGTCTCATGGACAAGATGAGCTCTGAGAGGGTATGAGGGGAGATGGGAGAGAAACTAGAGAAAGATGTGGGTTCAGGGCTCAGGAAAGGATGAAATTTAGAGACACTTTGGTCCGGTGGGCTCGTGGGAGGGAGGGCAGCAGCAGAGGCAGCTGATCGGATTTACTCAAACTCAGTCACAAAGAAGCTCCACAAGCTCCTCACACGTCTTGTTGGAGGTGAGGATGGAAGAGACAAGGAAGAGCGAGAGTACTTCAAAAGGATCTAACTTTTGTCAGAGAGGTATTTAACACAAATCAACTTTATTTGACTTTTAGCCCCTGTAAATGGGCTGGAGTTTGTTATCAGCAGAAAGAGACCCAAATGAATGTGAGGAACAGCAAAATCCAATCACTGTGGTTCCTTATGGCCACGTTGGTGTCTCAGCAGGTTGGATGACTGAGTGAATCTCTTCCCACACTTGGAGCAGGTGAATGGCCTCTCCCCAGTGTGAATTCGCTGGTGACTCAGCAGGGCAGATGACTGAGTGAATCCCTTTCCACACTTGGAGCAGGTGAATGGCCTCTCCCCAGTGTGAATTCGCTGGTGACTCAGCAGGGCAGATGACTGAGTGAATCCCTTCCCACACTTGGAGCAGGCAAATGGCCTCTCCCCAGTGTGAATTCGCTGATGTTCAGTGAGCTGAGTTGATCGCCTGAACCCAGTCCCGCAGTGAGAGCACCTAAACGGTCTCTCGTCAGTGTGAACATGTTGATGGCGCATCAATTCCCCAGAACCTTTATAGAACTTCCCGCAGTCTGAACATTGGAACGGTCTCTCATCAGTGTGAACTCGCTGGTGTGTCTGCAGGGCGGATGAGTGACTGAATCCCTTCCCACACTGAGAGCACGTGAATGGTCTCTCTCCAGTGTGAATACGTTGATGTTTCTGCAGGGTGGATGAATCACTGAATCCCTTCCCACACATAGAGCAGCTGAATGGCCTCTTCCCAGTGTGAACTCGCTGGTGTCTCCGCAGGTTGGCTGAAAAAGTAAATCCCTTCCCACACTTGGAGCAGGTGAATGGCCTCTCCCCAGTGTGAATACGTTGGTGTTTCCGCAGGGCGGATGACTCAGTGAATCCCTTCCCACACTTGGAGCAGGTGAATGGTCTCTCCCCACTGTGACTGCGTCGATGAGTTTCCAACTTGGATGGGGAAGTGAATCCTTTCCCTCAGTCCGCACATTTCCACGGTTTCGTGTCAGTGTGACTGCATTTGTGGCTTGTGAGGCCTGATGATCGAGCAAATCCTCGTCCACACACACAACACGTGTACGGTTTCTCCCCACTGTCAACGATGCTTTTTCCTTCCATGTTCAAAGTACGATGATATTCAGGATATGATAAATTGAGGACTCTGTCAGATCCTGATGTGATGCTTGGTTTGAGTTTCCGGACTTTGAAGCCTCCCCTTCGAACACCCTGTGAAACTGATTGAAAACAGAAAATAGGGAGTGAGAGAGAACCCACAAAAACACAAAGGCAGGTTGTGAAATTGAGCTGAATGAATCTGGTCATTTGTGGGGCCGGCACTGGGAAAAAGTGACCAATGAAACTGCTGGATTGTTGTAAAAACACAACTGGCCCCTTTGGGAGGAGAGGGAAAGAGGTGAAGAGGGATTTTGTATATCTACTCTCTAATTAAGAGAGTAGTTGGCAAAGCAAATTCGATCTTGAGTTTCATAATCAGTAATATTGATACCAAAACTAAGCTTCTGGTGGCACAGTGATTAGCACTGCTGCCTCACAGCACCAGGGACGCGGGTTCAATTCCGGCCTTGGTGACTGCCTGTGTGGAGTTTGCACTTTCTCCCCGTGTCTGCGTGGGTTTCCACCCGGTGCTCAGGTTTCCTCCAACAGACCAAAGAAGAGAAAGTTAGGTGGATTGGCCTTGATAAATTGCCCCTTAGTGTCCAGGGATGTGCAGATAAGGTGGGGCTATGGGGTTACAGGGACAGTGCAGGGGTGTGGGCCTAGGCAGGGTGCCCTTTCAGAGGATAGGTGCAGAGTCGATGGGCCGAATGGCCCCCTTCTGCACTGTAGGAATTTTATGGTTCTAATTATATATAAGAATCTTTATAAAGCTCTGGTCACCACTCTTCATTGGATTGGATTTGTTTATTGTAACGTGTACCAAGGTGAAAAGTATTTTTCTGCGAGCAGCTCTACAGATCATTAAGTACAGGAAAAGAAAAGAAAATGCATAATAGGCAACTCAAGGTATACAATGTAACTACATCGACACCGGCATCAGGTGAAGCATACGGGGGTGTAGCGTTAATCAGGTCAGTTCATAAGAGGGTCATTTAGGAGTCTGGTAACGGCGGGGAAGAAGCTGTTTTCGACAATGTTCGAGCGTGTTCACCTTCAGGAAGAATGTGAAGGTTCTTGAGAAGGTGCAGAGGAGATTTACCAGAATGGTTCCAGCAAAGGAGGTTGAGGGGAGATTTGATTCAGGTACACAAGATTATGCCAGGTTTCCATCAGGTGGACAAAGAAACTCTGTTTCCAGTCACTGATCGTACAAGCAGTCGGGACACAGATTTAAAGTTTTGGGTAAAGCCTGGATTGAACAATATAAGATCCTGAGGGGTCTTGACAGGGTGGATGTGGAGAGTAGAGGATGTAGAATCTGGAACAAGGGGGGTCACTGTTGCAAAATAAGGGGTCACCTATTTCAGATGGGGATAAGGATTTTTTTTTCTCTTGAGGGTTGCAAGACAGGGATTGGCACAGTGGTTAGCACTGCTGCCTCACAGCACCAGGGACTCAAGATTCAATACCGACCCTGGGTGACTGTGTGGGGTTTGCACGTTCTCCCCATGTCTGTGTGGGTTTCCTCCGGGTGCTCCAGTTTCCTCACACAATTCAAAGATGTGCAAGCTCGGTGGATCGGCCATGCTAAATTGCCCCTTCGTCTCCAAGGATGTGCACATTGGGTGGGGATATGAGGATGGAGTGGGTGGGATGGGGAGTGGCCTGGGTAGAGTGCTCTTTCAGAGGGTTGGTGCAGACCTGATGGGCCGAATGGGCTCCTTCTGCACTGTAGGGATTCTATGACTTTGGAACTTCCGTCCTTCAAATGCAGTGGAAGGAGTGTCCTTGAATATTTTTTTTAAAATAAATTGAAGTGCCCAATTCATTTTTTCCAATTATTGGGCAATTTGGCGTGACCAACCCACCCAACCTGCACATCTTTGGGTTGTGGGGGTGAAACCCATTCAAACACGGGGAGAATGTGCAAACTCCACATAGAGACCCAGAGTCTTGATCGAACCTTGGACCTCGGTGCCGTGAGGCAGCAGTGCTAACCACTACACACCGTGCTGCTCGGTCTTTGAATATTTTTAAGGCAGGGATGGATAGATTCTTGATAAGCAAGAGGGTGAAAGGTATCGGGGTCGGCAGGAATGTGGAGGGAGGTTAAAATTTTTGAATGATGGAGCAGGCTCAAGGGGCCGACTCCGGGTTTGTATGTAAGGAGCAGGCTCAAGGGGCCAGCTACTAGTTTGTGTGTAAGGAGCAGGCTCGAGGGGCCGACTCCTAGTTTGTGTGTAAGGAGCAGGCTCGAGGGGCCGACTCCTAGTTTGTGTGTAAGGAGCAGGCTCAAGGGGCCGACTCCTAGTTTGTGTGTAAGGAGCAGGCTCAAGGGGCTGACTCCTAGTTTGTGTGTAAGGTGCAGGCTCGAGCGGCCGACTCCTGGTTTGTATGTAACGAGCAATCTCGAGGGGCCGACTCCTAGGTTGTGTGTAAGGAGCAGGCTCGAGACGCCGACTCCTAGTTTGTGTGTAAGGAGCAGGCTCGAGGGGCCGACTCCTAGTTTGTGTGTAAGGAGCAGGCTCGAGGGGCCGACTCCTAGTTTGTGTGTAAGGAGCAGGCTCGAGCAGCCGACTCATAGTATGTGTGTAAGGAGCAGGCTTGAGGGGCCGACTCCTGGGTTGTGTGTAAGGAGCAGGGCCGAGGGACCGACTCCTGGGTTGTGTGTAAGGAGCAGGCTCGAGGGGCCGACTCCTGGGTTGTGTGTAAGGAGCAGGCTCGAGCAGCCGACTCCTAATATGTATGTAACGAGCAATCTCGAGGCGCCGACTCCTAGTTTGTATGTAAGGAGCAGGCTCGAGGGGCCAACTATTTTTTTCAGAGACCCAAAAATCGTTTTTACTGTCCTAATGATTTTCCAGAGATCCAGGCATGAATCTCACCAAGGCTGAAGGTAAAATTTTAATTAATTTAAAGTCTACTGCTGACCATGATGGCATGAACTGCGAGCCTGGACAGGATGCCAACTCTCCTGGATTGACTGACTGGAGTCTCCAGGATTTGATTTTATTCATTTGTGGGAGTCACTGGCTGGGCCAACATTTATTGCCCATCCCTAATTTAGCTAGAAATGAGTGGCTTGCTCGGCCAATTGTCGATTGTTATAAAGACCCATCTGGTTCACTCATGTCCTTCAGTGAAGGAAATCTTCTATCCTTACCTGGTCTGGCCTACATGTGATTCCAGATCCACAGTTAACTGGCTGACTCTTAAAATGCTCTCTGAGATGCAGTCAGTTCAAGGGCAATTAGTGCTGGGCAGTGAATGCTGGCCCAGCCAGCGACACCCACATCCCGTGAATGAATAGAAAAGAAAATCTGCCATCCTTACCTGGTCTGGCCGACATGAACATAGAGTGCAGAAGGAGGCCATTCGGCCCATCAGGTCTGCACCGACCCACTTAAGCCCTCACTTCCACCCTATCCCCGTAACCGAATAACCCCTCCTAACCTTTTTGGACACTAAGGGCAATTTAGCATAGATTATCATAGAATTTACAGTGCAGAAGGAGGCCATTCGGCCCATCGAGTCTGCACCGGCTCTTAGAAAGAGCACCCTACCCAAGGTCAACACCTCCACCCTATCCCCATAACCCAGTAACCCCACCCAACACTAAGGGCAATTTTGGACACTAAGGGCAATTTATCATGGCCAATCCACCTAACATGCACATCTTTGGACAGTAGGAGGAAACCGGAGCACCCGGAGGAAACCCACGCACACACGGGGAGGATGTGCAGACTCCGTACAGACAGTGACCCAGCGGGGAATCGAACCTGGGACCCTGGCGCTGTGAAGCCACAGTGCTGGCCACTTGGTGCTGCTGTGTTGCCCAATCCATTCTTTTATTTCCTCTAGACCCAACTATCCTAACGCACCTTCGGATGACCTCCCACATTCAACCGCCCTGTAATATTGCGTGAATCCAAAACTCTTGCTTATTCACACCAAGACGTGGTCACCCATCACCCCTGGCTCACTGCCCTATAAAATTTCCCATTAAAGAAGCACCTTTTCCTCCAGGGTTGTGTCTCCCTATCTCTGTCATCTCATGCAGCCGCCGAGATGTTTGCTCTCATCTAATTCTGGACGCAGACTGAGATAGACCATTGTTAATCAATGGAAGGGAATCAAGGTTATGGGGATAAGACGGGAAAGTGGAGTTGAGGATATCAGATCAGCCACGATTTCATGGAATGGCAGGGCAGACTCGATGGGCCGAATGGCCTACTTCTGCTCTGCATCTTACATCTTATGGTCATGAGCATTTGCAATATTAATCACTCTATGAATGGTGGCTGTTCTTTCAGTTGCCTGATAGCCAAGCTCTGGAAATTCTTTCTTCAACCTCCGCTGCTCACTCCTTTACTTGCCTATTTTAAAACCTACCTTGTATACAAGCTTTTGTCCACCTGCTCTGATATCTCCCTGTGTGGCTCAGTGTCAAATGTTGCTTTGAATTGGGCGACACCTCGATGCCTTAGAAAAAATAATGGATCAAATTGAAGCATGTTTCTCTCTTTCAAATCCTCGACATGTTGCATAATTACTCTTGGTGGCTGAGGGTGCACCAGGATGTCCCTCGCCACCTGAACCAGTGTCGCCTCTGCGTCCACATGAATCCAGCTCTGAGAACAGAAAGGTCCCAAAGGAGACTCTCCCCTGGCCACCGGGACCGAGGCCCCGCCCACACCATTGCGTCACATAACGGCGCATGCGCTTCACTCCCCACTGATTAGTGGCGGCCAGTGACCTGGGCCTGTTCATGGGGAAAAGCCTCGGCGTTCCAAACCCGGGGCCTCCGGTTCTTATTGAGGTTGTGAGACCTGCACTGGGTGTTTATGAAGCCTCCGCTCCCTCTCCAACCCCACTCCCGGCTCCATTCCTCCCTCCGGCCCACCGACTCTCACCCGTTCAGAAAATGGTCTCCCGCACGCACAGGGCCCCGAGCAAAGTGACACTACGCATGCTCCACATACAGCCCAGCATTGCGCCTGCGCAGCTCGCTCCTGTGGAGTGAATAGCGTACTTGCACACCCGAAGTGAATGCTGGGTATGTCAGCGCCATTGAACCGTGAAACTGCAGAGAAAATACATTTGTTACCCAACTGAGATGAATTGCTTTTCAAAAATTTCAGACTCATTGTTGTGAATAGATGATCGCTTATATATATATTTTTGAATGTTTCTAATTAAGGGGCAATTTAGAGTGTCCAATTCACCTACCCTACACATTTACTTGGGACGTAGGGTGTAAACCCATGCAGACATGGGTGTGACCCGCGGCCGGATTGAACACAGATTCTCGGAACCGTGAGACTGCAGTGCTGACTTCTATGCGGAGCTAAGCCGCACATGCGGCGGTTCCCGCTAAAACGGACTTTTGGGCTCTCCAGAGGAGCCCCAACGGAAATTTTTCAACGACTTCCAGTGTGGGAAGGTGATAGCAAGGTCCACCCCCCATAGTATATGGATTGGACCAGGAGCAGAGGAGTCAAAAAAGCGTTTTTGGAGCAGCGAAAAATGCAAGGGAGAAAAAACAAGATGGCGGCGGGCAGAGATCAAGCGCAGGGGTGCAGGAGCAGCTGGAGTTTCTCAAATGCTGATTTGAGGAGCTGAAGAAAGAGGTGCTGGTGCCAATGCTGATGGTGAAAGAGGGGTTAGTGGAGACCCAGAAGGCCCAAGGGGCGGCGATCCGGGAGGTGCGGGGAAAAAACACGGAGAACGAGGATGAGATCTTGGGCCTGGCGGTGAAGATGGAGACACACGAGGCGCTGCACAAGAGGTGGGCAGAAAGATTCGAGGACCTGGAGAACAGGTCAAGGAGGAAGAATCTTCGGATTCTGGGTCTCCCTGAAGGAGTGGACGGGGCTGATGCCGGGGCATATGTCAGCACGATGCTCAACTCGCTGATGGGTACGGGGGCCTTTCCGAGTCCCCTGGAGCTAGAAGGGGCTCATCGGGTCCTGCCGAGGAGACCCAAGGCCAACGAGCCGCCAAGGGTGGTAGTGGTGAGATTTCACCGTTTCGTGGATAGAGAATGTGTCTTGCGATGGGCCAAGAAAGAGCGGAGCAGCAGGTGGGAGAATACGGAGATCCGAATCTATCAGGACTGGAGTGTAGAGGTGGCAAAGAAGAGAGCTGGTTTTAATCGGGCCAAGGCAGTGCTGCATAGGCAGGGGGTGAGGTTCGGAATGCTGCAGCCAGCGCGATTGTGGGTCACGTTTCAGGATCAACACCGCTACTTCGAAACGCCTGAGGAGGCTTGGACCTTTATACAAACTGAAAAGTTAGACTCAAACTGAGGGTTTGTGGTTGTGGGGGCGGGTGTCAGTTGTATACAGGGTTTTAACTATGCGTAAGGAATGTTCCACGAGTTGGGTGATGGATGGGGATGGGGGAAGAGATCTGATGGGGAGACTGTGAGAGTGTGTGGGCGCCGGTGCTGGAGGGAGAGGAGGCCTGGGGATGGGGGAATTGAGATAAGGCCGCAACAGGAGCGGCGCCAGAGGGGGCGGGGCCGGCTCAGGACAGCGAGGGCTTTTTCCCGCGCTAGGGAAGGACGGAGGGGGGTGGAGGAGCGCACACTGATTGCTGGGGAGGGGGGATTCCCACACAGGGGGGTCAGTGGGACAGCGGGGGAGGCCGGGGTCAGCAGGAGTCAGCTGACTTACGGGAAGGTTATGGGGGGAGCAAAAGAGCTAGAGTGAGATCTAGCGGGGGAGGGGGGAGGAAAAAGGGTTGCTGCTGCATTGGCTGATGGGGAACTGGAAACAGAAGAGGTGGTCGGGGCAGGGGCCCCCGTCTGGGGGACTGGAGAGTGCAGGAGGCGCGGGCACGGGACTGGCCTAGAAAAGGAGATGGCTAGTCAGCAGGGGTGGCGTGGGGAGCCCCCCAATCCGGCTGATAACTTGGAATGTGAGGGGCCTGAATGGGCTGGTTAAGAGGGCCCGAGTGTTCGCGCACTTAAAGGTACTGAAAGCAGACACGGTCATGCTTCAGGAGACACATTTGAAGGTGGCAGACCAGGTCAGGTTAAGAAAGGGATGGGTAGGACAGGTATTCCATTCGGGGCTGGATGCGAAGAACAGAGGGGTGGCAATACTTCTGGGGAGGCGGGTGTCGTTTGAGGCCAAGAATATTGTAGTGGACAATGGAGGTCGATACGTGATGGTGAGCGGTAAGTTTCAGGGGGCGTGGGTGGTATTGCTAAACGTATACGCCCCGAAGTGGGATGATGCTGGATTTATGAAGCGCATGTTGGGGCGGATTCCGGATCTGGAGGCAGGAAGCTTGATAATGGGGGGGGGGGGAGATTTCAACACAGTGTTGGACCCAGCATTAGATCGCTCCAGATCTAGGACGGGGAAGAGGCCGGCTGCGGCCAAGGTGCTTAGGGGGTTTATGGACCAGATGGGGGGAGTAGACCCGTGGAGATTTGCTAGGCCCCTGGCCAGGGAATTTTCTTTTTTCTCTCACGTACACAGAGCCTACTCCAAGATAGATTTTTTTGTTTTGAGCAGGGCGCTGATCCCGAAAGTGGAGGGAACGGAGTACTCAGCCATAGCTATCTCAGACCATGCCCCACACTGGGTGGAGCTGGAGTTGGGAGAGGAGAGGGACCAACGCCCGCTGTGGCGTCTGGATGTGGGATTACTGGCGGATGAGGAGGGGTGCGGGGGTGCATTGAAAGGTATTTGGAGGCCAACGACAACGGGGAGGTAGGTGGGGATAGTATGGGAGGCGCTGAAGGCGGTGGTCAGGGGAAAGTTAATCGCCATCAGGGCTGACAGGGAAAAGAGAGAGGGCAGGGAAAGGGAGAGGTTAGTGGGGGAGATCCTAAGGGTAGACAGGAGATATGCAGAGGCCCCCGAGGAGCTATGTGCTATCATGGAGACCGTGTAAACTGTACAAAATGAAAAATCCAAAAACTAGATTGAATATAATAATAATCTTTATTATTGTCACATGTAGGCTTACAATAACACTGCAAGAAGTTACTGTGGAAAGCCCCTAGTCGCCATATTCGGGCGTTGTTTGGGTACACAGAGGGGGAATTGAGAATGTCCAAATTACCTTACAGTACATCTTTCGGGACTCGTGGGAGTAAACCGGAGCACCCGGAGGAAACCCACGCAGACACAGGGAGAACATGCAGACTCCGCACAGACACCCAAGCCAGAATCAAACCTGGGACCCTGGAGTTGTGAAGCTACAGTGCTAACCACTGTGCTACCCATATAAATACTGTGTTAGGTTTTTCCATTAGAAACAAGTTGTAGATGACCATCATCTCCTGGATTGTGCCCAGACTTAAATTCTCTTCCTGCTGTACGATCCTCCCCCAGATTGTCCTTTCTGAGTTCCTGCCGGGTGATGTTAAACACTAAGTTAAAGTCCAACAGGTTTGTTTCAATGTCACTAGCTTTCAGGGCGCTGCTCCTTCCTCAGGTGAATGAAGAGATATGTTCCAGAAACACATATATAGACAAATTCAAAGATGCCAAACAATGCTTGGAATGTGAGCATTAGCAGGTGATTAAATCTTTACAGATCCAGAGATGGGGTAACCCCAGGTTAAAGAGGTGTGAATTGCATCAAGCCAGGACAGTTGGTAGGATTTCGCAGGCCAGATGGTGGGGGATGAATGTAATGTGACATGAATCCCAGGTCCCGGTTGAGGCCGCACTCATGTGTGCGGAACTTGGCTATAAGTTTTTGCTCGGCGATTCTGCGTTGTTGCGCGTCCTGAAGGCCGCCTTGGAGAACGCTTACCCGGAGATCAGAGGCTGAATGCCCTTGACTGCTGAAGTGTTCGCCGACTGGAAGGGAACATTCTTGCCTGGTGATTGTTGCGCGATGTCCGTTCATTCGTTGTCGCAGCGTCTGCATGGTCTCGCCAATGTACCACGCTTTGGGACATCCTTTCCTGCAGCGTATGAGGTAGACAACGTTGGCCGAGTCGCACAAGTACGTACCACGTACGTACGTACGTATGTCTACCTCATACGCTGCAGGAAAGGATGTCCCGAAGCGTGGTACATTGGCGAGACCATGCAGACGCTGCGACAACGAATGAACGGACATCGCGCAACAATCACCAGGCAGGAATGTTCCCTTCCAGTCGGCGAACACTTCAGCAGTCAAGGGCATTCAGCCTCTGATCTCCGGGTAAGCGTTCTCCAAGACGGCCTTCAGGACGCGCAACAACGCAGAATCGCCGGGCAAAAACATATAGCCAAGTTCCGCACACACGAGTGCGGCCTCAACTGGGACCTGGGATTCATGTCACATTACATTCATCCCCCACCATCTGGCCTGCGAAATCCTACCAACTGTCCTGGCTTGATGCAATTCACACCTCTTTAACCTGGGGTTACCCCATCTCTGGATCTGTAAAGATTTAATCACCTGCTAATGCTCGCATTCCAAGCATTGTTTGGCATCTTTGAATTTGTCTATATATGTGTTTCTGGAACATACCTCTTCATTCACCTGAGGAAGGAGCAGCGCTCCGAAAGCTAGTGACATCGAAACAAACCTGTTGGACTTTAACCTGGTGTTGTAAGACTTCATACTGTGCTCACCCCAGTCCAACGCCGGCATCTCCACATCATGGTTAAACACTAAGGTAGCAAAGACAAAAATCTACAACAATGGGTTTAACACAAAGCCGATTTATTTGAGAAATAACAAGAGTACTAAGCACTTATAATTATTAACATCAGCAGAAACACCAAAAGTCAAAATGAACATGGTTTAGTCCGGGACGTGGTTAACAGCAGCAATAACAGCAGAATCCAACTCCTGCAGTCACTCGTGAACTCGCTGGTGTCTAACCAGGTTGTTTAACTGAGCAAATCCCTTCCCACACTTACAGCAGGTACACAACCTCTCACCAGTGTGAACTCGCTGGTGTCTCAGAAAGTTGGGTGAACAGGCGAATCCCTTCCCACATTCAGAGCAGGTGAACGGTCTCTCCCCAGTGTGTGCACATTGGTGTGTCAGCATTTCACATCTGCTTTTAAAGCTCTTCTCACAGTCAGAACATTTAAATGGTCTATTGCTAGTATGAACACGCAGTGAGGAGTGATGACCGAGTGAATTTCTTACCACAGATGGAACAGGTGAATGGCCTCTCCCCAGCATGAGCTTGCTTGAGTGTTCAAAGATCAGATGAATTTGTGAAACCTTTCTCACAGAGCAAGTGTACGGTCTTTCCGCAATGTGAAATTGCTTGTGTATCAGCAGGTGGGATGAGCGAGCATATCCCTTCCAACACTCGGATCAGATAAATGGTCTCTCCCCTGTGTAATCCCACTGGTGTGTCAGAAAGTCAGATGAATTAATGAATCCCTTCCCACACACAGAGCAAGTGAAGAGTCTTTCTCCAGTGTGATTGCATTGATGAATTTGCAGTGTGGATGGATAAGTGAATCCCTTCCCACAGTCCCTACATTTCCACGGTTTATCCATGCTGCAGTTGTCTCTCCAGGTTGGATGATCACTTTGAGTCTTGTTTACACACAGATCACTTGTATAGTTTACCCCCACTGTAAATGGTGTGATGTTTGTTTCAGGCTGTATAACTGGTTAAAGCTCTTTCCACAGTCAGCTCACTGGGACACTCTCGCTCAGTGTGTGTGTATCTCAGTGCTTTTGCAGTCACTCCGTTCTTTCAAATCCTTTCCCACAGACAGAAATAACATTCTCCTTCCACATTCAAAGGCTGATGATAATCTGGGGGTAAGGCAGCACGGTAGCACAGTGGTTAGCACAGTTGCTTCACAGCTCCAGGGTCCCAGGTTCGATTCCCGGCTTGGGTCACTGCCTGTGTGGAGTCTGCACGTTCTCCCCATGTCTGCGTGGATTTCCTCTGGGTGCTCCGGTTTCCTCCCACAGTACAAAGATGTGCAGGTTAGGTGGATTGGCTATGCTAAATAGCTCTTGGTGTCCAAAAAAAGTTAGGTGGTGTTACTGGGTAACGGGAATAGGTTCGATATGTGGGCTTAAGTGGGGTGCTCTTTGCAAGGGCCGGTGCAGACTCGATGGGCTGAATGGCCTCCTTCTGCACTGTAAATTCTATGATTCTATGATAAGATTTCCTGTCTGCAAATCCTCCCTTTCAAATACCCTGGAAAATGAAACATAAATAGGTTATTTGGCTCAATGAGCTTCTCCAGGTGATTAAGCTTCTCCTATCTTCATCCAATTTCACCTGCCTCATCCAATCTCATCAGTTTATCCGTTTATCTTCATCGCTCTAATTTTCTCATGTAGTTTCCATTTGAAAGAATCTTCAGCTTTTTGACACAACCACCTCCTGTGGTAGTGAGTTCCACATTCTAACCACTCTGAGGAAACACATTTCTGCTTATTTCCCTGTGGATTTGTCAGTACCTATCTTGTATTCATGTCTCTAGTTTAGGAACCTCCCACAAATTGAAACACTCTCTCCACATCTATTCCTGCAATCCATTCATAAATTTTGAAGACCTCCATCAGGGGATTGCAAATTTTCCTTTTTCTAAATGAAAAACCCCAACTAGCCAATCTTCTCCAATCGTTTCAATCTCTATGCTTAAGCAAACCGTGACTGTTGGCCCAGGATAGAAATTCAAATGAGACAAACATGTCTCTTGGTTTGAGATTTCTGTGTGTAAATCCTCCCTTTCTAAACCCCTGTAAAAGAAGTTTCCAGAATCCATCTCTTGTCAATCCAGGAGAGAAATTCACAATATTCTCTCCTCCTGCTGACAGGACAGAGATCACCGCGCATGCGCTCTGTTGCACATTGTCCTTGTTAACCCGGGCCGGTCATTGAGAGGTTGAACAGGCCGCTACAAAGGCAGCACCAGGAGCTTCCTATTCGGGTATTGGGTAATTCACAAAGTATTTACAATGTAGTCCTCCTCTACCCACCGGCTCCGTCGCTCCCTCCGCACCTTCGCCGCCTCTGACCTGGCGCAGGCCGAAACAAACAAGATTCTGGTCATCGCCATCACTGGCACTGCGCCTGCGCATTGGTCTCTTCTGTATGGATGGGGGATATTCTCCATCGCGGGGCATGTTGGGTATATATATCGCCATTGGCAGTCTCCATTCGTTTACACTGATATTTTACTGTATTGAGATGGAGATGTGGGCATGAGTGTCAATAAGCAAAACTGTAGATAAAATGAAGTGCACGTTCCTCCCATTATTTACAGGAAAGAAGGGGATTGAGGATCAGTGAAGAATAGAGATCAAAAGAACATAAGAAATAGGAGCAGAATTGGGCCATTCGGCCTATCGAGTCTGCTCCGCCGTTCAATCCTGGCCTATATGTTCCTCAAATTCCAGTAAAATTCAGAATATTCTCTCCTCCTGTGCTCTGGTCTCCTGTGCTGTGGATCGGGGATATTCGCCACAGCGGGGAATGCTGTGTAATAGTCCCGTCATTGAATGTCTCCATTAGTTTATAGTGATTTTTTATGCTGAATGGAGAGATTAAAAAACAAGTTAATGATCTTACTGAGAGCCAGTGGGCCAGGATATAAAATGAATGAATTAGTACAGAATCTCAAGGGATCTACACCATAATTCCATCCTGGTTATTGTAACAGCAACAATATCAGAACCAACGACGATGAACAGATGTAAACTCATTAATGGTCAGTAAATGGGGGTTAACGAATGAAGCTTTTCCCTGTGCAAAATATTTGCACAGCCAATCATGAATCAATTCTTTTCGTTGTTGAAAATTGGAGGGTTAACAATTGGAAATGGCGAGTGAATCCCTTTGGACATGTGGAATATCTGAATGGTCCCTCTCCAATGTTTCTGTGTTATTGTGTCAGTAAATGGATGACCCCGTGAATCCACAATTAGCTGGTGAATAGTCTTTTTGCAGAGGGAGTGTAATAATAGGATAAGAGGAGAGGATTTTCAGTGAGACATCAGAAACAACATTTCAAGATCTGACAGCTGCTCCATTTATTGAAACCTATCATTGGAATTTGAACATGGAGCGAAAAGGCACCGTTCACAAGAGCGAGAAACCCTACACATGTTCAGTGTGTGGCCAAGGCTTCAGCCATTCATCCGGCCTGTCGAGGCACAAGCGCAGCCACACCATGGGGAAACCGTGGAAATGTGGGGACTGGGAGAAGGAGTTCAATTACCCATCGGAGCTGGAAACCCATCGCCACAGTCACACTGGAGAGAGGCCATTCACCTGCTCAGTGTGTGGGAGGGGATTTACTGCATTATTCATCCTCCAGTCACACCAGCGAATTCACACACAAGAGAAGCCATTCAGCTGCTCGTTCTGTGGAACGAATTTCAGGCAGTCATTCACCCACACTGTGCACCAGCGAGGTCACACCAGGGAGAAACCATTCATCTGCTCCCTGTGTGGGAATGGATTCACTCAGTCATCTCAGCTGCTGATACACCAGCTATTCCACACTGGCGAAAGGCCATTCACCTGTTCTGTGTGTGGGAAGAGATTTGCTCAGTCATCTGCCCTGCTGACACACCAGAGGGTTCACACTGGGAAGAGGGCATTTGGTTGCCCTGAGTGTGGGAAGGGATTCACTCAGTTAGCCAACCTGCTAACACATGAGCGAGTTCACAAGTGAAGTTGGATTCTGTTGTTAATGCTGCTGTTAATCACACTGAACAATGTTCATTCCGACAGTTCGAGTTTGTTTCTGCTGATGTTCAAGGTTATTCAGGGGAGATGGTGGTGTTGTTGTAATGTCACTAGATTAGTAATCCAGAGGCCCAGGTTAATTCTCTGAGGACATAGGTTCAAATTCCGACACATGCTCTTGCATGGACTCGATGGGCCAAATGGCCCCCTTCTGTGGCGTCACCATTCTGATTCTAAGACTGCATCTCTCCATTCAGCAGCAGCTGAGATAATATAAATTCAGTTACAAAATCTGGAAAGCTAGTCTCAGTTAATGATGACAATGAACTCAGCATCGATTTTTTTTTTTTTTAAACAAATTTGGTTCGCTAGTGTCCTTTCAGGAAAGCTGCCATCCTTATCTGATCTGGCCAACATGCAACTCCAGATCAACAGCAATGTGGTTGCCACTTAACTTCCCTCTGAAATGGGCCTCAAGGTCACTCAGTTCAAGGGGAATTAGGAATGGGCAACAAATGCTGGCCTTGCCAGTGATGCCCACATCCCCTTAAAGAATAAAGAAATAAAAGTTAATAACTGGACCAGAGTTTAATATTGGGGATCTACAGCCGATTGCGTACTCGGGGCTGTGGTGCCCCTTTCACAACTGCTGTCTGATCTTTCCCCAGAATTCAGAAACGCTGATCAGGTAATTCCTGAATTGACTTTTGGTAAGAACTCTACATTTCAGTGTCTGAAATGTGCCACTGATTAGCATCTTCAATTAGAAAGTGCTGATTAACCCTTGCTGACAATTCTTACTAAGTTGTACATTACACACAGTGACACCTCCATTATCCAACAGTGAATGGGAATTGGTCGAGAATCGAGAGTCTCCAAATGCTATCCCTCCTGTCTGGTACAGAAATCTCCTCAGCACGGGAATGGAATCGACCTCAAGAAATAACCATGTATTAATCTTTTAAATCTCAAGAAAGTCATTATATGTTATGGCAAAAGCTCACGCTCAATCTATCCTGAATAAAGCTTTCACAGCAGCTTGCTGGCTGACAATTATAGGACAAGCCTGTGATCTCTGCTCAGAACAAGACTCCAGCACGGGTTTTAAAACAAAACATTTATAACCCTGATTCAGTTGGATACATAAACCAATTGTCGTTGGTTTGTCTGAGTAAATGTTGCACCAGGCCTTTGAGAGAGAAATAATAATTTTAGACAGGAAAGTGATTTTGAAGTGATTGTTTCTAATTTCAACCCAACATCACTCTGGTGACAACATTGTCGAAAGGTTTTATATGGGGAGGTGATAGCGTAGTGATATTGTCCTCCAACTAGACCAGTAATCCACAGGGCCATGGTCATGTTTTGGGAAATTTCAAGCAAATGTATTTGAAGCTTTGGAGGATAATCAAATGTTCATTTTAAAAAGCGAGCTATAAAACAGTCAGGGTGGCCCTGGGTTTCGACCACACGAGCTGTCGAGAAATAAACTAAACATGAACAAAATTTCAGTTGTGCCTCCCGAATAATCCCCCCAAACTCTTGCCATTGCTGTTCCACTGTCTTCCGTGCTAGGCTACCCTTCCAATCAACTCTGGCCAGCTCCTCTCTCATGTCTTTGTAGTTACCTTTATTCAATTGTAGTACCGTTACACCTGATTCCAGCTTCTCCCTCTCAAACTGCAGGGTAAATTCTATCATATTGTGGTCACTGTCCCCTAAGGGTTCCTTCACCTTAAGTTCCCTAATCAGGTCTGCCTCATTACACATCACCAAATCCAGAATTGCTTGTTCCCCAGTGGGCTCTACCACAAGTTGCTCCAAAAATTCCCTTTCTTGGGATCTGCTAACAACCTGATTTTCCCAGTCCACCTGCATGTTGAAGTCCCCCATGATTATTATGGTATTGCCAATACAGTTGCAGGAACCCACTTCTCGCTGGTAGTACAGCTGTGCACAAATACTTGCTCTCCTTGTACAATCGAGTGCCTTTTGGGATTACCTTCTCTTCAGGTTTGTGACTGCTGATTGTGTTCCACTATCTCAAACGTCTTGGGGGACATGTTGATCAGATGTCGTTCTCAGCTTCCTCTTCAGTAGTAGTAAAGCTGGGGAACTCTGAGTGGTCGTGTGTGTGGTGTTGCGAGACGTCACCAAAAACTGTTTAGACGGCAATTTAATGAACCTTGGTCCTTGAAGGTTTTCAGTGCATCTTCAAGGACTGGACAAACCAATTGCAGGGATTTTTGGTTTTCATTGCTGAGCACAACATCGAGGGCCGAAGGGCCTGTTCTGTGCTGTACTGTTCTATAAAACTAAGGAGCAAACACTGTTATTTGGATTTGGGATCATTTTGAAATGAGAAAACATCAGGCACTTTATAATGGGTCAAAATGGAGAAGAAACTAATAAAATCTGCGAATGCCTGGAACCAAATGGGAATGTTTGATTTCTGTTTTACCCATGCTGCTGCCTTGTTCTGCATTACAAGCCAGCGGGTTGCCCACTGTACTAAACCAGTCCCAGATGTGCATGTTAGGTGGATTGGCTATGCTGAATTGGCCCTAGGTGGGATTACGGGGATAGTGTGGGATTTGGGCCGAGGTGTGATTCTCTTTCAGAGGGGTGGTGTAGACTCGATGGGCCGAATGGCCTCCTGTAGGATTCTATGATCCTCCTAACCCTGACCATAGATTAAATCATAAATTATGTAATTTACGACTTTCTGGATCAAATTATCCAGGAAACTTTCTCCTTCCCCAGTCTAATTTCTATAGTTCAGGCGACAGCTCAACAACTCTGAGCTGATATTCCTGGTGCTGCATTTACTGCAGATGCCATTGCTGTGAATAATATTGATGCCCACCAGTTTCTTCATGCTAAAGCTGTGACACATCACTTCAATTTAAGGTTTGACCTGGAAGTTGTACAAATTCTGAGTATTGGCATCATTTTCTATTTTTATTTCATATTTATTGTATCCGCAGTATTTTGCTTTTCTTTAACCATGGAACTTCATATATGCAAATAGATTTATTCAATTTTTCTACCTGTTAACACTTGAGCTTTGAAAGTCCAAAGCAATTAATATACAGTCACTGCTTCTTAGTGCGAAGGTGATGTTTTAATATTCTCTTTGTGAGAAAAGAGACACCTGTTCACATTGTCTGCTGAGGTTCAAATGAGTTGGCATCTGACCAACTCTGCTTTTAATCAAATCTAGGCTAGAACTATGGAGCAGATCCCATTCGCTCGGATGCTGTATCAGCTGACTTAATTGTTTTATATCTATCTCTGAAATCGTAATCGGCGATGGATGATTTTATATTGGACAATGGGGCTTGCCCATGGCGATGCGGTTACCCAGCATTCACCGAGAGGGTGACTATGCCCCAGCTTCAGTCCAGAAGACCATTGCGCAGGCGCAGTGTCTCTCTTACTGGAGTATGCGCAGTGTCTCTCTTACTGGAGTATGCGCAGTGCGGGTGTTGGAAGTGTTCGGATGGGATGTGCAGGAGCTGCAGGCAGAGATGAACTAATTAAGATAGCGGGTGAGTGAGGTTAAATGCAGCCGGCGTGTGAGGAGGGAGGCTTCATGAACACTTGGTGCAGGAATAGAAGGTTTCATAAACACCGGACGAAGGCCTCATCCGCAAATAAAAACATCGAGGCCCTTTGTTGGGACCGATGTTGCAGCCGCCATCTTTAGATAACAGCGAGCAATGCGGCCGCCATCTTTGTAGGGGGCAATGGGCAGCATAGCGCATGTGCTGCGCCATCTTTATTTGGGGCATTTGCCATGAATTCCAGAAGTTAGTACCTGGCTTCCAATGTTTGTCTCTTGTTCGTTAAGTCGTAGAATCATTGAATGATTACATTACAGAAGATTCACCTGAGGAAGGTGCAGCGCTCCAAAAGCTAGTGATATCGAAACAAACCTGCTAGACTTTAACCTGGTGTTGTAAGACTTCTTACTATTACAGAAGAAGACTGCTTAGCCTTCCTGTTAGTGCCAGTTCTCTGCCAGAACAAAGCAGTTAGTCCCACTCCCCTGTGCTTTCACTCACAGGACCAGCTGCAAATATTCCTCATCCCGTTACCTGTGGAGAAGTTGATGACTGATCTTCTTGAACTGCTGCAGACGTTGCTCTCACAGTGTTGTTCGATAGGTAGTTACAGGTTATTCATGCAACAATGTTGAAGGAACAGCAATATTTGTCTCATACAATGTGTGTTTATATCGTATCATTCATGTAATGGAACATTCCAAGGTGTTTCATGGGAATTTTATAAAGCAACATTTGGCACAGAAGTATGTAGGGACACATGAGGACTGATTGTCAAAGGTTTGGCCAAGGATATAGAATTTACGGAATATTTTAAAGTAGGAAAAGAAGATAGAGGGGAGAGGATTAGGGAGGAAATTCCAGCGTTTATAGGCTTGGAAACTGGGGAATGGACACCAAGGATGGAGTGATTTCTTAAACTGGAGCCTTTGTAGGTCAGCGAGCACAGGGGCGGAACACGACTTGGTGTGACTAAGCACATAGGCAGCAAAGATTTTGATGACCTCCAGAATACAGGGAGGTTGAATGTGGGAGGCCGACTGGGAGTGCTTTAGGATTGTTAAATCTAGAGGTAATAAAAGAATGTGTGATGGTTTCAGCAGCAGAGTGGAATTGAGCAATTTAACTGAAGCAGAAATAGGTGGTCTTGGTGATGATGTGAATATCTGGTCAGAATCTCAGTTTCGGAATTGTTGTGAATAGTTTAGTTTGTCCTTAGAAAGTTCCCAGGGAGAAGAATGGGGTCATTGGCTCGGGAGTGTGGTTTATACTGGGAACTAAAGACAACAGCTTTGGTCTTCCCAATATTAAATTGGAGGAAATGTGTGCTCATGCAGTATTGGACATCAGACAGATCGGATGGTGTTTGACCTGATCGGGATCTTGGAGATGATGTTGTTCATATTCGCTTGCTAGACTGACCCTTCTATGTGGTGGATGTTGAGGGTTTGGGAGATTGTCAAATGGTGGTTCAGTTTAACATCTATAAAATATCTCTCCATTATACCCTGTCTTTCCCAACCACTTGTCTCTCTCCCACCTCTCAATCTTTTTCTCTCCCACTTCTCTCACATTTTTTCTCTCTCGTCACGTAGAATTGTCTATCCCAGAGGGTTGTGGATGCTCCATCATTGAATATACTTCAGGCTGAGATGGAGAGTTTTGATCTCTCAGGGGGTAAGGGGAGTTGAGGAGATGCAGAAAAGTGGAGTTAATAGACCAAAGCCATCTACGATCGTAGTAATTAACAGAGCAGACCCGATGGGCCGAATATTTTACTGCTGTTCCTATTTCTTATGATCCAATAGGGGTCCGAGTTTTGTGTAGGTCCAGACTGGGAGGCAGGTTCCCTTCCCTGAAGGACATTAATGAAACAGTTCGGTTTTTACAATAATCCAGCCATTTTCATGGTCATGTTTAGGTAGTGCTGGCCCCACAAATGACCAGATTGATTCAACTCAATTTCACAACCTGCCTTTGAATTTTTGTGCGCTCTCTCTCACTCCCTATTTTCTGTTTTAAGTCAATTTCACAGAGGATTAGAAGAAGAGGATTTGTGGGTGGAAAACTCAAACCAAACATCACATCAGGATCTGAATATCATCAGATGTTTTGAGAAATGTGTGGACTGTGTGGAGGAATTCGGGTCCCTGTCTCTGCTGGAAACTCATCGGTGCAGTAACAGAAGGGAGAGACCACTTCTCGTCCTGTGGGAAGGAATTCACTCGGTCATTCACCCTGCGAGTTCACACTGGAGAGAGACTTTTCAGATGCCCCAACTGCAAATCCTGTGGAAAGAGGTTAAATTCATCACCAGATCTCACTGCACACCAGCAAGTTCACACAGTGGAGAAACCATAAACCTGCTTCAAAAGTTCCTGGGAACTGATGTCCCATCAACGTGTTCACACTGATGAGAGACCGTTCAGGTGCTCTCACCGCGGGACTGGGTTCAGGCGATCGTCTGACCTCACTGTACATCAGCGAGTTCACACTGGAGAGAGACCGTTCAATTGCTCAAAGTGTGGGAAGAGATTCACTCGGTTATCCAGTCTGCAGACACACCAGCGAGTTCACACTGGGGAGAGGCCTTTCTCCTGCTCAGAGTGTGGGAAGGAATTCACTGAATCATCAGGACTGCTGCGACACCGGCGAGTTCACACAGGGGAGAGGCCATTCGCCTGCTCTGAATGTGGGAAAGGATTTACTCGGTCTCAGCACCTGCAGAGACACCAGCAGGTTCACACAGACACAAAACCGTTCAAATGCCCAGACTGTGAGAAGTGTTATAAAGGTTCCCTGGAGCTAATACGCCATCAACGTGTTCATACTGGGGAGAGACCTTTTAAATGTTCAGACTGTGGGAAGTGCTTTAAAAGTTCCTGGGAACTGATATCCCATCAACGTGTTCACACTGACGAGAGACCGTTCAGGTGCTCTGACTGTGGGACTGGGTTCAGGCGATCTTCTGAACTCACTGCACACCAGCGCGTTCACACTGGGGAGAAGCCGTTCACCTGCTCCAAGTGTGGGAAGAAATTCAAACACTCATTCATGCTGCTGACACACCAACGAGTTCACACTGGCGAGAGACCTTTTAAATGTCCAGACTGCGGCAAATGCTATAAAAGTGCTGGGAACCTGATGCTCCATCAGCGTTCTCACACCGACGAGAGGCCGTTCAGGTGCTCTGACTGTGGGACTGGGTTCAGACGAGCTTCTCAACTTACTGTTCACCAGCGGATTCACACTGGGGAGAGGCCATTCACCTGCACTGTGTGTGGGAAGGGATTTATTGATTCATCCACCCTGCAGAAACATAGGAGAGTCCACACTGGGGAGAGGCATTTCACCTGTTCCCAGTGTGGGAAGGGATTCACCCAGCCACCCACCCTGCTGAATCACCAGCAAATTCACAAGTAGCCACAGTGACTGGATTTTGTTGTTAATCGCATCCAGGATTGAACCATGTTCATTGAATCTGTTTCTGCTGATGTTAATAAAGGCCAACCCGGATAGAATGATTAATTTTCTGTATAAAGGGGCAACACTGTGGTGCAGCGGTTAGCACTGCTGCCTCACGGCGCTGAGGTCCCAGGTTAGATCCTGGCTCTGGGTCACTGTCCGTGTGGAGTTTGCACATTCTCCCCATGTTTGCGTGGGTTTCGCCCCCACAACCCAAAGATGTGCAGTGTAGGTGGATTGGCCTCGCTAAATTGCCCCTAAATTGGAAAAAATGAATTGGGTACACTAAATTTATATTTTAAAATATTTCTCTATGAATAATAAATCAGCTTTATTTTCAACACACAGTGTGCTGAATATTTTAGTAACTCTCATTTTTTTCAAAAATGTATTTATTCAAAGTTTTTCAATAAGTTTACAGAACTCTCCAAAAGGGAAAATAATACAAATAAAAAAGGGCAACATGCCAACCAAACAGAACAACTTAACCTCTAAACAATTAACACCCAACTCAAAACAAAATAGGGCAAGCGCCCCTTTCAAAAAGGAAAATAAATCAGCCCCCCTCCCGGTTTGCTGCTGCTGCTGACCTCCATCTAACGCTCCGCGAGAAAGTCGAGGAACGGTTGCCACCGCCTGGAGAACCACTGCAAAGACCCTCGCAAGGCAAACTTTATCTTCTCCAACCTAAGAAACCCCGCCATGTCATTGACCCAAGCCTCCACACTTGGGGGCTTCTCGTCCCTCCACATTAACAAGAGCCTTGTCCGGACTACCAAGGAGGCAAAGGCCAGAACTCCGGCCTCTTTCGACTCCTGCACTCCCGGATCTTCCGATACCCCAAATATCGCTATCCCACAACTCGGCTCCAAGAACAGTCTCTTAACCCTCGGGGCCCACACACAAATCCCATAATACTCTTGCTCACTCGCTTGAAAAAGGCCTTGGGGATGAGGATGGGCAGGCACTGAAACAAGAACCTAGGGAGGACCGTCATCTTGACAGACTGCACCCTACCCGTAGGGAGAGCGGTAGCATGTCCCACCTCCTAAAGTCCTCCTTCATCTAGTCCACCAACTGCGCCAGATTGAGCTTATGCAAGACCTCCCAACTCTTGGCCACCTGAATACCCAAATACCGAAAACTCCTCTCCACCATCTTGAGTGGCAGCTCCTCCAACCTCTTTTCCTGGCCCCGCGCATGCATCACAAAGAGCTCGCTCTTCCCAATATTAAGCTTTCTACCCCGAGAAGTCTCCAAACTCCCTGAGGGTCTGTATAACCTCCCCTATCCCCTCTACCGGGTCCGTAATAGACAAAAGCAAATCATCCACATATAGTGAGATGCAGTGCTCTAGATTCCCTCAGCGCCATGGCCAATGGCTCAATCGCCAAGACAAACAGCAGGGGGGACAGGGGCACCCCTGCCTCATTCCACGGTATAGTCTAAAGTACTCTCACCTCAACCGGTTCGTCGACACACTCACCATCGGGGCCAGGTATAACAATTTAACCCACCCTATGAACCCAAATCCAAACCTACCCAGCACCTCCCACAAGTACTCCCACTCCACCCGATCAAAGGCCTTCTCCGTATCCATAGCCGCCACCACTTCTGCCTGCCCCCCCCCCCGCCTCCGAGGGCATCATAATCACATTCAGGAGCTTCTGCACATTTGCATTCAACTGCCTATCCTTCACAAATCCCGTCTGATCCTTAGGTATCACTCCCGGGAAATAATCCTCAATCCTAGTGGCCAGGACCTTCGCCAACAGCTTGGCATCCACATTGAGGAGTGAAATCGGCCTGTACGAACCACAATGTAGCAGGTCTTTGTCCCGCTTGAAAATAAGCCAGATCAGTGCTCGTGACATCATCGGGGGAAGAGTTCCTTTCTCTCTCGCCTCATTAAAAGTTCTCAACAGCAACGGGCCCAACAGTTCCGAGAACTTCCTATAGAATTCAATCGGGAACCCATCCGGTCCTGGGGCCTTGCCCGCCTACATACTCCCCAACCCCTTAACCAGCTCCTCCATCCCGATCGGGCCCCCAAACCCTCTACCTGCTCCTCCTCCACCCTTGAAACCTCAATTGGTCCCGGAACCGCCGCACCCACACACACACACCCCCGGCCCCCCTCCGGGGGCTCAGATTTATACAAGTTCTCACAGAAGTCCCCGAAGACCTCATTTATTTTAGCTGGACTCCACACCGTATTTCCTACCTTGTCCCTGATTCCCCCAATTTCCCTAGCCGCCTCCTTCCTCCGCAGCTAATGCACCAGCATCCGACTCGCCTTCTCCCCATACTCGTACACTGCTCCTTGTATTTTCCTCCACTGGGCCTCAGCTTTCCCCGTGGTCAGCAATGCAAACTCCGTTTGAGGCTCCGGAACTCCTTCAGCAGTCCCTCAGGGGATTCCACGTATCTCCTATCCACCTTCAGTATCTCCCCCACCAATCCCTCCCTCTCCATCCTCTCCCTCTTTTCTCTGTGAGCCCTGATGGAGATCAGCTCCCCTCTAACCACTGCCTTCAACGCCTCCCAGACCACACTCACCGAGACTTCCCCATTGTCAGTGGCCTCCATATACCTCTGTATACACCCCCGGATCCGCCCACAGACCTCCTCATCCGCCAACAATCCCACATCCATGCGCCACAACGGGCGTGGCCCCTCTCTTCCCCAAACTCCAGCCCCACCCAGTGTGGGGCGTGATCCGAAATTGCGATGGCCGAATACTCCTTCCCTTCTACTCTCGGGATCAGCGCCCTGCTCACCACAAAAAAGCCTATCCGTGAATAAGCCTTGTGCACATGAGAAAAGGAGAACTCCCTCGCCCCTGGCCTAGCAAATCTCCATGGATCCACTCCCCACATCTGATCCATAAACCCCCTCAGGACCTTGGCCGCAGCCGGTTTAGTAACTCTCATACAAGTTTATTCCTTTTGTAGCTCTAGAATGAGAGGTCAGAGTCTTAGGATAAGAGGTAGCAAATTTAAAACAGAGTTGAGGAGAAACTACTTCTCCCAAAGGGTTGTGAAATGGAATTCGCTACCCCAGAGTGCAGTGGATGCTGGGACAGTGAGTAAATTTAAGGCGGAGTTAGACAGTTTTTAAATTGGTGATGGGTTTTGGAGAATGGGCAGCACGGTGGAGTTACGGCCAGGATAAGATCGGCCATGATCGAATGGTGGAGCAGACCCAATGGGCCAAATGGCTCAACTTGTGAAATAGGTGCTCTCCCTCGGCCGTGTCTCCTCCATGCTCACCTCCAACAAGTGTGAGGAGCTCCAAGAGCTTCTTTGTCGCTAAGATTGAGACAGTCAATCAGCTGCCTCTGCTGATTCTCTCCCTTCCCACAGGGCCAAACTGGCTCCTAAAGGTCCGGCTTGTGCAAGCCCTGAACTCGCATCATCGTCCAATTTCTCTCCTCTCTTTTAGCTCCTTCTATATCCTCTTGTCCATGAGACCTGCCTTCTCCCTCGATCCCACTCTGACTAAACTGCTGACCGCCTACTTTCCCCATGTTAGCTGAAACACCCTGGGATGTTTTATTACATTAATTGTGTTATATAAATACAGGTTGTTATTGTTTCACCACAGCCAGTTTGTGCAAACTAAGGTTCCACAAACAGCAAGCAGACCAGTGACTGATTAATTCAGTGTTTCTTTGGGTGTTAGTTGAAACACAAATGTTGGTCACACTGCATCAGGAGAACTCCCCTGTGGATATATGTGGAGGTGAAAGTTCTTGTATTTATTTCACAGCTTTCACACCCTCTGAACATCCCAAAGTGATTCACAGTCAGTGGGAGCATCAGAGTCAGCATGGATTTACAAAAGGCAATTCATGCTTGAGAAATCTGCTGGAATTCTTTGAGGATGCAACGAGTAGAGCTGATTAAGGGGAGCCAGTACATGTGGCTTATTTGGACTTTCAGAAGGCTTTCAACAAAGTCCATATGAGAGATTAGCATGTAAGATTAAAACGCATTGGACTGGGTACCGTATTGAGATGGACAGAAAACTGGTTGGCAGTCAGGGAACAAATAGGTCTTTTACCGAGTGGCAGGCAGTGACCAGTGGGGTTCCGCAGGCATTGGTTCTAGAACCCCAGCTATTCACGATATACATCAATGATTTAGATGAGGGAACAAAATGTAATATCTCCAAATTTGCAGATGACACAAAGTTGGGTGGGAGGGTGAGCTGTCAGGAGGATGCAGAGATCCTTCAGTGTGATTTGGACGAGTGGGGAAATGAATGGCTGATTCGTATAATTTGGATAAATGTGAGGTTTGGTAGGAAAAACAGGAAGGTGAAATGAAAATAAAAATTGCTTATTGTCACAAGTAGGCTTCAAATGAAGTTACTGTGAAAAGCCCCTAGTCGCCACATTCCGGTGCCTGTTCGGGGAGGCTGGTACGGGAATATTATCTGTGTGGCTATAAATTAAGAGAGAAGAACGTGCAACGAGACCTGGGTATCCTCGTACACCAGTCACTGACAGTAAGCATTGCAGATACAGCAGGTAGTAAAGAAGCAAATAGTCTGTTGGACTTCTTAGCGAGAGGATTTATGTACAGGGGCACGGATGTCTTGCCGCAATTGTACAGGGCCTTGCTCAGCCCAAGACCGCAAGAAACGTCAGAGAGTCGTGAAGACAGCCCAGTCCATCACACAAACCTGCCTCCCATTCATTGATTCTATATCTACACCTCCCGCTGCCTGGGGAAAGCGGGCAGCTTAATCAAAGACCCCTCCCACTTGGCTTACTCACTCTTCCAACTTCTTCCATTGGGCAGGAGTTACAAAAGTCTGAGAACACACAAGAACAGATTCAAAAACAGCTTCTACCACGCTGTTACCAGACTCCTAAACGACCCTCTTATGGACTGACCTGATTAACACTACACCCTCTATGCTTCACCCGATGCCGGTGTTATGTATTTACATTGAGTACCTTGTGGTGCCCTATTATGTATTTTCTTTTTCTTTTCATGTACTTAATGATCTGTCTGAGCTGCTCGCAGAAAAATACTTTTCCCTGTACCTCGGTACACGTGAGAAACAAATCCAATCCACAGACTGACCGTGTGCTGTGCCAAACCTGCCATCTGCACAACCAGACCCCTCTTCTCCTGGAACAACATGAAGTGTCTGCTGCTTTCCAACTCGATGCCTTTCCCCTCACTATTATCCTCAGATAGTTCACAAATTCCTTGTGTGCCTCCAACACACCTATGGCCTCCATTTTAAATATTTACATTGGTCTTGCCAATAGCAATGGGACATCTGCTGTCACAGGGATCATTTCTGCGAGCAATACATTGATCTTGATGCCACTAATCCTTTTCCTCATGTGAGTTCCACTTTTTCATCTGATTATTTGTTAACATCATAGAAAACGTACATCATTTAACCTTCAACAGCATCTTCCAACCCCATGGCCTCTACCTTCCATTGAACCATAGAATTCCTACAGTGCAGGAGGAGGCCATTCAGCCCATCGTGTGTGCACCAACATTCTGAAGAGCACCCTCCTCCCACTCCCCCATCCCATACCTGTAACTCCCATTACCCCCTAACCAGCACATCTTTGGACACAAAGGGCAATTTAGCATAAACTCTACCACCTAAAGAACAAGGGCAGCAGGTACATGGGACCACGTCCGCCTGCAAGTTCTCCTAGTCACAAACAATCCTGATTTGGAATTATATCGCTGTTCTATCACTGCCATTGGGTAAAAATCCTGGAACTCCCTTCCTAACAGCACTTTGGGTGTCCCCCCGCTTCATGGACTGCAGTGAACATACAAACATTGGAGCAGATGTAGGTCATTCAGCCCCTCAACCCTGCCCTGCCATTTAATAAGATCACGGGTGACCTGATAGTAACCTCAAATTTTCACTTCAAGAAGGCAGCCCCCATCACCTGAATGACAATTTGGGTTGGCCAATGAATGCTGGTCTATCCAGTAATGTGCACATCCCATGAACAAATGTAAAACCCCATTAAAATTGACTCATCACATCCTCCTCCAGACAAACTACAAGAGATTGTCTTTAAGATCAGTTCCTCATCTATCATTCATGCTTTTCTGAATGCTGATTTGATTTATTATTGTCACATGTATTAGTTTACAGTGAAAAGTCTTGCATGCTATACAGAATTCGTATTAACAGTATTAAACTTCCTCTGTTCCGACGAAGGTTCCATGTCTCGAAACATTAACTCTGTTTCTTTCACGGTAGATGCTGGCAGAGCACCTGAGTTTTTCCAGCTTCCTTTGTTCTTGTTAACCTTCCTCACCTGTCCCAACCTTTCTGCCGGATAATTTATTGAAACCAGGGACTCTCCCAGTTCTAATGGTGACATGTGCTTTCTACCCAGTTAACTCTCCAACTCAGCCCTTAAATTGCCTGTGAATTATTCCATCCTGCTGCCACATTTCAGTAACAAATGTTGAAATGTTTGCTCCACACCCACAGGGTTTCATCTGTTTAAAGCCACAAACAGAAAGGTCCAGTTTTCTCCTGGAGTTTGAGACAAGTCTGCTTTCAAAATGCAGAGTTTCAGCCAATGAGGGAGATCCAGGCTCAGCCCTGCCCCTCATTCACTCTGATTAGTTGGAGGACCAGCCGCTCCCACCCGGTCCTCCAGCCCCGCCGCCTCTTCCTATTGGACCGGAGATGGCGTCAATCAGTCGGGAATTGCAATGTAGAGCATGCGCAGTGCGGCTACTTAGTTAGACACCACTGCGCAGGCGTACGGATGGAGTTTGGAGCATGCGCAAATCCAGTGTTGGCCTCGGGTTCGATCCCGGCCCCAGGTCACACTCCGTGTGGAGTTTGCACAGTCTCCCTCTTTTCTCCGTGGGTCTCACCCCCACAACCCAAAGATGTGCAGGGAAAGTGGATTGGTCACCCTAAATTGTCCCCTAATTGGAAAAAAATAATTGGTTACTCTAAATTTATTTTAAAAAATGACAGAGCATTTTAAGTTATCAAGACATTGACATATCTTGCACAGAGAATCTGACTTTAAAACAATCAGGACAGAATTAAACACACTGGCATCTATCAGAGGGAGTAAAATTAAAGTGAAGAGAGATCTCAAATCTGGATTTGGAAAATATCCACAATGTGGATGCAGGTGAAGAGGGACCGGGGAATCTTTGAAGTTAGTTCCTGAACCTTTGTTTCAACCAGGTGTGTTTACGATGCCAATAATTTAGAATTGTGAGAGATGGTGTGCGGGGGCGGGGGGGATGAATCTAGTCAATAATGATCGCAATTTACTGGAAAAAAATTTACATTTATTCTCGGTGGCAGCTCAAGGGTTTGTGTTGCTGATTCTGATCATTCCAGCAGCTTTAGAATATTATCTATGGAATGTAACAAGAAATTTGGAAAATAAGCTTGTAGTTTAGAAATAGCTGGGTTAATCAGAAATCAGATTGTGAGACGTCAATAAGGATGATCCCTCCTGAAGGTGGGGAGATCTGTAAGAAATCACTATCTTGTAACCTAATAAAATCTTCAGAAATGCATTGATTACAGGAATAGCTGTGTGTGTGTGTCTCTCTTGCTTAGAAATAAACATTCCTGGCTTGACAAACACAGGGAACTGTATCCCAGTATTACCTCATAGGGATGGAGTTAGGGAATGGAATTTATAGTGGTGACTGAAGATAATGGCTGTGACCAAGGTTAATGGGAGGAAGTTCTGGATGTGGGATAAGCAGTTTGATAATTTAGTAACAGTGGAGGAATGGAGAGGGATGGTGGTGAGGTAGAGCTGGGTGTTGTCAGTGTACATGTGAAAACTAACGCGGTGCTTTTGGATGATGTCACCTCGGGGCAGCTTATAGATAAGAAATAGGAGGGGCCGAGGACAGATCCTTTTTTAAGATGGGTGATGATGGTGGATTTAAAGGTGAGAGGGACAGTACCAGAAGAGAGAGACCCATTGACATTATCAGGTAAAACAGGGAAGTTGGGTGATCAGTAGTTCAGTGAGAATAGGGTCAATACAGCAGAATGTGGGTCTCATGGACAAGATGAGCACTGAGAGGGCACGAGAGAAGATGGCAGAGAAACTGGAGAAAGGTGTGAGCTCAGGGCTCAGAAACAAAAGTCTGCCCGCGGTGGGTTAGTGGGAGGGAAGCAGCAGAGGCAGCTGGTCAGATTGTCTCCATCTCAGTGACAAAGAAGCTCCATCAGCTCCTCGCTTGTTGTTGGAGGTGAGGATTTCAGAGATGGGACAGGGAGAACACTTCAAAAGGAACTAATTCATGTTTGAGATAGGAAAAAGACTCAACACACTGCTTAATACAATGCTAAAAAGTTGGTTTATTTGGCTGTAAGCAAGATATAAACCCGATAATTGGACCCCAGAAAACATGGTTTTGTCCTGGATGTAATTAACAACCAAATTCCATCACTGTAGTTGCTTGTGACCTCGCTGGTGTCTCAGTAGATTGGATGACTGACTGAATCCCTTCCCACACTCGGAGCAGGTGAACGGCCTCTCCCCAGTGTGAGTGCGCTGGTGCAGAACAAGCTCAAATAATTGCCTGAATCCTGCCCCACAATGAGAGCATCTGAATGGTCTCTCATCAGTGTGACCACGTTGATGGTGCATCAGAACCCCAGAATTTTTTTAGTCTTCCCACAGTCTGGGCATTTAAATGGTCTCTCCACAGTGTGAACTCGCTGGTGTGTCACCAGGTTAGATGAATCTGTGAATCCCTTCCCACACTCAGAGCAGACAAATTGTCTTTCATTGGCGTGAAGCCGCTGGTGTGTTCGCAGTGAAGAAGACTGATTAAATCCTTTCCCACACTCGGAGCAGGTGAACGGCCTCTCCCCAGTGTGAGTGCGCTGGTGTATAGTGAGTGCAGCTGATCTCTTGAACCCAGTCCCACAGTGAGAGCATCTGAATGGTCTCTCGTCAGTGTGAACACGCTGATGGTATACCAGTTCCTGGAAATTTACATAGCCATTTCCACAGTCTGGGCATTTAAAATGTCTCTCATCAGTGTGAACTCGCTGATGATGTATCAGCAGGTTGGATGATTGAGTGAATCCCTTTCCACACACAGAGCAGGTGAATGGCCTCTCCCCACTGTGAACTCGGTGGTGACTCAGCAGGTCGGATGACTGAGTGAATCCCTTCCCACATGTGGAGCAGGTGAATGGCCTCTCCCCAGTGTGAGTCCGTCGATGAGTTTCCAGTGTAGACGGGTAAATGACTCCCTTCCCACAGTCTCCACATCTCCATGGTTTCTCCTCACTGTGAACTGTGCTTTTTATTTCCATCTTCAAAATACGATGATATTCAGGTTATGAAAAATTGAGCAACTGTCAGGACCTGATGTGATGTTTGGTTTCAGATTCCTGGCTGCAAATGCTTTCCTAATACCCTGAGAAATTAATTTAAAACAGAGAAAAAGGAGTGAGAGAGAGCCCACAAAAACACAAAGGCATGTTGTGAAATTGAGCTGAATGAATCTGGTCATTTGTGGGGCCGGCACTAGGGAAAAGTGGCCATGAAAACTGCTGGATTGTTGTAAAAACTCTACTAGTTCACTAATGTCCTTCAGGGAAGAGAGTCAGTGGTCTGGGCCGATGCAAGACAACTCGCCTTTAGAGAGAGAGGTGGGAGCAGCATGAGGGAGTGGATTGTATATATCTAAAACTCAGCCAGAACTTTGACAGAATCTCCCAAACCATCAACCTCCACCACCTCGAAAGACCAGGGTGGCAGGCGTATGTGAACAGCATCATATTCAAGTTACAATCCAAGTCACACCATCCTGACTTGTCTGACATCCAGTACTAGGTTAACAGAAATGTCCTCCATTTAAATATGGAAAGATCTGAGTCACTGTCTTCAGTTCCCACGACAAACTCCACTCCCGACCCACTGACTCCATCACTTCACCATGAAAACAGTGCGAGGCTGACCCAGGCTGTTCATAACCATGGGAAAATACTTCACTAAAATAAAAGCAAAATACAGTCATAGAATTTACAGTGCAGAAGGAGGCCATTCAGCCCATCAAATCTGCACCAGCCCTTGGAAAGAGCACCCTACCTAAGCCAACACCGACACCCTATCCCTCTAACCCAGGAACCCCACTTAAACTTTTTGGACACTAAGGGCAATTTTGCACAGTCAATCCTGCATATCTTTGGAGTCTGGGAGCAGACATGGCGAGAAAATGCAAACTTCAGACAGACAGTGGCCCACGCCGGGAATCGAACCTGGGACCTTGGAGCAGTGAAGCAACTGTGCTAACCATTGTGCTACCAGATTCTAAAAATCTGAAATAAGAATAGAAAATGCTGAATAAACTCAATAGATTGGGCAGTATCTGTCCAGAAAGAAACAGAGTTAACGTTTCAGTCCATTTAACATCTTCAGAGCCGCCAGCTGAGTTTCAGACCACAATCTCTGCCAGCTCCTCGAAGGAGTTTCTGTCTCATTCACATCACTGGACTTGATCCTGTCTCAGATTTGTGAAACTCTCATCGACTCCTTTATTACCTCGAGACTTCACTATTCCTGCACACTCATGACCAGCCTCCGACATTCAACCTGTGATAAGCTTGAGTTTATCCCAATCTCTGCTGCCTCTGTCCTCTACACTAATTTCCATTCACTCACTCATCACCCTGTCCTCATTGATCAACACAGGCTCCTGGTTAAACAGCAAATCAATTTAAAATTCTCACCTTTCTTTTCAGATCTGGGGCTGGTTTAGCACAGGGCTAAATCGCTGGCTTTTAGAGCAGACCAAGGCAGGCCAGCAGCACGGTTCAATTCCCGTACCAGCCTCCCCGACAGGCACCGGATTGTGGCGACTAGGGGCTTTTCACAGTTACTTCATTTGAAGCCTACTTGTGACAATAAGCGATTTTCATTTCACTTCATCTCTCCATATTGCTCATCCCCGTTTCCAGTCACACACGTTTGAATATTTTTGCCACAGACTTACATTTTGTTTCCGATTAATCGAGTGACTGTCACATTTTGATCTGATGTTTGTTTTGTGTTTTCCGTCTTCAAATTCTGCTCTTCCAACGTCCTGTAAACAGAAGTCATCACACTGTCAGTCCAAGATCAAACATTGAGAAGAGACAAACATTTCTCTTGATTTGAGTTTTCTGTGTGCAAATCCTCGCCTTCTAAGCCCCTGTAAAAGAAGTTTGCAGACTCCATCCCTGTCAGTCCAGGAGAGAAATTCACAGCATTCTCTCCTCCTGCTGACAGGACAAGGAGCACCGCGCATGCGCCCTGCTGCAGATTATTACATTTGGTTGAAATGGTTTCGGGCCTTTCGGCTGCCGCGGCCCCCATTTGGTGCGAACACGGGACCGATCGGGTCTTATTTGGGTTTTGAGTCCTGCACTGGGTGTTTATGAAGCCTCAGCACCCACTCGGCCACCTCCATTACCCGGCCACAAGCGGCTGTTTCTGTCTAATCGCGGAAACCAAATGATCTCCCGGCGGCGGCTGCCGGAGTCCACACTGCGCATGCGGCTACCGGAGTCCACGCCATGCAACAATCGAAGCCACATTGCGCATGTCCAATAGTGGCGGATAGACAGAGTGGAGAATGTTAATTTATTCACATTCGGCTCTGGGGCCGCACTGGGTATTTGTAAACCCCGCCCCCCGACACTGACCTCTCACCTGACACCTCATAATGTTGAGGCAATGATTGACGGTAGCACCGGACCAATGGAAGGAGAAGGGGACGAGGCAGGGCGACGCAGGAATTGGGAGCAGGAGGCGGCCACTCAGCCCCTCGACCTTGCTGCACCATTCAATACCATCATGGCTGATCAGATTGGAATATAATTCCACATTGCCGCCCACCATCGATAAAATACTACATCCGGCTGAAAAATATTCAGTGACTCTAGATTCTGACAAGAGGAATCATCCTCCACACATCCGGTTTTGTCAAGACCCTTCATCGTCGTTTTTTTAATAAACAATTTTATTGAAGTATTTTTTGGCATTGTAACCAGTTACAGTGTACAGTAATGTGCAAATATCAACACAAAGCAGAAATATAGTGCAAAAGACCAATCCTCTCTCATAAATAGTACCCGCCTATTTATCCCTCGTTTCTACTCTAATCTAACCCTCCCCCCCCCCCCACCCCCCTGCTGACATTTAATTCCCCGCGAAGAATTCGATGAATGGTTGTCACCTTCGGGTGAACCCTAATACAGATCCTCTTAAGGCAAACTTAATTTTTTCCAGCTCTAAAAAGCTCAACATGTCCGAGAGCCATGCTTCGGTCTTTGGGGGCTTGGAGTCCCTCCATGCCAGCAGTATACGTCGCCGGGCTACCAGGGAAGCAAAGGCCAAGACGTCGGCCTCCCCCTCTTCCTGGACCCCCGGATCTTCCAAGACCCCAAAAATTGCCACCACTGGACTCATCACCACCCTAGTTTTCAGTACCTGGGACATGGCATCCGCAAATCCCTCCCAGTATCTCCTAAGTTTTGAGCATGCCCAGAACATGTGGACATGATTCGCTGGCCCTCCCGCACACCTAGTGCATTTGTCCTCCACCCCAAAAAATGTACTCATTCGGGCCACCGTCATTTGGGCCCGGTGTACGACCTTGAACTGAATCAGGCTGAGCCTAGCACATGTTGCAGTTGAATTTATCCTACTCAGGGCTTCCGCCCATACCCCCTCCTCCATCTCCTCGCCTTTGGGACCTGTCTACGTATGAAGTCACACACTTGCAAGTACCGAAAGTCATTCCCTCTTACTAGTCCGAATTTCTCCTCCAAGGCTCTCATGCTCGAGAAGCTCCCCCCAAAGAACATATCGCCCATTCTTCCCACCCCCGCCCGCCACCATGCCCGGAATCCACCGTCCATACTCCCAGGGGCGAATCAGTGGTTGTCGCATATTGGAGACCAGACCGATGCTCCCACCTTCCCTAGATGCTTTGTCCACTGGCTCCAGATCCGTAGGGCTGCCACCACTACCGGGCTGGTGGAGCACCTGGCCAGCGGGAGCGATGGGAGGCCCTGGCCAGGGCTGCCAAACTGGTGCCCCTGCAGGAAGCTGCCTCTACTCACCCCCAAATAGACCCTGAACCCACCATCCAACTCCTTACCATGGTTATGTTGGCCGCCCAGTACCGTCTACACTGCCCCCGCAAGTGATAGCGGGAGTGCATTCCATCTCCTGAACTTGCTCTTCATCTGTTCCACCACTCTAGTCAAATTTAGCTTATGCAGTCTGCCCCAGTCTCGTGCCACCAGTATCCCTAAGTATCGGAAACTTTCCCCGACCATCCTAAATGGTGGCTCCTTCAACCTGTTCTCCTGGCCCCTCGCCTGCACTACAACCATCTCACTCTTAGCCATGTTCAGTTTGTACCCTGAAAACCTGCCAAATTCTCTCAATATTCCTACTATACTGTCTATCCCAGCCAGCGGGTCCGATACGTAGAGGAGCAGGTCGGCTGCGTACAGCGATACCCTGTTTTCCACCCCTCCCCTAATCATTCCCTTCCCCACCACCTCGCAGTTCTCATGGCAATCGCCAGAGGTTCTATGGCCAATGCAAACAGCAACGGGGAGAGTGGGCATCCCTGTCTGGTCCCTCGGTGTACTCTAAAGTACTCTGATGTTGTCCTATTCATCCTCACGCTAGCTTTTGGGGCCTGGTACAATAGTCTAACTCAGTCAACAAAGCCCTCCCCGAACCCAAACCGTCCGAGTACCACCCACAAATAGTCCCACTCCACCCGGTCAAAGGCCTTCTCGGCATCCCTTGCCACCACTGCCTCTACCTCTCTGCCCTCCGGGGCATCATGATCACATTGAGTAGTCTTCTCAAGTTGGCTACCAGCTGCCTGCCTTTCACAAACCCTGTTTGGTCTTCCCCGATCACCTCCGGGACACAGTCCTCAATTCTAAACGCCAAGACCTTAGCCAGGAGCTTGGCGTCGACGTTGATCAGGGAGATTGGTCTGTATGACCCACACGCTTCCGGGTCTTTATCCCGTTTTAATATCAGCTAAATGGTAGCCTGTGACATCGTCGGGGGTAGAGTCCCTCGCCTCGTTAAATACCCTAGTCAGCACCGGCCTCACTATCTCTGAGAAGTTTTTTGTAGAACTCCACTGGGTATCCATCTGGCCCCAGGGATTTACCTGACTGCATGGCCTTCAAGCCCCCCAGCACTTCCTCTGCTCTGATCGTGGCCCCACGTCCATCTACCAGCCCCCTACCCACTTTTGGGAAGGTCAGTCCGTCTAAGAAACGTTGCATCTCCTCCGGCTCCCCAGGGGGTTCCGAGGTTTAGAGCTTCCTGTAAAACTCTCGAAACACCTTGTTCAGTCCTGATGGGTCATCCACTCTGTTCCCCAAACCGTCCACTACCCTGCCTATTTCTCTGGCCGCCTCCTTCCTCCTGAGTTGCTGCGCAAGCATTCTACTAGCTTTGACCCTTCAGAGTCTTATATGATTCAATGAAGTCACCCCTCACTCTTCGAAACTGGAGAGGATACAAGCCTGGCCTGTCCAGCCTTTCCTCATAACTGGAGAGGACACAAGCCTGGCCCATCCATCCTTTCCTCATAACAGGAGAGGATACAAGCCTGGCCCATCCATCCTTTCCTCATAACTGGAGAGGATACAAGCCTGGCCCATCCAGCCTTTCCTCATAAGGCCACAGGTCCATTCCAGGTATTAATCTCGTAAACTTTCTCTGAATGACGTCCAACAAACATTGGAATATAAAAGCAGGGATGTACTTCTGAAGCTTTATAACGCATTAGTTCGGCCCCATTTAGAATACTGTGACCAATTTTGGGCCCCACACCTCAGGAAGGACATACTGGCACTGGAGCGGGTCCAGCGGAGATTCACACGGATGATCCCAGGAATGGTAGGCCTAACATACGATGAACGTCTGAGGATCCTGGGATTATATTCATTGGAGTTTAGGAGGTTGAGGGGAGATCTAATAGAAACGTATAAGATAATGAATGGCTTAGATAGGGTGGATGTAGGGAAGTTGTTTCCATTAGCAGGGGAGACTAGGACCCGGGGGCCTTAGAATTAAAGGGAGTTACTTTAGAACAGAGGTGAGGAGAAATTTCTTCAGCCAGAGAGTGGTGGGTCTGTGGAATTCATTGCCACAGCGGGCGGTGGAGGCCGGGACGTTGAGTGTCTTTAAGACAGAAGTTGATAAAGTCTTGATTTCTCGAGGAATTAAGGGCTATGGAGAGAGGGTAAATGGAGTTGAAATCAGCCATGATTGAATGGTGGAGTGGACTCGATGGGCCGAATGGCCTTACTTCTGCTCCTATGTCTTATGGTCTTACAGCCTTTCTTAAATAAGGAGATCTGTCTGATGTGAAGTTTGCACATTCTCCCCGTGTCTGCGTGGGTCTCGCCCCCACAACCCAAAGATGTAAAGGGCAGGTGGATTGGCCACGCTAAATTGCCCCTCAATTGGATTTTAAAAAAAAATAAGACCAACACTGTACCCTGTGCTCCACGTGCAGTCTCACCAATGCCCTGTATAACTGAGGCATAACCTCCCCAGTTTGTATTCAATTCCCCGCACAATAAATATTCAATTAACATTCAAATGACATTTTATTAGCTTTCCTAACTACTTGCTGTACCTGCAAGCTAGCCTTTTGTTATTAATGCACAATAACACCTCGGTCCCTCTGTATCTCAGAACTCTAAAAGTCTCTCACCATTTGGACAATCTGCCTGTTTTATTCTTCCCAACAAAATGTGCATTTTCACATTTTCCCACATGATACTCCATTTGCCAGGCCTTTGCCCACTTGCTTAACCTATCGATGTCCCTATGTGGCTGTATTGCATTCCTCACAATTTAGTGTCCCACCTTTTTTTGTGTTATCAGCAAATTTAGCAACAGAACCTTTAGTAACTTCATCCAAGTCATTTATATAAATTATAATAAGTTGAGTCTCCAGTACTGATCCCTGTGGCACACCACTCATCACATCTAACCAATCACAAAAATACCCATTTATGTCTACTCTTTGTTTCCCACTGGTTAGCCAATCTTCAGTCCATGCCAGTATGTTATCCCTTATATCCTGAGTTTTTATTTTCTATAATAACCTTTGATATAACTTATCAAATGCTTTCTGGAAATCTAAGGACAGTACATTCACCCGTTCCCCTTTATCCACAGTCATGTGACCCCATCAAGTAACTCTGATAAATTGGTTAAATGTGATTTTCCTTTCATAAAACCATGTTGACACTGCCTGATTGCCTTGACTTTTCTAAGAGATCTGACATTGCATCTTTAATAATAGCTTCAAACATGTTCCCTATGACTAATATTAGGCTAACTGGCCTGTAGTTTCCAGCCACCTGTTCCCCTCCCTTTGTGAATAAAGGAATTACATTTATTATTTTCCAATTTAATGGATCCTCCTCGAATCTAGTGAATTTTGGACAATGAAAAGAGTGTATCAACTCCCTCTTTAAGCTGCTTCTTTCAAGACCTGATGATGAAGTCCGCCAGGAACCGGGGTTTTGTTAGCTCGCAGACTCAAAACATTGCTCATTACCACTTCCCTGGTGAGTGTTCCTCCATCCCTTCAATTTCTTGATTTACGGATATTTCTGGAATGTTACGTGATTCCTCTATAGTGAAGACTGATGAAAATACCTGATCAATTCATTTGACATCTCCTTACTTTCCATTGTTAATTCTCCAGACTAGCTTTCTGGAGAATCAACACTCACTTGAATTATTTACTTCCACAAATATCCATAGAAACTCTTACTATCTGTCTTTATATTTCTCGCCAGCTTTCTCTGGTACTCTAATTATTCTCATCTTATTAATATTTTTGTGCTTTTATACTCTGCCAAATGTTCTGACCTGTCATCTGCCTTTGCACTGCTATATAATTTTTAAAAAACATTGATATTGTAATGTGATTGTCCCTTTAAGAAATGAGTTCTATTATCACATGGCTTCAGTGATGTCATTGTGTGGGTGGAGCTGGGCTGTGGCGCTGAGTTTTACTTTCGGTTTAGACAGTTGAAAGCTGAATTCAGACAAAGAAGGTTTATTTTGTCTCCCTCTGCATGTTAAAAGGTGTCCAGATCACTTGATAATTTAAAAGTGATAACTGTTCTCTGGAAAGAATTCAAACCTACTGTTTTGGGTAAAATAATTTTTCCTAGTTTAGTGGATATTGATATCAAATTGAAACAGTTGAAAGGGAAGTTATTAAGGGTTATATATATATATAAATATATATATATATATATAGAGAGAGAGAGAGAGAACTGTAGCTGTGTGGGGTATTTATGTTTGCAGTTGATAAAAATGCTTAGTGTGTGTGCTTATAAAATGTTAGCTGAATTTATCGAATTATCTTTGTTTTGTTTGAAAGTGTTTAAGGCCTCTGTTGAATAACACCTGAAAAGTAGGCCCTTGTGCTCCTCGTAATCAAAATTGATAAACTATTGGAGGTCAGGTGAACTCCATGAAATAGTTTGGAGCTTTTTAAACCCTGGCCCATATCAATATTTCTTTAACTTTTTTAGTTAAAGACAGATGCTGGGTCCTCCCCTGGAATTTTCCATTCTCACGAAAATATATCTATTCTGTGTATAATGAAATATCTCTTTGAATGTCTGGCACAGAATCTCTATTTACCTGACACACAAGCTCATTTGCCAATTCATTTTAGCTAGCTCTGTTTTGATGCCCTAATGATTGCTCTCATTTCCCCCACAACCCAAAGATGTGCATGCTAGGTGGATTGGCCACGCTAAATTGCCCCTTAATTGGGAAAAAATAATTGGGTATCCTAAATTTTTAAAAAATGAATAAATAAATAAAAATAATTGCTCTTATTTAAGCTTAACTTGCTCGTCTTGGACTCAATCTTCTTCCCCTCAAACTGCATGTCAGATTCAATCAAATTATGATCACTGTTACCTGGGGATGTCTTCACCATGAGGTTATCAATTCATCCTTGTTGCACAATACGATGTCTGGTATAAACTGCCCTCTGGATGGCTCCAAAATGTGCTGATTGTAGAAACTATCGCAAAATCATTCTGTGAACTCCTCACCTATGCTACCTTCGACCATCTGATTTTTCCAGTTTATAACTTTACTAAAATCCCCCTTGATTATCGCTGTACCTTTTCTGACAAACTTCCATTATCTCTTTCTTTTAACTCTGGTCTCCTGTGTAGTTACAATTAGGAGGCCTGCACACCACTCCCAGAAGTAAATTCTTGCCTTTACCATTTTTCATCTCAAACCAAACCATTCCTACATCCTGGTTTCCTGAACTTCGGTCATCCCTGTCTAATGTGCTAACACCATCAACAATTAACAGAGGCACTCTTCCATCTTTTCCAAGATTTCTGTCCTTCTTAAATTTCACATGCATTACAATATTCAGCTCATCACCATCTTTAGAAGGGAAATGAGGGATGGGCAATAAATGTTGGACTGGCCAGTGACACCCACATGCCATGAATGAATATAAAAAAATTCAGGTCCCAATCTATGTCTGCAATGGCCATCAGATCGTACTTACTTATTTCTATAGGTGCTGGCAATTCATCAGTTTTGTTTCAAATGCTACTTGTGTTTTGCTACAGAGCCTTTGGTTTTGTTCTTTTATTATATTTGTAACGTTTATCTGATGTAATTTTAAATGTGTTCTTTCCGTCTCTTCCTGCCACAATCTGTTTATCATTTCCCATATTCTTACCTTTCTCTCTGGTCTTACTCTTTACTTTACCACATCATACAAAACAAATCAGAAAAGACACAACAATGGAACAGTCAGGAACAGGACATCAATCAGTTTCCTCCTATCTGACAGAAATCAAGGACTGGAACACTGTCATTAACACAAATCTAATTTAATTAATCTATATACAGAATATTAAACTCCGGCCGAGTCACAGGAATAATTAACAACAACTGAAACAAACTCCAACTGTCAGAATGAACATGGTTCAGTCCTGGATGTGATTAACAGCAGCAATATCAGAATCCAACCCCTGTAATCGCTTGTGAACTCGCTGGTGTTTCTGCAGGGTGAATGAATGAGTGAATCCCTTCCCACACACAGAGCAGATGAATAATGTCTCCCTGGTGTGACTGCGCTGGTGTTTGAGCCGGAGGGAATGCTGAGTGAATCCCTTCCCACACATGGTACAGGTGAACGGCCTCTCTCCAGTGTGACTGCGCTGGTGAATCAGCAGATCCATTTTGCCTTTAAAGCTCTTCTCACAGGTGGAACATTTAAAAGGTCTCGCGTCAGAGTGAACACGTTGGTGTGAGGTGAGTTGGGCAGACTGAGTGAATCCCTTCCCACATTCAGAGCAGATAAACTGTCTCACCCCAGTGTGAATGCGCTGGTGTCTCAGCCGGGTGGATGACTGAGCGAATCCCTTCCCACACACACAGCATGTGAATGGTCTCTCCCCAGTGTGAACCCGCTGATGATCCAACAGTTTGCATAACTGAGCGAATGTCACCCCACACTCAGGACAGGTGAATGGTTTCTCTCCAGTGTGACCTCGCTGGTGTGTCAGAAGATTGGATAACTGAGCGAATCTCTTCCCACAATCAGTGCACGTGAATGGTTTCTCCCCGCTGTGCATTCGCTGGTGTGTCAAAAGGCTGGATAACTGAGTGAATCCCTTCCCACACTCGGAGCAAGTGAACGGCCTCTCCCCAGTGTGAACTCGCTGGTGCGTCAGAAGATTAAATTTGTTTTTAAAGCTCTTCTCACAATCGGAACATTTAAAAGGTCTCATGTCAGAGTGAACAAGTTGGTGTGCAGTCAGATGTGTTAGTCGAGTGAATCCCTTTCCACACTCGGAACAGGTGAATGGTCTCTCCCCGGTGTGACTGCGGTGATGAGTTTCCAGCTCAGAAGGGAAACGGAATCCCTTCCCACAATCCCCACATTTCCACGGTTTCTCAATGGTGCCGGCGTCCTTCTGTCTCTCCATTTTGGATGATCAGTTGAAACTTCGTCCACACACAGAACACGTGTACAGTTTCTTCTCGCTGTGAGGGTGTGGTGTTTTTCAGGCTGTGCAACTGGTTAAAGCTCTTTCCTGTCAGTTCACTGCAGCACTCTCACTCGGGTGTGTGTGTGTCGCTGTGCTTTTCCAGTCACAATGATGTTTGAAATCCTTTCCCACAGACAGAACAGACAAACATTTCTCTTTCCACATTCAAAAGCTGATAACATTCAGATCCTGATGAATTGAGTGACTGTCAGATCTCGATGTGATAATTGATTTGAGTTTCCTTTCTGTCAATCCATGCCTTGTAACCCTGTAAAATCAGTTTACACATGTCAGAAATTCAGAACAGATAATTCTAGTTTCTGGGGAATAATTGTTTCTCTCATTTCCCAAAGCTGCAAATTCCAGTCCCATACATTTTGCCATTCCCATAAACTCACCACAATGGTTCAAGGTCATTAATACTGAGTACAGCTTTAAATTCCAGATTGTTCACTGAATTTAAATTCTACTATCTGCATTAACAAATCCATCAGTGTGAGAGCAGGATAGAAATTGCCCCCATTCTCTCCTCCTGCTCCAGGATCTGGGGCTGGTTTAGCACACTGGGCTAAATCGCTGCTTTTAAAGACGACCAAGGCAGGCCAGCAACACGGTTCAATTCCCGAACAGGCGCTGGAATGTGGCGACTAGGGGCTTCACAGTAACTTCATTGAAGCCTACTTGTGACAATAAGCGATTTTCATTTTCATTTCATGTTCAGGATCAGCAAAGTGAGTTGAAGATAATTTCTCCTGACCAAATCCATTGCTGCATTTCCTTCCTGAAGCCACATTTGTCCACTGGGGCCCGGCACCGGGAGAAAGCGGCAGCTGCCGTTGTGTTGGGTGTTGAGGCGGTGCCGCTAGTTTGTTATTGGGGGTGTTGAGGCCTCCACTCCCACCCACTGCCCCTGACGCTGCCTCCGCTTATCCGCCTTCTTCCCGCCTGAAGATGAGACAAACAAGCTTCTGTCCCTGGACATGAACCGCACTGCGCATGCTCCACAAACAATACTCGGGGAGTGATTGACGGAAGCTCCGGACCAATAGAAAGAGGGGCGGGGCTGGCTAAGTGAGCGGACGAGGCTGGTCCTCCAACCAATCGGAGTGAGTGAGGGTGGGTGGGACTTCGTCTGAAGCATGCGCACTGCGGGTAATGGCGATGCCCAGAAGCTGTTATCTCGGATCCACAAAGGGTAAGATGAATATTGTGGAACGCGGGGAGCGATGATCTGCCTGGTGAGTGGAGAAGGTTTCTAAGCATGTTGTGCAAGTCCATACCCGTAAAGATCACTTCCTAGTTCCCCCGTTTCACGGAGCGGGGCCGCGAGGTTCCAGTGATCGGTTCGGGGTAACGACCGACATATTTATGCGGGACAATGTGCAGTAGAGCGCATGTGCGGCCGCCATGTTTGTAGGGGGCAACATTTTCAATGACTGGGAGAAGCTTATTCCACATTGCTCAGAATGGAGACAACCTGGCCAGCAAACTGCATTATCCTTTGTCCTGGTTACTTGACCTTCCATTACCCCGATTTGCACAGACCCAGATATCTATGATCAGAGTAGCAACAGAGAAGTAAAGAAACAGAACCAAATCCTGCTCCCTGAATCCCACTAACTCAACGGATGTCTGACTCCATGTGCGGCTCTGTTCAGTCACATGAAGATCCATGTCGGAAACTCTCAACCCTAGGGGCAGCACGGTGGTGCAGTGCGAACACTGCCTGTGGCGCTAAGGAATTGGGTTCGATGCCGGCCCCGAGTCACTGTGGGTGAATCCTCCCGTGTCTGCCTGGGTGTCATCTCCACAACCCAAAGATGTGCAGGTGAGGTGGATTGGCCATGCAAAATTGCCCCTTAACTGTAAAAAAATAATTTGGTACTCTAAATTTATTTTTATAAAAGAAAATCTTTTCCTACGGACGGAACAGACAAACTTTTATTTTACCACATTCACAGGCCAATGATATTCAGGTCCTGCTGAATGGAGTGACTCTGTTAAAACTTGATGTGAAGTTTGATTGGAGTTTCCATCTGTAAATTCTCCCCTTGTAATATTCTGTAAAAAAGTTTATAAAATAAATCACTAGGGGCAGGCACGGTGGCTCAGTGGTTAACCGAGGACCCGGGTTTGATCCCGGCCCTGGGTCACTGTCCTTATGGAGTTTGAACATTCTCCCCGTGTCTGTGTGGGACTCACCCCCACAATTCAAAAAGATGTGCAAGGTAGGTGAATTGGCCATGCTAAAATTACACCTCAATTGGGATAAAAACAATTGGGTAATCTAAAAAAAAAAATTTCATTAAAAATAAACAAAAGCCAAAATGTGAAAAAAAAAATGTTTTACAAAATCTATTACCAAGTAAGTGTTGAGGAAATGGAGTTCGTAGCAGATAAGCAAAGACAATGTGATCATTTTTTGCAATGTTTAAATGCAGTAAATGTTTGCTCATCCAGTACAGGATGTCAGTACGGTGTGTGACTGGGAGAGGAATTTGTAGGTGATAGCATTCCCACACACATGTTGCCCTGGTCCTTTACAGTGAAGGAGGCTGAAGGTTTGAGAAATTTGTCAAACTTCTGGTCAAGTTGTAGATGTATAAAAACCCTTTCCTTCATTGCCTACCTCTCCCACCTCTCTCACTCTCTCTTCCCCTCTCCCGCCTCCTATAGTAGTCTGAATCTTGTGTTGGCCCAGGCCAGTTGGCAGGATTCCTTCTCTGAAGGACATTACTGAACCAGTTGGGGCAGTTTACATGGTCACTTTTTCCTAGTGCCTGCCCACAAATGACCAGATTAATTCAGCTCAATTTCACTCTCACACTCGCTCTTTTCTGTTTTCAGTCAATTTTACAGGAGGTTGGGCATTGGGAAACTCAACATCACATCAGAATCATCATGCCACCATGCTACCTCACAAACTGCAGCAGTTCAAGAAGGTCAAACATCATCTTCTCCACAGGTAACTGGGGATGGGGAATATTTGCTGCTGGTCTTGTTGGTGAAAGGACAGGGGAGTGGGAGGAGCTGATAGTCTCTTGCAGAGAGAGACAGGACGGGCTGAATGGCCTCAGTCTGTATTGTAACAATTCAATGATTTACTGATAAAGAAGCGACGCTGGAGACCAGGGAACAACCTCTGGAACCAATGGCCAACCTGATACAAAGCGGCTCTTCATTGATCTGGAAGCTGCAGCCCAGCTCGGTGGAAACGGGGGGAGGGGGATCCGCTCCATTTATTCCCGGGGTTTCTGGAGCCTCTCCGCCCACTCGCCAGACCCTCCGCCCCGCCATCACCCCCTTTACCCATTGTGGACCCGTCTGCCCATCACCTGCACTGTGCATGCTTCACTCACAGTCCAGTCCCGCCCCTCATTCACTCCCATTGGCGGGAGGATCAGCGGCTCCCGCCCGCTCTATTCCTATTGGCCGGAGCCGCCGCCAATCACTTCCGGGCATTGTGACGGTTCGGGCTGTGCCCAGCGCATGCGCGGTTCAGGTTGTCGCTGACGGTGCGAGGAGCGGGAAAGAAACAATCGAGCGACTTTCAGGAATGGATCCGGTGGGTGGCTGGGGAACAATAGAAGCTGCGGAGTGAGCCGGGAGGCTTCATAAATACCCCGTGGAGGCTTCAACTCCCGAGGAAAATGTTAACGGTCCCGTCTTAAACAGCACCAAACAGAGTGAGAGCTGAGCGGTGCCAGGCCCGGGTTACCGGCCGCCATCTTTACAGAGGACAAGGTGCCGCAGGGCGCATGCGCTGCGAGCCTGGACCGGATGCCAACTCTCCCGGATTGACTGACTGGAGTCTCCAGGATTTTATTTTAATCATTTGTGGGAGTCACTGGCTGGGTCAACATTTATTGCCCATCTCTAATTTCCCTGGAACTGAGTGGCTTGCTCGGCCATCTCGGAGGGCATTTAAAGAGACAACCACATTGCTGTGGTTTGGAATTGTGTCGGCCAGACCAGGTAAGGATGGCAGATTTTCTTTTCTGTTCATTCACGGGATGTGGGTGTCGCTGGCTGGGCCAGCATTCACTGCCCAGCACTAATTGCCCTTGAACTGAGGGCATCTCAGAGAGCATTTTAAGGGTCAACAAGCTGACTGTGGATCTGGAGTCACGTGTAGGCCAGACTAGGTAAGGATAGGAGATTTCCTTCACTGAAGGACATCAGTGAACAAGGTTTGCAACAATCGACAATCGTTTCATGGTCACCACTAGACTTTTAATGAATTCAAATTTTACTTTCTGCCTTGGTGAGATTCATGTCTGGGTGTCTGGGAAATCATGAGGACAGTAAAGATTTTTTTGAAATTTTCTTTCAACATTTCTGTTCAGCGGATATGAAAATATTGAAAATGGGATAAAGGTTGTTTGGCTGACAGTCAATCACTGTCCTGTAAGGTAATGAGTCCTTTTGCTTCCCAATTGGCCGAGGAAGGCAGTGTGTCACAAGGATGGATGTGTTGATCGATTAATGGCGGGAGGATGGGGGCAGGTCATGTGATCAAACCTCCAGGAATACATTTAATCAAAGTTGGCGAGGAGAGAATGTTGTGAATTTCTATCCTAAACTGACAGTGAGGTTTCTGTAAATTTACAGGATACTGGAAGTAGAGGTTTAGGGCAGCACGGTAGCACAGTGGTTAGCACGGTTGCTTCACAGCACCAGGGCCCCAGGTTCGATTCCCGGCTTGGGTCACTGTCTGTGCGGAGTCTGCATGTTCTCCCTGTGTCTGCGTGGTTTTCCTCCGGGTGCTCCAGTTTCCTCCTACAGTCCAAAGATGTGCAGGTTAGGTGGATTGGCCATGATAAATTGCCCTTAGTGTCCAAAAAAGGTTAGGTGGGGTTTTGGGGATAGGGTGGAGGTGTGGGGCTTAAGTAGGGTGCTCTTTCCAAGAGCCGGTGCAAACTCGATGGACTGAATGGCCTCCTTCTGCACTGTAAATTCTATGTTCTAACAGACAGGAAACACAATCCAAACGTCACATTGCGATCTGACAGAGTCACTCAATTCATCAGAACCTGAATTTCAGCAGCATCTGGGTGTGGAAGGTAAAAGGTTTGTCTGTTCTGTCTGTGAGGGAAGATTTCAGGTCTCAGTGTGACTGGAAAAGCCCCGAGATTCACAAACCCTGGTTAGGCCAAACCTGGAGAACTGTGTTCAGTTCTGGGCAACAAACCTGAGGAAGTAGAATGGCCTCGGAGGGAGTGTAGCTCAGATTTACCTGAGTGATATCTGAACCCCCGGAGTTAAATTACAAAACTAGATTGCACAAAAGAGTCAGAGACATGATGGCACAAAGAAGGGCATTCGGCCCATTGAATCCATGCTAGCTCTCTGGGGCAATCCAGTCAGTCCCATTTTCCTGCTCTCTCCCTGTATCCTCGCAGGTTTATTTCCCTCAGATGTCCATCCAATTTCCTTTTGAAATCAAATCATTCGTTGTGTCTATTTTCAAACTCCCTCATAGGCAGCAAGTTTCAGGTCATTACCGCTCGCTGTGTAAAAACATACATCTCATATCACCTCATATCTCCTGTACCTTTTACATACAAACTCGGAACAAGCCACTCGGTCCCTCAATCCTGATCAGCATTGCATAAGATTGCGGCTGATCTCATTTTAACCTCAACTCCACATTCTTGCCTACCCCTGATGACCTTTCACCCCCTTGACCATCAAGAATCTATCCCACTCTGCCTTAAAAATATTCAAGGACTCTACTTCCGCTGCCTTTTAAGGACGCGAGTTCCAAAGTTTTACAACTCTCAAGAGAATAAAAAATCCTCATCTCCATCTGAAATGGGTGACCACTTATTTTGCAATAGTGACGCTTCGTTCTAGATTCTCCCACAAGAGGAAACATCCTCTCCACATCCACCCTGTCAAAACACCTCAGGATCTTGTATAGTTCAATCCAGGTTTTACCCCAAACTTTAAATCTGTGTCCTGACTGCTTGTACGATCAGTGAATGGAAACAGAGTTTCTTTGTCCACCTGATCGAAACCTGGCATAATCCTGTGTCCCTGAATCAAATCTCCCCTCAACCTCCTTTGCTGGAACCATTCTGATAAATCTCCTCTGCACCTTCTCCAAGAACCTTCACATCGTTCCTTTTTAAAAAAATTTAGAGTACCCAATTAATTATTTCCAGTTAAGGAGCAATTTAGCGTGGCCAATCCACCTAGCCTGCACATCTTTGGTAGTGGGTGCGAAACCCACGCAAACACTGGGAGAATGTGCAAACTCCACACGGACAGTGACCCAGAGCTGGGATTGAACCTGGGACCTCGGCGCCGTGAGGCAACAGGGATAACGTTCTGTGCCACCGTGCTGCCCTCTTCACATCCTTCCTGAAACGTGGTGACCAGAGCTTCATGGAATTCCTATAGTGCAGAATCATAGAATTTACAGTGCAGAAGGAGGCCATTCAGCCCATCGGGTTTGCACTGGCCTTTGGAAAGAGCACCCTACTTAAGCTTAAGCTCACCCCTCCACCCTGTCTCTGGAACCCAATGACCCCAACTAACCTTTGTACACTAAGGGGCAATTTATCACGGCCAATCCACCTAACCTGCACATCTTTGGACTGTGGGAAGAAATCGGAGGAAACCCGCGCAGACAGAGGGAGAAATTGCAAACTCCAGACATAGCCACCCGAGACCCGAATTGAACCCGGGACCCTGGAGCTGTGAAGCAGAAGTGCTAACCACTTTGCCACCAGAAGCATAGTTTCAGTATCAATATTTCAATTTATGAAGCTGAAGCTCGAATATGCTTTGTCTTAATATGTCTTGTAGATATACAAAATCCCTCTTCACCTCTTTCTTTCTCCTCCCAAAGAGGTCAAATGGGTTTTAGAACAATCCAGCCGTTTTCATGGTCATTTTTTCCAAGTGCCGGCCCAACAAATGACCAGAATCATTCAGCGATTTCACAACCTGCCTTTGTATTTTTGTGGGATCTCTCTCACTCCCTAATTTCTGTTTTCAATCAGTTTCACAGGGTGTTCGAAGGGGAGGATTCAAAGTCCGGAAACTCAAACCAAGCATCACATCAGGATCTGACAGAGTCCTCAATTTATCATCTCCTGAATATCATCGTTCTTTGATCATGGAAGGAAAAAGCATCGTTGACAGTGGGGAGAAACCGTACTTGATTTGTGTGTGTGGACGAGGATTCGCTCTATCATCAGGCCTCGCAAGCCACAAATGCAGTCACATTGAGGAGAAACCGCGGAAATGTGCGGACTGTGGGAAAGGATTCCCTTCCCCATGTGACACCTCACTACATGAGAGGGTATTGTGTCAGATGTCGGATAATTGGCCAAGCAGGTAAGTTTAAGAAAAGCATTGCAGAGGCTGATTGAGGAAGAGAGTAAATGCGATTCAAGGCGGCCATTTCATAGCGAAGGACCAAACGATTAAAGATCTGAAGGTCACGTTGGCATTCCAGTTTTGGATCATGTATCAGGTAAACGGGAAAAGCCTGTTAACACAGCTGACATATTAGTTACATTTGTATTTTTAAAATGTAAAATAAGATGAGGGCGGCACGATGACACAAGGGAGGCACGGTAGCACAATGTTTAGCACTGCTGCATCACAGCTCCAGTGTCCCAGGTTCAATTTTGGCCTCGGGTGACTCCCTTGTGAAGTTTACATGTTCTCCCCGTGTCTGCGTGGGTTTCCTCCGGGTGCTCCGGTTTCCTCCCACAGTTCAAAGATGTGCAGATTAGGTGGATTGGTCTTGTTGCCTAAATTGCCCCTTACTGTCCAAAAAGGTTAGGTGGGGTTACTGTGTTACGGGGATCGGGTAAAGGCGTGGGCTTAAGTAGGCTACTCTTGCCAAGAGGGAATTGCTATAAAAATTCTGGGAATCTAACACGCCATCAACGTGTTCACACTGACGAGAGACCGTATAGGTGCTCTCACTGTGGGAATGTGTTCGCACAATCATCTCAGCTCATTGTACATCAGCGAACCCACACTGGGGAGAGGCTGTTCACCTGCTCCGAGTGTGGGAAGGGATTCACCACTTCATCACACCTACTGAGACACCAACGAGGCCACAAATAACCAGTGATTGGATTTTGCTGTTACTCACATTCAGGACTGAACCATGTTCATTTGGGTCTCTTTCTGCTGATAACAAACTCCAGCCCATTTACAGGGGCTAATATTCTGGCTAAATGTCAAATAAGATTTGTGTGAAATACGCAGTGTGTTGAAACTTTTTAATATCTCTGACACAAGTTAGTTCCTTTTGAAGTACTCTCGCTCTCCCCTGTCTCTTCCATCCTCTCCTCCAACTAGACGTGTGAGGAGCTTGTGGAGCTTCTTTGTGACTGAGATTGAGTAAATCCGATCAGCTGCCTCTGCTGCTTCCCTCCCTTCCACGAGCCCACTGGACCAAACTGTCTCTAAATTTCATCCTTGCCTGAGCCCTGAACCCTCATCTTTGTCTAGTTTCTCTCCCATCTCCCCTCATGCTCCTCATCTAGTCCATGAGTCCCAGCTCCTGCTCCATCGACCCAATTCCCACTAAGCTACTGATCAGCCAACTACCCTGTGTCCATGGATATTGTCAACATTTCTCTCTCGTCAGGTACTGTCCCTCTGTCGTTCAAATCTGCCGTCATCACCCCCTCCTCAATAAAAAAAATCTTGACCCTGCCATCCTTACAAATTACTGCCCCATCTTCAACCTCCCTCTCCTCTCCAAACTCTTTGAACTTGTTGTCACCTCCCAAATCCTTGCTCATCTTTCCCAAAACTCCCATGTTTGAATCCTTTCAATCAGGTCTCTGCCCTGTCACAGTGAAATACAAGAGACAAACAGTGGTTAGCACTGTGCAGCAACATTGCTGACGTCAGGGAAATACCACCAGACAGAACCATCGGATGAGACTGAGAGAGGATATCCTACAGAATCATAGAATTTACAGTGCAGAAGGAGGCCATTGAAAAGAGCACCCTACTTAAGCCCATCCCCGTAACCCAGTAACTCCAACTAAACATTTTTGGTAGCACAGTGGTTAGCACCGTTGCTTCACAGCTCCAGGGTCCCAGGTTCGATTCCCAGCTTGGATCACTGTTTGTGTCGGGTCTGCACATTCTCCCTGTGTCGGTGTGGGTTTCCTCCGGGCGCTCCGGTTTCCTCCCACAAGTCCCGAAAGACGTGCTGTTAGGTAATTTGGACATTCTGAATTCTCCCTCTGTGTATCCGAACAGGCACCGGTATGTGGCGAATCGGGGCTTTTCACAGTAACTTCATTGCAGTGTTAATGTAAGCCTACTTGTGACAATAAAGATTATATTATAAAGGGGCAATTTAGCGTGGTCATTCCACATAACCTGCACACCCGTGGACGGTGGGAGAAAACTAGAGCACCTGATGGGAACCCACACAGACACGGGGAGAATGTGCAAACTCCACACAGTCACTCAATGCTGGAATAGCTGAAACATCAACACACTGCTCCTGGCAGTTGATCGTACAGTGGTTCAATAAATATAATTAGTGGATTGAAAAGGTATGTCATATAGAGTAAAAACAGAAAATGTGAGATTAATTCAACAGAATCCCTGCAGTGCAAAAGGAGGCCAATCAGCCCATCAAGTTTGCATGCACGAACCATACAAAAGAGCGCCCCACCAAGGCGCACTTACTCTGACATTTCCCCGTAACCCCACTTCACCTTTGGTAACTAAGGGGAAATTTAGCATCGGCAATCCACCAAATCTGCACATCTTTGGATGGTGGGAGAAAACTGGAGCACCTGGAGGGAACCCACACAGACACGTGGAGAATGTGCAAACTCAAATAGCTGCAGTGATATCAGAGTGTGGGTGGAGCTGGGCTGTCTGTCTTCACTACAGCTATTTGATAAACACACAGTTCTTAAAGGTACTCTCACATGACAATTCTGAATTCTCCCTCTGTGTACCTGAACATGCTCCGGAATGTGCTGACTGGGTGCTTTTCACTGCAACTTCATTGCAGTGTTAATGTCAGACTACTTGTGACAATAAAGAGTAGGATTATTTTTTTAAATGTTCCGGCAAATTTCCATCCCGTCCGTAATGATTCCCGCAGCCGGAAATATGACCCCAACAAATGGGATGAAGCCAAATCTTTAAAAGTCAAAGTCTTTATTTCAAATTGTTGCCGTGCTGTCAGGGCAAAGGGTTAACTTCTCTGCTTGTTTACAAAAGGGAAGAGGAAACATTCACAAAGCTTCCCACAGCTTGTGAGCTCCGAAACATAACTTCAATGCTGAAGTTTATCTTCAGAGATCGAAACGTTTTGGTGCCTTTTCCAATTGTACCAGTAAATTGTGATTCACACTGAAAGGTTTACTTTCACTCAGTAATTAGAACATTTCACTTTCTCAGCACTGACACTTTAGATCAAATCCCAATTGTTCTCTTTCCTTGTAGCTGGTGTGTGGAGAAGATCATGTTCACTGTAGATCTGTCAGCACAGAAACCGCACTGTGCTTCTAGATACACTCAGTCTGCAAGTAGATGAATCTTTTAAACATCACCCAAGTGAAGGTCTTCCCCTGACTCTAGGGAGTGAGATGTCCCTGTAGTTGATGCTGTCTCCTCTGTCACTGCTGTTTTTATTGCATCAGATATGTTTTGTGGACCAGTCTCACAGCCCAAAAGGGGAGGGCAGGAAGGTGTGACAGTTGATGGGACTTTCTGTGTGAGCAGTTCAGCTGGAATTCCATCCTTGCCGGGCACCTTTCTGTTTGCTCAGCAATCAATGGCCTTTTCCAGCTCAAATGATGAGGGTTCCTTGTCCAACTCAATCATGACAGGAAGCTGCAGGAGAGTCAAACAGAGACTGGCAGATGCCCTTTTCACAGGGGTACAGCTCACTGTTGTGTTCAACCCAGCTCCTCCTCACTCTCTCACCATGACTGACACTGAGCATGCTCCGAGCACACGCCCACACTGCACCTGCGCACTGGCCTCGTACACTCACTGATCGGGAACTTTCTGCAGCGCGGGGGATTCTGGGTAACGCAGCCGCCATAGAGCCATTAGTAAACAGGAAGATTCTATTTCCCAGTCAGCCAAACAGAAGATCCACAGTTAGGCAAGATGCTGGGCATGAAACACAATGAAAAGTTTGGATACTTTATTTAATACAGAAGCACATTATTCTTGGTCTAAGATAACACTTAGACATGGGCAGAAAGCAGGTTGATCTACAGTATTTACAACACCTGGGACACGGTAAATCATCTCATCAAATCAGTGATAGGTTTGTTTACTGTTCATAATTGTCACTGGGTCACACTCACGATTCATGCAAAATGCAACTCCCCAGGTTTTTTGACCCACTCCTTCCAGACCTGTTTTCACTCCAAGGTACTTGACATCTGCCTCAGTCTTTATCCAGCCATGTATGTTCAGCTCACACTGCCCAACAACCAGCCTCTCCTGCACTGGGCTACAGGGTCTCCATCACCAAAAATCTGTCCTGATCCACGCACATCGACACTACCATCAAGAAAGCACAACTGTGCCTATACTTCAGGAAACTGAGGAAATTTGACATGTCCACACTGACTCTTACCAACTTTTACAGATGCACCATAGAAAGCATGCTGTCTGGCTGCATCACAGCCTGGTATGGCAACTGCTCGGCCCAAGACCACAAGAAACTTCAGAGAGTACAGCCCAGTCCATCACACGAACCTGCCTCCCATCCATTGACTCTGTCCACATCTCCCGCTGACTGGGGAAAGCGGGCAGCATAATCAAAGACCCCTCCCACCCGGCTTACTCACTCTTCCAACTTCTTCCATCGGGCAGGAGATACAAGTCTGAGTACACGCGCGAACAGATTGAAAACAGCTTCTTCCTCGCTATTACCAGACTCCTAAAGGACCCTCTTTTGGACTGACCTGATTAATACTACACTCCTGTATGCTGCACTCAATGCCTTTGTCTATATATTTACATTGTGTACCTTGTGTTGCCCTATTATGTATTTTCTTTGTTTACTTTCTTTTCATGTACAAAATGATCTGTTTGAGCTGCTCGCAGAATAATACTTTTCACTGTACCTCGGTGCACGTGACAATAGACCAATCCAATCCATATCGAGGGAGCAATCTGCCTCTCTTGCATTGGTGCACTGCATTTCCCTCATAACACAGAGGCATAGAAGGTGACAGCACAAAACAAAGGCACTCAACAACCTTTGTTTTGTGCTGTCACCTTCTATGCCTCTGTGTTATGAGGGAAATGCAGTGCACCAATGCAAGAGAGGCAGATTGCTCCCTCGATATGGATTGGATTGGTCTATTGTCACGTGCACCGAGGTACAGTGAAAAGTATTATTCTGCGAGCAGCTCAAACAGATCATTTTGTACATGAAAAGAAAGTAAATAAAGAAAATACATAATAGGGCAACACAAGGTACACAATGTAAATATATAGACAAAGGCATTGAGTGCAACATACAGGAGTGTAGTATTAATCAGGTCAGTCCAAAAGAGGGTCCTTTAGGAGTCTGGTAATAGCGAGGAAGAAGCTGTTTTCACCCAACTTTCTGCAACAGACACAATCCCCTGTCATTGGCCCTGAACTCTGCAGATATTTTTCTCCTCAAAAGATACGAATAGATGAGCAAGGAGCTGGAGTTGGCTATTCAGCCCAGTCTGCTCCACCATTTAATAAGGTCATGGCTGATCTGATAGTAACAGATAGTTGTCCAATTATTTTCAAGGCATCAACTGAATCTGCCTCCACCACATTTTCGAGCAGTGCCTTCATGATCCCACACGCAGCACAGAATGTTTTTCTTCACATCATATGACATAGGAACAGAATTAGGCCACTCGGCCCATTGAATGGCGGAGCAGATTCAATCATGGCTGATATTTCTCTCATCTCCATTCTCCTGCCTTCTCCCCATAACCCCTGATTCCCTTATTCATCAAGAACCTATCTACCTCTATCTTAAAGACACTCAGTGATTTGGCCTCCACGGCATTCTGTGGCAAAGAGTTCCACAGATTCACCACCCTCCGACTGAAGAAATTCCGACTCATCTCTTGTTTTAATTCCTCCTCATCACCTGAGGAAGGAACTGTGCCCCTAAAGCTAGTGAGTCGAAACAAACCTGTTGGACTTTAACCTGGTGTTGTAAGACTTCTTACTCTGTTTTAAAGGATCGCCCTTTAGTCTGAGATTGTGTCCTCTGCTTCTAGTTTTTCCTACAACTGGAAACATTTTCTCCATGTCCTCTCTACCCAGGCCTCGCAGTATCCCTGTAAGTTTTAATAAGATCCCCCCATATCCGTCTAAACTCCCAACGAGTACAGATCCAGAGTCCTCAACCGTTCCTCGTACGACAAGCTATTCATTCCAGGGATCATTCTTGTAAACCTCCTCGGGACCTTTTCCAAGACCAGCACATCCTTCCTTAGATAGGAGACCCAAAATTGCTCATTATACTCCAAATGGGGTCTGATCAGAGCATTGTATAGCCTCAGAATTACATCCCTGGTCTTGTATTCTAGCCTTCTCGACATGAATATATTGCATTTGCCTTCCTAACTGCTGACTGAACCTGCACATTAACCTGAAGAGAATCTTGAACAAGGACTCCCAATTCCCTTTGTGCTTGTGATTTCCTCAGCATTTCCCCATTTAGGAAACAGTCTATGTCTGCTTCCAAAGTCCATAACCTCACACTTTTCCATATTGTATTCCATCTGCCACTTCTTTGCTCACTCTCCTAGCCTTGCTCAGCATTGCTTCTTTTTATAATCACTTTATGAATGCTCTCTGTTTATAATCTTGCCCTAAATATGACCTGGTAGACCAAATGTCTATTGCAGATCCTTTGTGTAATGTGGTCAAGTGCCTTTCCATTTGAGAACTGTTCAATAAAGTTATTAGAATTATTTGTAGCCAAAGCAGCACGTGGAGCAATGGGACTGCAGCACTGAGGACCCGGGTTTGAATCCCGGCCCTGGGTCACTGTCCGTGTTGAGTTTGCACATTCTCCACGTGTCTGCGTGGGTTTCACACCCACAACCCAGAGATGTGCAGGTTAGGTGGATTGGCCACGCTAAATTGCCCCTTAATTGGAAAAAATAATATTAATTGGGTATTCTGAATTAATTTTTTTAGAAAGGATTATTTGTAGCTTCCCCACCAATCAGTTTTCCCATTTTCCTTAATTGACCTCATTTTTATCAGGAGTTAACTGAAGTGTGTTCCTAACCTCTCATTATCTAAATTTCCATTTACCACTTTTCTATCCACCTGACCCAGTCCGTGGCTTTCTCCCTCATTGTCTAATACACATGAGCAACTTTTGTATAATCCTGGTGCATACATTTAAGTCTAAATCATTGATATATACCGGAAACTGTGGAGCCCCACTGGAAACAGACATCCAGGCATCATTCAGTCCTGGATGTGGCTAACAGCAGCAACAACAGCTGAATCCAAACCCTGCTGTTGCCTGTGAACTTGCTGATGTCTGTGCAGGTTGTTTGACTGAGTGAATCTCCTCCCACACCCTAGCACAGTGGTTAGCACCGTTGCTTCACAGCTCCAGGGTCCCAGGGTTGATTCCCGGCTTGGGTCACTGTCTGTGAGGAGTCTGCGCAGCCTCCCTGTGTGTGCGTGGGTTTCCTCCGGGTGCTCCGGTTTCCTCCCACAGTCCAAAGATGTGCAGGTTAGATGGATTGGCCATGCTAAATTGCCCTTCGTGTCCAAAAAGGTGAGGTGGGGTTATAGGTTGGGTTGAAGCTATGGGCTTAAGTAATGTGCTCTTTGCAAGGGCTGGTGCACTCGATGGGCCAAATGCCCTCCTTCTGCACTGTAAATTCTATGATTCTGTTTCAGTGTGAACTCGCTGGTGTTTCAGCAGATTCTGTTTACTTTTAAAGCTCTTCTCACAGTCAGCACATTTAAAAGGTCTCTGATCAGTATGAACAAGTTGGTGTCTCAGAAGTAGTGATGACCGAGTGAATCCCTTCCCACACACGGAGCAGGTGAATGGCCTTTCCCCAGAATGAGTGCGTTGATGTATCAGTAAATAAGTTTTACTTTTAAAGCTCTTCTCACAGTCAGCACATTTAAAAGGTCTCTGATCAGTATGAACAAGTTGGTGTGTCAGGAGGTGGGGGTGACTGAGTGAATCCCTTCCCACAGACGGAGCAGATGAATGGCCTCTCCCCAGTGTGAGTGTGTTGATGCATCAGTAAATTCCTTTTACTTTGAAAGCTCTTCTCACAGTCAGCACATTTAAAAGGTCTCTGATCAGTATGAACAAGTTGGTGTGTCAGGAGGTGGGGTGACTGAGTGAATCCCTTCCCACAGACGGAGCAGATGAATGGCCTCTCCCCAGTGTGAGTGTGTTGATGCATCAATAAATTCCTTTTACTTTGAAAGCTCTTCTCACAGTCAGCACATTTAAAACGTCTCTGATCAGTATGAACAAGTTGGTGACTCAGGAGGAGTGATGACCGAGTGAATCCCTTCCCACACACGGAGCAGGTGAACGGCCTTTCCCCAGTGTGAATACGTCGATGAGTTTCCAATTGAGACGGGTAGTAGCATCCCATCCCACAGTCCCCACATTTCCATGCTTTCTTCATGGTTATCGACAAGTTATCAGGTGTAGGTGGGATGCAGATTTGAGGTCACTATCAGATCAGCCGTGATGTTATTAAATGGTGGAACAGGCTCACGGGGCTGAATGTCCTATTGCTGCTTCTTGATTCCTTTGGTGCGAATGTCCTTATGTCTCTCCAACTTGGATCATCAGTTGAAGCCTGAGTACGGTGTCTCCCTGATGTAAATGCTGCAATTCAATTTCACGCCATGTGATTGGTTGAAGCTCAGTTCCTCTGTAACTCAGCTAACTGTGGAAAATTACTTCGATGTCTGTGTCTAGGTGCTTTTCCAATCACAGTGATTTTTGATTTTTTTTCCGAAAGACAAAACAGAGTTCTCCTTCCACGTTGAAAGGCCGGTCCTGATGAATCAAGTGATTCTGTCAGATCTCAATATGATGTTTGCATCTGCAAGTATTCTGTAAAAGGAGATTACATTGAAATACTGTGAATATATAAGACACAAACAGACCATTCTTTCACAGATTTTGCTGCTGTCAATACTCGGCACACATCTCCGACTGTCACACCTATCAAATCTCAGCCTTTCAGCTGATTTTCGATTCCATTTTCTCTCATGTGCTTGTCCCGTTTCCTTTTGAAAACATCACAGCACTTTCCTCAACTCCTTTCCATGGTAATGAGTTGCACATTCTGAATCTGTAATAAATAATTTTGTCCGTATTGTCCCCTTGGATTTATTTGTAACTTTCTTGTATTTATGACTTGTTGTTTATTGATTGTCACTCTCTCACATTGCCCCTCTCCAAACTACTGGTAATTTAAAAGATTTATAGCAGGTCACTGCTTAATTTGTTGTTGTCGATAGAAAAAAGGACCCACTCCAATTAATCTCTCCTGAGAGCTGTAATCTCTCATGTTACAAAAGTCATCACGGTCAATGCAAGATAGAATTCGCAAAGACAAACCTTTTTGTTGGGTTCAGTTTGTGTGCAAATTCTCCAGTTCTAACCCCCTGTAAAAGGAGTTTACAAAAGCCATCACTGTCAGTCCAGGATAGAAATTCTGAACAGGCAATTCTAATTTCTCTGGAACATGTTTTCCTCTCGTTCCGCCAAAGCTGTCAATCCCAGCACACCACACACTCTCCCTCCTCCCTGGGCTGAAATCCAAACCCATCTCACCATCTGCACCATTTCTTTCCTCCACTCCCAGTTTTCTTCCTCCCTCTCCTCTGCCTGTGTTCAGTTCTCCAGCTCCTGTCTGCAGACTGACAATAAAATCAATGGGTCTTATTGGGGGTTTGGGGTCTCCAGCGGGTATTTGTGAACCCTCCCCGCCCACCTGCTAAGGTTCCCTTCCTTGCCAGAGATCAGAGTCCTCATTGATTAGAGTGCAAAGTGGAAGCTATTATTTCTTGTCCCTCTCCCCCATCCTCCTGATGCGAACCACCCTCCAGTGTCTGAAGCAGGATGGTGCCCGTTAACCTGGGCCTGTTCCCGGGAGGGAGGGAGAAGCTCCGCAGCTGCAAACCAGGGAGCTGACAATGATGGTGAAGGGTTTGCTCCAGCTCACAATGCCCGGGGACTGATTGACAGCGGGTTCGGACCACTAAGAGGGGGCGGGGCTGGAAGACCGAACAAGAGCGGCTAGTCCTCCAGCCAATCAGAGTGAATGGGAGGCGGAGAAAAACCGAGACTCTCCCTCCCTCCGCATGCGCCCGGCCACCCGGGCCTGTCTCGGGGAAAAGCCCGAGCAGCTTTCGCCGGTTCAACTGCTGTATCCTAGCTTCGCATTCGGTGCTTGGGGCCTGCACGGGGTTTTTATGAATCGTCCCGACCCATCCGCCGGCTCCATCCCTCCCTCATAACTCACCCGAGCGAATTTGACCGGCTGAGGATTTCCACCCGACCGTCTGAATCCTGAGTTGTCATCGGTACTGCGCATGCTCTAGACCACGTGGGAGACCGGGCTCAGCCCCGCCCCCCATTCACTCCGATTGGTTCGTGGACCCGCTGCAACCACTCGGTCCTCCAGGCCCAATCCTCTCCTGCTACTGGTCCACAGCTGCCGTCAATCACTTCATGGGCATTGTGAGCTGGAGCATGCGCAGTGCCGATGCTGGGCTCGGCCGGGAGGGTCAAAGAGGTGAGTTTTAAAGAGCATCTTAAGGTATTCATCTGAGGAAGGAGCAGTGCTCTGAAAGCTAGTGTTTGAAACAAACCTGTTGGACTTTAACCTGGTGTTGTCAGACTTCTTACTGTGCCCACCCCAGTCCAACGCTGGCATCTCCACATCATCTTAAAGGAGGTAAGTGAGGTGGGGGCGGGGAGGTTTGTGAGGGAATATAGTGCTTGCGGCCGAGGTAACAAATCCATGGTGGAGTAATTGGAATCGGAAGTGCACAAGAGTCCAGGATCAGAGCAGATATCTCAGGGGGTTGTGGGGCTGGAGGAGATGACAGACACAGGGAGAGATGAGGCCATGGAGGGGATTTGAAAACGAGGGTGAGAATTGATTGGGAGCGAATGCAAGTCTCGGAGCACAGGGATCATAGGGGAAAGGAACTTGCTGTGAATTAAGACATGGGTAGCAGACTTTTGGATGGCTTTAAGTTTACAGAGGTAGAGTGTAGTAGAGCAGTCAGGTGTGTAATGGAGTTGTCGAATTGGGAGGTGATGATGGCAAATTGCCTTAGTATCTTAAAAAGGTTGGGGGTTACAGGTATAGGTGGAGCTGTGGGCTTAGCTGGGGTGCTCTTTCCAAGGGCCGTTGCAGACTCGATGGGCCGAATGGCCTCCTTCTGCACTGTAAATTCTATGAGGTCAGAAGCTCATATTGGATCAAGTGTGAAACCAAGTTTACAAAGAGACTGGCTAAGTCTCAGACTGTTGCCAGGGAGATGGATAGAGTTGGTATTCAGGAATGGAGATTGGAGCAGGGACCGACCAGTGGATTCAGTCTTCTCCATATTTGATTGAAGTTATTTAGTCAGCAGGAAGAGAACCAGAATGAGCTCTAAGTCTGATATCCGGTATAACTTAGTTCGAGAGGGAGAGGAAGAACAAAGGAAACCCTGGAAGATTTGGAGAAACAATCTTCACGTCAAATCTCCACATGGTCTGTTCTGGACACAAGGTTCACCTCTGTTATTCTAATTGGTCAGTCAGGGTGATTCAGATTAATGTCTGTCACAAGTCATGAATGAAGTGACTTATAAAGCATATTCTTGCCTCTAATTATATAACTTTGGTAAAAGGATACAGAAATAATGATCAAATACTTTATTTGGATTTCAGCCCCAGGGAGGAGGGGGGAGTGTGTGAGACAGGGATTTACAGTTTTGGGGACAGAAGAGAGAAAAAAAATGTAACGCAGAAACTGGAATTGTCTGTTCTGAATTTCTATCTTGCACTGATAGTGTGGCCTTTGTAAACTCCTTTTCCAGGGCATTAGGAGAAGATTTTCAGACAGGAAACACAAACAAAACATCACATTAAGATCTGACAGTGTCACTCAATTGATCAGGGCCTGAATATCCTCAGACAATAAATGTGGAGTGAAAAATGTTTGTTCTGTTTGTGGGAAAATATTTCAAACATTAGTGTGACTGGAAAAGCACCGAGACACACACGCACCTGAGTGAGTGTGTTCCAGTGAACTGACTGTGGAAAGAGCTTTAACCAGTTACACAGCCTGAAAAAACACCACAACATTCACTTAGGGGAGAAACCATACACGTGTTCTGTGTGAGGACCAAGCTTCACTTGATTGTCTAAAGAGGAAACGACAAAGACACTGACTCCATGGAGATACCGTCGAAACCGTGGAGTATGATTTTCGCTTCGGGGCTTTCCAAAATGCGAGATGTCCCAGGTTCATATCCCGGACGAGCTCTGCAAAGCGCTTGACTGGGGAGGTGATGCTGTAGTGGTATTGTTACTGGATGAGTAATCCTGAGACCCAGCACAATTCTCTGAGAATGCAGGTTCAAATCCCACCACAGCAGATGCTTCCATCGTGGCTGGTATTTGAACTCGAATCCAATAAATCAGGGGCAGCACAGTAGCACAGTGGTTAGCACAGTTGTTTCACAGCTCCACTGTCCCAGGTTCGATTCCCGCTTGGGTCACTGTCTGTGCGGAGTCTGCATGTTCTCCTCGTGTCTGCGTGGGTTTACTCCGGGTGCTCCGGTTTTCCCCCAGTCCAAAGATATGCAGGTTTGACGGAGTGGCCATGCTAAATTGCTCTTAGTGTCCAAAAGGATTAAGTGGGGTTACTGGGTTACAGGGATAGGGTGGAGGTGTGGGCTTGAGAAGGATGCTCTTTCCTTGGGCCAGTGCCCAAGGAAAGAGTGCCCAAACTCAATGTGCCGAATGGCCTGTTCTGCACTGTAAATTATATGATTGTGGAAGTTTGATGTTGAACAGTTTAGTGAGAATTGGGTCAAAGGAGCAAAGGGTAAGTCTCACAGACAAGATGCGCGCTGAGAGAGCATGATGGGAGACAGCAGGAAAAGAGGAGAAACAATGGTTTCTGACCCGTGTGAATTCGCTGGTGTTCAGTGAGCATGGATAAGGACTTGAATTTCTCTTCACAGGTTGTGCAGCTGAATGGCGTCTTCTCAGTGTGAACTCGCTGGTGTAACCGAAGGGCAGATGACTGAGTGAATCTCCTCTCACACACAGAACAGCCTTTCCCATGTGTGAACGCGTCGATGGATTTCCAGCCTGGATGAAGAATTGAATCCTTTACCACAGTCCTCACATTTCCACGGATTCTCCATGATTCTAGTTTCCCTGCGTCTTTCCAGTTTGGACAATCAGTTGAAGACGAGTACGCTTTTTCCCCACTGCAAATCGTGTGATGATTTTTACAGGCTGTTTAACTGGTTAAAGCTCTTTGTACATTGAGTGTACTGGAACCTCTCACTCCAGTGTGAGTCTTTATGCTTTTCCAGTCGCACTGATGTTTTAAATGGTGTCGCACAGACAGCACGGTAGCATTGGGCAGCACGGTAGCATTGTGGATAGCACAATTGCTTCACAGCTCCAGGGTCCCACGTTCAATTCCGGCTTGGGTCACTGTCTGTGCGGAGTCTGCACATTCTGCTCGTGTGTGCGTGGGTTTCCTCCCACAGTCCAAAGATGTGCAGGTTAGGTGGATTGGCCATGATAAATTGCCCTGAGTGTCCAAAATTGCCCTTAGTGTTGGGTGGGGTTACTGGGTTATGGGGATAGGGTGGAGGTGTTGACCTTGGGTAGGGTGCTCTTTCCAAGAGCCGGTGCAGACTCGATGGGCCGAATGGCCTCCTTCTGCACTGTAAATTGAAGAATAAAGGGATTAAGGGTTATGGTGTTCGGACCGGAAAGTGGAGCTGAGTCCACAAAAGATCAGCCATGATCTCATTGAATGGTGGAGCAGGCTCGAGGGGCCTGATGGCCTACTCCTGTTCCTAGTTCTTATGTTCTTATGTAAAATCTATGAAAACATAATCATTTCTCCTTCTAAATTCAATGATTGATGATATTCAGGCCGTGGTGACTCAGTAACTCTGCCAGATCATGCTGAGATGTTCAGTTTGAGCTTCCTGTTTGTAAATCCACCCATTCTAATGCACTGGAAAAAGAGTTTACAAAACTTTAAATAGAGGAGTGAAATTCTGAACATACAATTCTATTTTCCATGAAGCATATTTTCTTCAATTGTACCTGTAAAGCAGTAAATCCTAATCCCATGCACTCTCACCTCCCGGGGTGGATGCAAAACCCGGGGTGACGAACAGTCCCATATTTTACTGGAATGTATTTGAGTCCATTGTCTCAGACTGCGTGCTACCTAGATGTTGTCTGTCACATAGATTGGACCTTTCTCAATGCACAGAACCATGTTCCTTCCTGTTTCTGTGTCCCAGAAACAGACACTTACCCGAGGCGGCCTGCTCCCAGCTCTGGCAGAACGCCAGTCTTTCAGTGCAGACTGTGCCTGAATTTTCACCAGGAGAGTTGGTCAGCTCGGCAAACCCTGCACATCACCTTCACAATTCTTTTCCTTACAGTTTACCCCCTCCCTCCCCTCAGGCTGGGTTCAGTTCTCAAGCCCCCCTGTGCAAAGTGAGAATAAAGTCAATTAATTAATAATTTTTCCTCCTGATCACTGGGACCCTGAAGCCCCGCCCACTCTGTTCCTTCACCAAGTTGGCCGCATCTGAAGCCAACAATCCCCGGGAGCTGGAAACCCGGGACCGGCAGGTTCTTATTGGGGGTTTGAGGTCTCCAGCGACTGTTTGTGAATCCTCCCTGCCCACCTGCCAGGGTTTCCTTCCTTGCCAGAGATCAGAGTCCTCATTTATTTGAGTGCAAAGTGGAAGCTCTTATTTATTTTCCCCCTCCCCCATCCTCTGATGTGAACATCCTCCAGTGTCTGAAGCAGGATGGTGCCCGTTAACCTGGGCCTGTTCCCGGGAGGGAGAAGCCCCGCAGCTGCAAACCAGGGAGCTGACAATGATTGTAAAGGGTTTGCGGATCCACAAAGTGTTTCCAAATCCTCCCACCCACTGCCTGATGCTGACTCCGCTTCTCCGGGACAAAGAACACGTCGCCCAGGCCAACACCTGGATTGCGCATGCTCCTAACTCCGTCTCTACGCCTACGCACTGGTGTCCATCTACAGCAGTTGGATTGCGCATGCTCCTAACTCCGTCTCTACGCCTACGCACTGGTGTCCATCTACAGCAGTTGGATTGCGCATGCTCCTAACTCTGTCTCTACGCCTATGCACTGGTGTCCATCTACAGCAGTTGGATTGCGCATGCTCTGTATCACAATGCCCAACTGATTAACGGAAGTTCTGGACCAATAGGAAGACGGGGCGGCACTGACCTTCCAATCAATCGGTGTGAATGGGGGGGGGGGGGGGGGGGGCGGGGCTGAGCCCGGTTCTCCCTTATTGGCTGAACCTCTGCATTTTGAAAGCTGATTTGTCTCAAACCCCAGGAAAAAACTGGACCTTTCTGTTTGTAGCTTTAAACAGATGAAACCCTGTGGGTGTGGAGCAAACATTTCCACATTTGTTACTGAAGTGTGGAAATATGAAACTATATTCACACAATTCAAGGGCTGACTTCAAAAAAGAACAGGGCAGGGAGGGAGTACCGATCCAGTGACTTTGGAGGGGCTAGGACCGGAGCCACGTGGAACACAATCAATTCGAATTAAAACGGTGCGGGATTCACCGAGTCCATGATTGACTCACGGGAGGCTGACATGCTGTGGCCGCATATTGGATTGGATTGGATTTGTTTATCGTCACGTGTACCAAGGTACAGTGAAAAGTATTTTTCTGCGAGCACCTCAACAGATCACTAAATACATGGGAAGAAAAGAAAATACATAATAGGGCAACACAGCATACAATGTAACTACATAAGCACTGGCATCGGATGAAGCATACAGGGTGTAGTGTTAATGAGGTCAGTCCATAAGAGGGACATTTAGGAGTCTGGTGACAGTGGGGAAGAAGCTGTTTTTGAGTCTGTTCGTATATGTTCTCAGACTTCTGTATCTCCTGCCTGATGGAAGAAGTTGGAAGAGTGAGTAGGCCGGCTGGGAGGGATCTTTGAGTATGCTGCCCGCTTTCCCCAGGCATCGGGAGGTGTAGATGGAGTCAATGGATGGGAGGCAGGTTTGTGTGATGGACTGGGTGGTGTTCACGACTCGCTGAAGTTTCTTGCGGTCCTGGACCGAGCAGTTGCCATACCAGGCTGTGATGCAGCCCGATAGGATGCTTTCTATGGTGCATCTGTAAAAGCTGGTAAGGGTTAATGTGGACATGCCAAATTTCCTTAGTTTCCTGAGGAAGTATAGGTGCTGTTGTGCTTTCTTGGTGGTAGCGTCAACGTGGGTGGACCAGGACAGATTTTTGGAGATGTGCACCCCTAGGAATTTGAAACTGCTAACCATCTCCACCTCGGCCCCGTTGATGCTGATAGGGGTGTGTACAGTACTTTGCTTCCTGAAGTCAATGACCAGCTCTTTAGTTTTGCTAGCATTGAGGGAGAGATTGTTGTCGCTACACCACTCAACTAGGTTCTATATCTCCAGCCTGTATTCTGACTCGTCGTTATTCGAGATCCAGCCCACTATGGTCGTATCGTCAGCAAACTTGTAGATGGAGTTGGGACCAAGTTTTGCCACGCAGTCGTGTGTGTACAGGGAGTAGAGTATACACATTACACTCCCCACACACACTCATCCCAGCCAACAAGATGGCATTGGTTGCACTGGAGTGCGTCCATCCCACTGATGGGTCAGCTAAGTCCCAAGGGCACCTAGGGGAGTGCCCTGGGGGACACCCATACGATCTGTGGTGCTAATTTCACAGTGGGCAGTCCCCGGCGAGCGCAGCTGCATGGCTACTTTGCAGGCTGCAGCAATTGTGCTCTGTGCCCATCCACCCTCACCCCATTGTGCACCGCCTGGCCATCCCCTACTACTCCCCCAATCCTGGCAGAAGTCTCCTGGCCAGCAACACAACTGTCAGCAAACTATGGCACTGTTGGACACTTTCCATACCCCCTCTTGCTCAGCAGCCCGAAGCCTGTTTCACGATTTTTAAAAGCACAAATGAACCTCACCGTCGAGAATTCAGGCCTTTGGAGGCGAATCATGGAGGCCCCTGAGAATACCGGGTTGGCCCTGCTAATGATATGCAAATGATGTCAAGGCGACAGAGAATTGTAATTTTTTTAAATATAAATTTCGAGTACCCAATTCATTTTTTCCAATTAAGGGGCAATTTAGCATAGCCAATTCACCAATCCTGCACATCTTTGGGTTGTGGGGCGAAACCCACGCAGACACGGGAGAATGTGCAAACTCCATATGGACAGAGACCCAGAGCAGGGATCGAACCTGGGACCTTGGAGCCGTGAGACAGCAGTGCTAACCAGTGCACCACCATGCTACCCTGAGAATTGCGATTTCCCTTGAAATAGGTGCTCGCCACAATTTCAGAGGCGGAACCGATTCTCCGCCCAATCGGGTTTCGCGATTCCGCCGTCGGCCAACGGAGAATCCCACCCTGTTCAAAATGATACAAAAATAACTGGTTGTCTTTACGAAGGAGATGGACGCTACCCAGGCCATGTAGGCAGACTAGAAAGCCCTGTCCATAAATAGGTTTAAAATTGATAAGGAGGAACTGTTGAAGTGAAAATGTATATTTCAGGGGTGCTGAAATGATTCGCCAGTCTTTCCAGGAGGTGCCAGACTGGAGAATTACATATCTTACACCTTTATTCAAAAAGGGTTGTAAGGATAGCTCCAGTATATAGACCAGTTAGTTTAACACCAGTTGTTCGGTATGCTTCATGAATCAATTATTCCAGATAGAATTAATCGCCACATGAAAAATGAGTGCTTATGTGGACGACCAGCATGGATTTCTAAAGAGAAAATTATGTTTAATTAATTTGCTGGAGTTTTTTGTGGAGGTAACCGAAAGGATTGATGAGGGAATTCTGTTGATATCATGTACATGGACTTTCAGTAGGCATTTAATATAATGCAACACAACAGGCTTGTGAGAAAAATTATAGTGCGTAGAATGAAAGGGCCAGTAGCAATATAGATACAAAAGTGGTTGAATACTAGGAAGCAGAGAGTAACAGTCAATGGATATTTTTCAGGCTGGAGGAATGTTTGTAGTGGTGTTCCACAGTGGCCTGTATTTGGACTCTTTCTTTTCCTGGTGTATATTAATGATCTAGATTGATGGTCTGCAGCGGACAATTAAAATATTTGCAGATGACACAAAACTTGGAAGGATTACGAACTGTGAAGAGTACAGTGTAGAGCTTCAAATTGGACAAAGACAGGCTGGCGGACTGAGCAGATGGTCGACAGATTGAATTCAATGTGGAGAAGTGTGAGGTGATACATTTTGGAAGGAAGAACATAGAGAGACAATATAAAATAATGGATAAAATTCTTAAGGGGATGCAGAAGCAGTGGGACCTGGGTGTATTTGTGCAGAAGTCATTAAATGTGACATGATAGATGAAGAGAGCAGTTAAAGCATATAATATTCTGAGATTGATTTATAAGGCCATTGTCGTGGAAATTATAATAAAGACAAATTCCTTGAGGTTCGATTTAAGGAAATTTATTTACACAAATATATTTGCAGAGCGAGAGTGTTCTGGCTGCAAAGCCAGGGCACTGCACTCTGAGATTCGACCCAAGAAAGCATATTTTTATAGTCTGAAATAACAGCTTGAAGTAAACAGCCATGTTTATATTAAATAGACCTTGGAAAGTATGTAAGATGAAATGCGTAGTACGTATGTTCTCAGGGTAGCATGGCGGTGGCTTAAAAACAACTCGAGTACACATTTTGTTATCTTTCGGAGGACACTGTGTTGTCATAATAAGGCCGAGACCAGAATATTAAGCAGTATTTCGTTTATGTTACCTGACTTACTTATTTTCGTTCAAAAGCAGTGTTGAACGATAGTCAAGCATTTCTCAGCATGCTTCGAAGTTGGCAACTCATTAATTTACCTTCCACAGCCATGGACTACAGGAACAAGCTGGTTGTGTTGAACGTGCACAAGACACTTGTTGGACCTTAGCTGGAATATTGTATACAGTTCTGGGCGCCTGACTTCTTCCAACTAACGAGAGGCGACCCAGGGATAGGTAATAACAGTTTCATCATAATTCAAGCATTGAGAGAACTATCATAGAGAAAGCTCTGGACTAGCACCTTCCCCTGATACTCTTTGGCTTTCCCAATTAAATGTTAATATCACCTGGCTGGAGTGGGTGGGGCAGGGGGTGGGGATCAAGAACCGAATTTCAGCCTGGCCACAGTCCACAAGCACGGTGACCATCTACATCTCGTCCCTGTTGGAAAAAAATCAAGCACAGTATTTATTCACAATCTAGTTATCGGACATTTTTCTTTTCATTTTGTACCTGACACATTTATCCCCATGGTAACACAGATACTGTGCTTCCTTCACTCATTTGTGAATAGCCAATAAATGACTTGTTCCTCCCAATTTATCCAGATCATCATGTGGAACTTCCCAATTAGTCTTCCTTTCGCTCAGCCAGATTAGTTTGGACACAGGTTCAGGTGTTGACGAACATCCTGGGGTTTCCTCAGCCACCAGTAGTTATTATGAATATATGGAGGACATGAAAGAGCAACACTCCCCCAATCTGATCCCTAAACAAAATTAATTCTTTTGCAAGACATCAAGATGTAATGCATGTCAAATTAGAGCCACATTGTGATAGAAAACCTCATCATGTAGGATGGGTGAGACCTTACTAAGAGGGCAGCATGGTAGCATTGTGGATAGCACAATTGCTTCACAGCTCCAGGGTCCCAGGTTCGATTCCGGCTTGGGTCACTGTCTGTGCGGATTCTGCACGTCCTCCCCGTGTGTGAGTGCGTTTCCTCTGGGTCCTCCGGTTTCCTCCCACAGTCCAAAGATGTGCAGGTTAGGTGGATTGGCCGTGATAAATTGCTCTTAGTGTCCAAATTTGCCCTTAGTGTTGGGTGGGGTTATGGGGATAGGGTGGAGGTGTTGACCTTGGGTAGGGTGCTCTTTCCAAGAGCTGGTGCAGACTCGATGGGCCGGGTGGCCTCCTTCTGCACTGTAAATTCTATGATAATTACTTGCTGTGAGGGACGAGGAAATGTCTTTGCGATGGTGTCCCACCTCTGCACCATCACATCAGGGTCAGGGTCCTGAAAAGTTTTAAAATCAGGTCTAACTGGAGTCTGTCATACCGATGCCAATGATTGTGTTTTATCTTTTGGGTCAGTCTGTCTGGTTATTACCATTACCCCCTTCACTAACTCCAGCTGCTGATGTACCTTCACCTTACAAATAACAATTTGTCCTGGACTCTGATCAGCAACATCCCAAATCATTCAGAGTTTGGAGTGCAGGATGAATGATTTCCTTTCTGCTGTGCAAAAGCTGTGTGCGGTTTTTTTTTTTGCCAGAGAAGTATGCTTTCAGTGAGGGAGTTATACCTAATGGAGATTTCAGAATAGTTGGTAATTTTATCAGGAACGATTTCAAGGGCTGTGATTATGATGATGTCAAAGAACAAAGAAATGTACAGCACAGGAACAGGCCCTTCGGCCCTCCAAGCCCGTGCCGACCATGCTGCCCGACTAAACTACAATCTTCTACACTTCCTGGGTCCATATCCTTCTATTCCCATCCTATTCATATATTTGTCAAGATGCCCCTTAAATGTCACTATCGTCCCTGTTTCCACCACCTCCTCCGGCAGCAAGTTTCAGGCACCCACTACCCTCTGTGTAAAAAAACTTGCCTCGTACATCTCCTCTAAACCTTGCCGCTCGCACCTTAAACCTATGCCCCCTAGTAATTGACCCCTCTACCCTGGGAAAAAGCCTCTAACTATCCACTCTGTCTATACCCCTCATAATTTTGTAGACCTCTATCAGGTCACCCCTCAACCTCTGTCGTTCCAATGAAAACAAACTGAGTTTATTCAACCTCTCATAGCTAATGCCCTCCATACCAGGCAACATTCTGGTAAATCTCTTCTGCACCCTCTCTAAAGCCTCCACATCCTTCTGGTAGTGTGGCGACCAGAATTGAACACTATACTCCAAGTGTGGCCTAACTAAGTTTCTGTAAAGCTGCAACATGACTTGCCAATTCTTATACTCAAGCTTTCACAGCCGCACATTGTCACAGGCCACACAAGGGCTTTCAGAAGATGAATGTTCATTGTAACCCAGATGCTGCGACTGCTCCACACTCTTTATGTGAGATCATAACATCATGGCCCTTAGTTCTGGCCTGAATTTATTTGGTAGACTCTGCTTCTACCACTACAGGCAGATCTCAAATAAATACATTTGTCTCTGTTCCATTGAGTCTACAGCACAGGGCCAGGCTGGTCAGAGCAATTGGTCTGTATCAGTATTTATGCAACACAATGTCAACAATACATAATACATTTCCCCTTTTTACTCTTTTGAGCAACAGACTATGGGTCAAAGTAACAAATCAAACAATTGAATTAAGTGAGTTGGAGAAGCCCTTTAAAGGGACAACAAAAATCTAAACCCCCCGAAGGATAGTTACAAACTTCAAATCATGCTGTGGTTCTGGGGGAAATGAAGAGCTGCAACCCCCGCGGTGCCCACCGATCATGGAAATTCTCAGCCGTGCCGGCAGACACCACGTGCTCTCTCCAGGGACACCCGGCTGTGAACATAGCCGTGGAAGAGCGGCGACACCCCCCCCAGCCTAAACCTGTTAATGGCCAGTTTGGCCAGGCTCAGAGTTCCACCTTCTCACCACTCAGGCTGAAGAGGTTTCTCATCAAATCCCGATTAGATTGGCTCATTAGGCCCCAGCATTTCTTGCTGGGTGTAACCTGCCCGTTCAGACATCATTCTGGCATACTCTCCTGCTTCTTCTCCGGGCCTTCTCGATCCATCTTATAATATGGAGATATTAGCTCAACAATCCTATGAAGTAAACTTTAGTCTAGTCTCGTGTCACCGAGCTGAAATCCAGTCTTTCTCTGACACATTATTCTTAATGTCATCACGGACAGGTTAAGAATGAAAAAGTCAACTGTTAAGCAGTAATGATGTGGCGATGCCGGCGTTGGACTGGGGTGAGCACAGTAAGAAATCTTACGACACCAGGTTAAACTCCAACAGGTTTGAACAGTTCGGTCTATGGGGACAAAAATCACTTGTTCACCCTAACCTGTTGAGACCCCAATGAGTTCACATCTCACTGTCGTCACTGTTGTCAATCACACCCAGGACAGAACTGTGGTGGAGGGCCCGTACGATTTAGGTGCTGTATTAATTGACTTCATATATTTGTTACCTTGGCCCAATATTACCAGTCACAATCGGTTCGCAAAGCATGATTTATATCCCAATATAGATTTCAATGGCGGGTTAATCACCCAACATGCACTGCAGGTGAGAATGTGCGCGATCCACATTACACAACTTCGCACATGCGCAGAGTCCGGCTGTGACTGGAGCGGACTCAACACTGTGAAAGAACACCCCACTCAGGTCCACCCCACCCAACGTGCACATCCTTGGAGATGAAGGAGCAATTTAGCATGGCCGATCCACCTAACCTGCACGTCTTTGAACTGTGTGAGGAAACCGGAGCACCCGGAGGAAACCCAAACAGACACGGGGAGAACGTGCAGTCTCCGCACTGTCACCCATCTGAAATGGGTGACCCCTTATTTTGCAACAGTGACCCCCTTGTTCCAGATTCTCCCACAAGAGGCAACATCCTCTCCACATCCACCCTGTCAAAACCCCTCAGGATCTTATATCGTCCAATCCAGGTTTTACCCAAAACTTTAAATCTGTGTCTCGACTGCTTGTACGATCAGTGAATGGAAACAGAGTTTCTTTGTCCACCTGATCGAAAACCTGGCATAATCCTGTGTCCCTGAATCAAATCTCCCCTCAACCTCCTTTGCTTCCTGAAGAGTGGTGACCAGAGCTTTATAAAGATTCGTAGAATAGAATTAGAACCATAGAATTCCTACAGTGCAGAAGGAGGCCATTCGGCCCATCGAGTCTGCACAGACCCTCCAAAACGGCACCCCACTCAGGACCACTCCTCCACCCTATCCCCGTAACCCGATCTAACGTTTGGACACTCAGGGGAAATCTTTTAGAATGGCCAATCCGCCTAACCTGGACGTCTTTGGACTGTGGGAGAAAACCGGAACACCCGGAACCCGGAAGGAACCCACTTAGACACGTGGAGGAAGTGCAAACTCCACACAGTCACCCAAGGCCGGAATCGAACCCCCTCCCTTAGATCTCCAGTCAGCCTCTCTTCGAATGAAAAGAGCCCCAGTTTCTCTAATCTCTCCTGGTAACTAAAGCCTCTCTTCCCTGGGATCATCTCAGTGAATCTCTTCTACACCTCTCCATGGCCTTGACATTCTTCCTGGTGTAAGATCCCCAAAACCTGATCTAATATTCCAACTGCAGCCTCACCAATGATTTGTACAGATTTACATGACCTCTGTCCGTTTTGTACTCCACACCCAGAATTATAAAACTTTGGATCCATTGTGAATTTTAAACACTTTATCAACTTGTCCTGCCACACTTGAAAGTTTGTGTATCTGAAACTCCTTTTAGGGTTTTGGAGACATTAACATAACATAGCTGAAATACATTGACATCCAAAGTCTGATATAATGTGTGTTATGGGACAGAGAAGTTTAATCTGAATTAGAAACTCAAGCAGGCTCTTCACTGCAGACAGGTCACCGTGGAAACGCTGATCAGACATTCCATTCCACAGAATCGACTCATTGGAAACTCGAATCGGATCGGGGGGGGGCGGCCAGCGGGCGGGGGGGGGGGGGGGGGGGGGGGGGCCCGAGGACAGAGTTGTCTGTTATTAACCTCACCATAAACTGAAACCAGAGTGAATAATGGAACAGATTAAATTCTAATGTGTGATGTTTATAGCTACAGTAATGGAATTATCAGAAATAATAGAATTAACAGGCAGGGTAGTTTAGGGAGAATGAGGAAATAACTAAAGAAACGTAACTGCTGGGAACCAGAGAATGTGTCCTTGTAAATCACAGATTAGAGAAATTCCTGCTGTCTTTTCCTCACTTGCTGCATGAACTGTGTTCCGTACTGGGCCCCAAACCTCAGGAAAGATACATTGCACTTGGTAACAGTCCAGTACAGATTGACCATGAAGAAGTGAGGCTGGTGAACTGAGTGAATCCCTTCCCACACACGGAGAACATTAACGGTCACTCCTCAGTGTGAACAGGTCGATGAATCTCCAGGTCTGATTAAATCCATTCCACAATCCCCAGATTTCCAAGATTTCTCCCCAGTGTGACTACGTATTGTTCGAAAGGTCAGATAATCGGCTAAAATATCATCTACATTCAGACCACGTGAACTGTTTCTCCACACATTGAATAGGGCTCTTTGCTTCCATGGTTAAAGGCTGATGATGTTCATGGCCAAGGAGGGATTTGACAACATGAATGCAAATTTTATAATGGAGGCATTGCTCAGTCAGAGCCAGTGTAGGTCAGTGAGCACAGGGGTGATGGTGAACAGGACTTGGTGTGAGAAAACACACAGTCAGCAGAGTTTTGGATGATCTCCCATTTCCGTGTGGGGTGAATGAGAGAGGCTGGACAGGAATGTGTTGGAATCAAGTCTAAAGGTAACAGGGGCATGGATGAGGTTTCAGCAGCAGCTGGTGTGGGAGTGGACAGGTGACATTATGGAGACTGAAATATCTGGTATTAGTGATGGTGTGGATATGGGGTCAGAAACTCATCTTGGGGTCAAATCTGACACGGAGATTGTGCAGAGTGTGGTTCAGCCTCAGACAGTTCCCAGGGAGAGGGATGGACTCGGGAGTTCGGGAACGGAATTTCTAATGGTGACTGAAGGCAATGGCTTTGGTCTTCCCAATTTTTAATTGGAGGAAATTTCTGCTCATCCAGTACCGGATGTGGGATAAGCAGTTTGATCATTCAGTAACAGTGGAGGAATGGAGAGGGGTGAGGTAGAGCTGGGTGTTGTCAGTGTACATGTGAAAACTAACACGGTGCTTTTGGATGATGTCACCTCGTGGCAGCATTTAAACGGTCTCGCGTCAGTGTGAACTCTTTGATGGGACATCTAATCCCGAGAACATTTAAAGCACTTCCTGCATTTAAAAGGTCTCTCATCATTGTGAATCTGCTGGTGTGTCAGCAGTTGGGATGAATGAGTAACCACCAGGGCCCATCTCCATGACAACGTGGCATGCTTTGCTGGGTTCCAAACAGAAATGGCAACTAAATATCTTCAAGCTTCCAAACACCCTTTCACTCTGTGATCCTTGTGCAATTTGAAGCCAGGTATTAGCAACAAGGCTCAAAGAGCATCAGCCCACTGGAGGCAAAGTGGTGAGACCGGTCAGTCCAGCAGAAAGAAACCCTCTGACCATCCCCACTGACCACCTGTCAGAATGAACAAAATGCAGTCCTGGGTGTAGAGCAGAAACAATAACAGCAGAATCTAACCCCTGTAATCGATTGTGAAATTGTTGGTGTCACAACAGGTGTGGTGAAACATGCAATCCCGTCTCACATTGAGAAGTGGACGGCCTCTCCCCAGTGTGAACTCGCTGGTGTCTCCGCAGGTTGGATACGGCAGTAAATCCTTTCCCACATTGAGAGCAGGTAAACGGCCTCTCCCCAGTGTGAACTCGCTGATGTCTCTGCAGGTTGAATACTCGAGTAAATCCTTTCCCACACTGAGAGCAGGTGAACGGCCTCTGCCCAGTGTGAACTCGCTGGTGCCTCCGCAGGTTGGATATGTCAGTAAATCCTTTCCCACATTGAGAGCAGGTGAACGGCCTCTCTCCAGTGTGAACTCGCTGGTGTGACTGCAGGTTGAATACTCGAGTAAATCCTTTCCCACACTGAGAGCAGGTGAAGAGCCTCTGCCCAGTGTGAACTCGCTGGTGCCTCCGCAGGTTGGATACGTCAGTAAATCCTTTCCCACATTGAGAGCAGGTGAACGGCCTCTCTCCAGTGTGAACTCGCTGGTGTCTCCGCAGGTCAGACAATGGAGTAAATCCCATCCCACATTGGGAGCAGTTGAATGACCTCACCCCAGTGTGAACTTGCTGATGTGTCTGCAGGGTGGATAACCAAGTAAATTCCTTCCCACACTGAGAGCAGGTGAACGGCCTCTGCCCAGTGTGAACTCGCTGGTGCTTCCGCAGGTTGGATACGTGAGTAAATCCCTTCCCACATTGAGAGCAGGTGAATGGCCTCTCTCCAGTGTGAACTCGCTGATGTGTCTGCAGGGTGGATAACCGAGTAAATCCCTTCCCACACTTGGAGCAGGTGAATGGCCTCTCCCCAGTGTGAACTCGCTGGTGAGCCTGCAGGCTGGAGAACTGAGTAAATCCCTTCCCACATTTTGAGCAGGTGAACGGCCTCTCCCCAGTGTGACTGCGTTGATGAATCTCCAGCTGAGATGGGGCTCTGAATCCCTTCCCACAGTCCCCACATTTCCACGGTTTCTCCATGTTTTGGGTCTCCTCACATCTCTCCAGGTTGGATGATCAGTTGAAGCCTTGTCCACAACACGGGTATGGTCTCTCCCCACTCTGAATGTTGTGATGTTTTTCAGGCTGTGTAACTGGTTAAAGCTCTTTCCACAGTCAGTTCACCGGAACTCTCTCACTCGGGTGTGTGTTGTGTGGGTCTCGGTGCTTTTTCAGTCACACTGACGGTTGAAATATTTTGCTGACAGTTCGGGGAAACATTTTTCCTTCTGGATTGAAAGGCCGATGATATTCAGGATCCAAGGAAGGGAGTGACTGTCAGATCGAGACGTGATGATTGAGATTTCTGTCTGTAATTCCTTCTCATCTAATATCCTGTAAAAACAATTTACAAAATTCATCACTGTCAGTACAGGATAGAAACTCAGAACAGACAATTCTAGTTTCTATGAAATATTATTTCCTCTATTGTTCTCCAAAAGCTGTAAATCTCCATTCCACACACTCTCCCCTCCATTCTTACTCTGCTGTATCTAATATTCACCCTCCTAATTCTCCTGAAGGTGCTGGTTCAGGCTGACTGACACATCCCAGCTTACAGCTTCCTGTCCAGGGGATCATAACAAATATGAGCTGCAGTCGGCCATTCGGCCCATCGAACCTGAACCATTCAATGGGATCATTGGTCAATCTACCTCAGCACCGTTTTCCCACACTATCCCCCATATCCCCCGACGTCTTCAATATCTAGAAACCTATCAATCTGTATCTTGAAAATACTTGATGACTGAAGCTCCAGAATCCTCTGGGGTAGAGAATTCCAAAGCTTCACCACATCCTCGAATAAAGAAATCCCTCCTCATCTCAGCTTTCTCTCCATTTTCCTGCCAGTTCCCCATAACCCTGCGGGGGGGGGGGGGGGGGGGGGGGGAGAGGGGGGGCATGTGACACTGGCATGGGAGTAGCTGATTTTCTGCAGGTTCTGGTGCCACTCACCTATAATCTGTCACTTATCCTGATCGCCCGGCACTCATCTACCTAATCCTGAATTCATATTTGTTATGTCCTGGAAGACTTCAGGGTTCGGTCTGGTAGGATTATGCCAGAAAAGTGAAGAAATGCACCAATAAAACAGCGCAGGTGGATTCAGCGGAAATGGAGCCCCCTTTTTCAACATGGCGGCCTGACACTCGGGAGGTCTCTCGACCCCGAGCTCTCCGGAGCTCTCTGGGAGGCGGCGAAAATGATGACTGCTGATATTATCCGTGTTATTGACCAGAGGTGGAGTGTGCTGACTCAATATCTGTGAGCTCATGAGGCCCAGCTGCAAAACACCATGAAGAGGCTCGATGATCCGGAGGAGAGAATCCTGAACGTTCAGCAAGATGCCTCCTCAACGGGGGCAAGAATTCAATCCTTTGAAAACCAGCCGAGTGGCTGGCGGAGGTCCTGGAGGACTTGGAGAACTGAGGGTCGGAGAAAGAACATCCGAGTCGTCGGCCTGTCAGAAGGTGTGGAGGGTAAGGCTCCCGTCAATTCTTCGAGGACCAGAAGCCATGTTTTCTCAAGCTGGATGTGAAGCCTGGGTTTTTCAAATTAGAAAGGGTGCATCGGTCTTTGAGGCTGAGGGATAGTTTTCATCCCAGGCCTGTAATCATTCACTTCCACAACTGGAAAGATCGCCAGAAGGTCCTGGAGACTGGCACGGTGAGGTGGCGTCTGGCTCCAGGAGGGAGGGTGGATTCAGGACTTTCGGCAGCAACACAAACAAAGCATTCATGCTTCGATGAAGTTCAAAGGCAGCTCAATCCTGTGGGGAGTGAATTACGTCAGGCTTTATCGTGAGACCCGAAAAATGGTATCCAACAACTCCGTCAAGTCTTTCAGTAATCCAACTATTGCCTTGGCCTTCATTAAATCCATGAAGGGCAAGGATCTGGAGGGATGGTTTGCATAGAACATAGAACATAGAACAATACAGCGCAGTACAGGCCCTTCGGCCCACGATGTTGCACCGAAACAAAAGCCATCTAACCTACACTATGCCATTATCATCCATATGTTTATCCAATAAACTTTTAAATGCCCTCAATGTTGGCGAGTTCACTACTGTAGCAGGTAGGGCATTCCACGGCCTCACTACTCTTTGCATAAAGAACCTACCTCTGACCTCTGTCCTATATCTATTACCCCTCAGTTTAAAGCTATGTCCCCTCGTGACAGCCATATCCATAGAAGGCTCTCACTGTCCACCCTATCCAACCCCCTGATCATTTTGTATGCCTCTATGAAGTCTCCTCTTAACCCTCTTCTCTCCAACGAAAACAACCTCAAGTCCATCAGCCTTTCCTCATAAGATTTTCCCTCCATACCAGGCAACATCCTGGTAAACCTCCTCTGCACCCGCTCCAAAGCCTCCACGTCCTTCCTATAATGCGGTGACCAGAACTGTACGCAATACTCCAAATGCGGCCGTACCAGAGTTCTGTACAGCTGCAACATGACCTCCCGACTCCGGAACTCAATCCCTCTACCAATTTCCTTCGATATCCACGGTTGATTTTCCCTCTTTTTACCGTCCTTCCTTTTTGTTGGTATAAACCTTTGCTGAGCACTGTGAAAAATCACTTGGAAGGTTCTCCACTGTTCCTCAACTATTTCACCATAAAGTCTTTGCTCCCAGTCTACCTTAGCTAGTTCTTCTCTCATCCCATTGTAATCTCCTTTGTTTAAGCACAAAACACTAGTGCTTGATTTTACCTTCTCAACCTCCACCTGTATTTTAAATTCCACCATATTGTGATCGCTCCTTCCGAGAGGATCCCTAACTATGAGATCCTGAATCAATCCTGTCTCATTACACAGGACCAGATCTAGGACCGCTTGTTCCCTCGTAGGTTCCATTACATACTGTTCTAGGAAACTATCGCGGATACATTCTATATCTCGGACTAACTCAGGTTCTAATCCGGACTCTTTCCCTGTCATGGTATTCTTTTTTAAAAATTTAGTGTACCCAATTCATTTTTATTCCAAGGAGCAATTTAGTGTGGCCAATCCACCTAGCCTGTTTTTCACCCACTCCCAGGCCGAAGCTGATGTTTGTAGCCTGGAGGTATCTCTGAATTACGTAGACATTCAGCGTGAGAGGCTGCAGCCTCTGTATAGCGACCTGAAGGGGGTTATACAGCGTTTGATTACATTTCGTGGTCCTTTCCAGTCATTTATCAGGATGTTTGTGTGATATTTCCTTGCCCTCAAGTGTGATTTTTCTTTATTTAAAATACATTTCAGCAGCAGGCTTACTGGTGATTTTTAAAGGAAAGGTTATTTATTATCACACTATTTCCCTGGATGTTTGAACATCTCAGTCTCTCGTCTCTTTCACACTCACTGACACATACACAGAAATTAGTTACAGATCAACTAATTAGTGGGCAGCACGGTAGCATTGCGGATAGCACAATTGCTTCACAGCTCCAGGGTCCCAGGTTCGATTCTGGCTTGGGTCACTGTCTGTGCGGAGTCTGCACATCCTCCCTGTGTGTGCGTGGGTTTCCTCCGGGTGCTCCCACAGTCCAAAGATGTGCGGGTTAGGTGGATTGGTCATGATAAATTGCCCTTAGTGTCCAAAATTGCCCTTAGTGTTGGGTGGGGTTACTGGGTTATGGGGATAGGGTGGAGGGGCTGAACATGGGTAGGGTGCTCTTTCCAAGAGCTGGTGCAGACTCAATGGGCCGAATGGCCTCCTTCTGCACTGTAAATTCTATGATAATCAAGTTGAAGCTGTAATGATGAAAATGGAATGTAGGCTGCAATCTTTATATCGCTGCAGGCCTGTTGTCTTCTTGTTGAGCAGGTCCTTTAGTTGGAGTGAAGCGCTTTTAGAAATAAATAATTATCATGAGGCTCTGAAGCTTCTTGTCGGTGAATAGCCAGGACGTTGGTTCTCAGGTGGAAGGACCTGGAAGCTGGAATAAGTTCAGTCTTGTGGCTGAACTGGCAGACATTCAGCTCAGCTGTTTCAGCTGTTTCCTGCTGCGTCAGATGCTTCTCACACACACTTTTGCTTTGTTCAGGGTTTATTGTAATGCATCCCTGACGATTAACTGCAGGGTTACAACTCTGAGACCCAGAACACCCCGATACAATCGCAGTTTACGATGCTCACTCACTCACTCTGTCCCAATTCGAGCTCATTCTCCTGTCCAACAGTCCAACATCCAACAGTCCAGAGATTTCATTTTCCTCAAATGGTGGTTCATCCTGACACAATGAGACATTTAAACTTTACAGGTGGCTGCAAAGTTTCCTTATTCAGGTCCGTGTTAAACTAAATATTGGTCACAGAATCGGATATTGCCCACAGTTTAATGTCCATAATAACCTGTTAAGTTGCAGCCATCTTGACAGAGTTTGTGGATCTTACAGTCTATAATATCTAGTATCCTTGTGCCGAATGTGACATCTTGAATCTACTCTTGGGTCTGGTTAAAACAGTGCATTGTAGCTGGGTGGGATGGGCGGCATGGTAGCAAAGTGGATAGCACTGTTGCTTCACAGCTCCAGGGTCCCAGGTTCTATTCCCAGCTTGGGTCACTGTCTGTGTGGAGTCTGCACATTCTCCCTGTGGGTTTTCTCCGGGTGCTCCGGTTTCCTCCCACAAGTCCCGAAAGACGTGGTGTTAGGTGAATTGGACATTCTGAATTCTCCCTCTGTGTACCCAAACAGGCGCCGGAATGTGCCGACTTGGCCCTTTTCACAGTAACTGGCGGTGTTAATGGGTGGGTGGGGGGGTTACTCTGGCTGCCGACTTCTATTCCGTGGTCTTGTCTGTTCCCAGTGGCCCTGCAGAGGGAGCATGCGGTACCCGCCGGAATGCTTGACACCTTCCACAACCAGTGTATACCTCAGCGGACAGAGTGTTTCAGAGACACTGGGAACAATATTCTGGTTCAGTTAGGAAGGTTCCCGGCACTTTTGTTGCGATTTCTAGTTGATTTTAGTCTTTTATTTTGACTGGACCACATGCTTGGGGAAAGCAAGAGAGGAAAGAAGGTTTGATGGAAACTAGAATGATCTGTTGTGAACTTCTACCCTATTCTTACAGTGATCATTTTTGTAAACTTCTTTTTCGGGCATTAGGACGGGAGGATTGGCAGCTGGGCAACTCATACCAAATATAACATCGAGATCTGACAAGTCACTCAATTCATTAGGATCTAAATATCACAAACTGTCAATGTGCTTGTCTGTTCTGACTGTGGGAAGTGATTTCAAACATCAGTGTGACTGGAAAAGCCCCGAGACACACACACACCCGAGTGAGAGTGATCCAGTGAACTGTCTGTGGAACCATTTACACAGCCTGAAAAATCATCTTGTTTCCTCTTGTGGGAGAGTCTAGGACAAGAGGGCATAATCTCAGAGTAAGGGATTTCAAATTTAGGACAGAGATTAGGAGACATTTCTTCTCTCAGAGGGTAGAGAATCTGTAGAATTATTTAGCTGGGCAATCCTTCTTTATCTGGGAATCAAACCGTTGTCTAATTGTCCCGGCAGTTACCAGGCTCCTGTGAGCTCCTCCAGCTGTTATTTTAACGCAGACTTCAACAATCTATTTTAAGTAGGTTTCTGTTCAATTAATTCATTGTGACTGTCACATAACCACATTTTCACTCTGGAAACTTAAACCAGCTGCTTTACATTCAATCAGGAACATCCCAGTTTTACACCAATCTCTGATTTGACAGCACGTTTCCAGCATTCACCATTGTTCTTCTTGACTCTGAACACAGTTGTAAAGGAGCTTCTGTTCCGTGCCTAGGAGCTCTGAACCATGAAGAGAGCGGCTGGGACACATTTCTCTCACACCTCAGGATTAACCCACACCGGGACTTTGCTGTCAGTGAAGAGAGGTGTCTTTTATCCCTCTCAGTGTGACCCTGAAGGACTGTGTCCAGGCTGAAGTTCTGTTCCTGCCATGTGATCCTCCTCCAGATTGTCCTTTCTGAGCTCCAGCCAGGTGCTGTTAAACACTCAGGTGGGAAAGACAAAAATCTGCAATATTTCAAACCAAGCTTATTTATTTCACATTTATTCAGAATATTAAATCTCATCAGCAGATTAAGACTGTCAAGAGTGAACCTGATTCAGTCCTGGACATAATTAGCAGCATCAATCAGAGTAGAATCCAAACCTTGTAGTCGCTTGTGTGTTAGCAGGTGGGATGACTGAGTAAATCCCTTTCCACAGACATTACAGGTGAACGGCCTCTCCACAGTGTGAACTCGATGATGTTTCAGAAGATAAGATAAATGAGAAAATTCCTTCCCACGTATGGAGCACATAAACGGCCTCTCCCCAGTTTGAACTCTGGCATGTCAGCAGGTTGGATGACTGACTGAATCCCTACCCACACACAGAGCAGGTGAACGACCTCTCCCCAGTATGAACTTGCTGGTGATTCAATAGGTTGTATGAACGAGTGAATCCCTTCCCACACACTGAGCAAGTGAACAGCCTCTCCTCACTGTGAATATGCTGGTGTGTCAGAAGGTTGTATGAACGTGTGAATCCCTTCCCACATTCAGAACAGGTGATCAGTCTATCCCCTGTATGAAGTTGCTGGTGTATCAGAAGTTTGGATGAATTAATGAATCCTTTCCCACAGTCAGAGCAGGTGAATGGCCTCTCCCAGTGTGAATTCTCTGGTAGTTCAGTAGGGCACTTGGACGGCTGAATCCATTCCCTCAGAGCAGGTGAACGGTCAGTCCCCAGTGTGAGCATATTGGTGTGTTAGTAAATCCTTTTTGTTTGTAAAGCTCTTCTCAGTCAGGACAGTTAAAAAGTTTGTGATCAGAGTGAACACGTTGATGTGTCTGCAGGTGGGATGACTGAATGAATCCTTTCCCACACAGGGAGCAGGAGAATGGTCTCTTCCCCAGTGTGAATACGTTGATGTGTCAGCAGATCCTTTTTACATTTAAAACTCTTCTCACAGTCAGGACATGTAAACGGTCTTTTATCAGTGTGAACAAGTTGGTGAGTCACAATGTGGGATGACCGAGTGAATCCCTTCCCACACACAGGGCAGGTGAATGGCCTCTCCTCAGTGTGAACTCGCTGGTGTGTAAGAAGGTTGTATGAATGGGTGAATCCCTTCCCACAAATGGAGCAGGTGAACGGTCTCTCCCCAGTGTGACTGTGACGATGAACCTCCAATTGTGATGGGTAACTGAATCCTTTTCGACAATCCGTACATTTCCACAGTTTCTCCATGGTGAGGGTGTCCGCATGTTTCTCCCGGTTGAAGCTTTGTCCACACACAAACAGCCATTTAATTTCTCCCTGCAGTGAATGACGTGAGCCTGTGTAACTGGGTAAAGCTCTCTCCACAGTCAGTTCACTGGAACACTCTCACTCAGGGAACATAGAACATTACAGCGCAGTACAGGCCCTTCGGCCCTCGATGTTGCGCCTCCATGTGCAACCACTCTAAAGCCCATCTACACTATTCCCTTATCGTCCATATGTTTATCCAATGACCATTTGACTGTCCTTCGTGTTGGCGAGTCCACTACTGTTGCAGGTAGGGCATTCCACGCCCTTACTACTCTCTGAGTAAAGATCCTACCTCTGACATCTGTCCGACATCTATCTCCCCTCAATTTAAAGGTATGTCCCATCATGCTAGACATCACCGTCCGAGGAAAAAGGCTCTCACTGTCCACCCTATCCAATCCTCTGATCATCTTGTATGCCTCAATTAAGTCACCTCTTAACCTTCTTCTCTTTAACGAAAACAGCCTCAAGGCCCTCAGCCTTTCCTCGTAAGATCTTCCCTCCATACCAGGCAACTTTCTGGTAGATCTCCTCTGCACCCTTTCCAATGCTTCCACATCCTTCCTATAATGCGGCAACCAGAATTGCACGCAATACTCCAAATGTGGCCGCACCAGAGTTTTGTACAGCTGCAACATGACGCCATGGCTCCGAAACTCAATCCCTCTACCAATAAAAGCTAACACACCACACGCCTTCTTAACAACCCTCTCAACCTGGGTGGCAACTTTCAGGGATCTATGTACATGGACACCGAGATGTCTCTGCTCATCCACACTGCCAAGAATCTTACCATTAGCCCAGTACTCCGTCTTCCTGTTATTCCTTCCAAAATGAATCACCTCACACTTTTCTGCATTAAACTCCATTTTCCACCTCTCAGCCCAGCGCTGCAGCTTATCTATGTCCCTCTGTAACTTGTAACATCCTTCCGCACTGTCCACAACTCCACCAACTTTAGTGTCATCTGCAAATTTACTCACCCATCCTTCTACGCCCTCCTCCAGGTCATTTATAAAAATGACAAACAGCAGTGGCCCCAAAAACAGATCCTTGTGGTACACCACTAGTAACTGGACTCCAGTCTGAACATTTCCCATCAACCACCACCCTTTGTCTTCTTCCAGCTAGCCAATTTCTGATCCAAACTGCTAAATCACCCTGAATCCCATGCCTCCGTATTTACTGCAGTAGCCTACAGTGGGGAACCTTATCAAACACTTTACTGAAATCCATATACACCACATCAACTGCTTTACCCTCATCCACTTGTTTGGTCACCTTCTCAAAGAACTCAATAAGGTTTGTGAGGCACGACCTACCCTTCACAAAACCGTGTTGACTATCTCTAATCAAATTATTCCTTTCCAGGTGATTATACATCCTATCTCTTATAAACCTTTCCAAGATTTTGCCCACAACAGAAGTAAGGCTCACTGGTCTATAGTTACCGGGGTTGTCTCTACTCCCCTTCTTGAACAAGGGGACAACATTTGCTATCCTCCAGTCTTCTGGCACTATTCCTGTAGACAAAGATGACTTAAAGATCAAAGCCAAAGGCTCAGCAATCTCCTCCCTAGCTTCCCAGAGAATCCTAGGATAAATCCCATCCGGCCCAGGGGACTTATCTATTTTCACACTTTCCAGAATTGCTAACACCTCCTCCTTATGAACCTCAAGCCCTTCTAGTCTAGTAGCCTGAATCTCAGTATTCTCCTATATCTCGGTGCTTTTGCAGTCGCACCGCTGAAACTGAACAGACAAATATTTCTCCTTCCAAATTCAAAGACTGATGATATTCAGCTCCTGATGAATCGAGTGACTGTCAGATTTCGATGTGATGTTTGGTTTGAGTTTTCTGTCGGCCAATCCTTCACTTCCAATATCCTGTAAAAGGAGTTTACAAAAGCCATCACTGTCAGTCCAGGATAGAAATTCTGAACAGACAATTCTAGTTTCTCTGGACTATTTTTTCCTCTCTTGTTCCCCCAAAGCTGTCAATCCCAGTCCCACACACTCTCCCTCCTCCCTGGGCTGAAATGCAAACCCATCTCACCGTCTGCACCATTTCTTTCCTCCACTCCCAGTTTTCTCGCTCCCTCTCCTCTGCCTGGTTTCAGTTCTCCAGCTCCTGCCTGCGGCGACTCTCATTCAGCCTGTGGGAGCCGCACTCACTCTCACTGCAGCTGCGCTCTGCCCGGAGCAGCACCCCGCATGCTCCGCACAGAGAGGCTACTTCCGGGGGCGGGACATTCTGACGCCTGCGCGTTCTGGCTACTGTGATGGAGATAGGGCTGATGTGGAGATGCCGGCGTTGGACTGGGGTGAGCACAGTACGAAGTCTTACAACACCAGGTTAAAGTCCAACAGGTTTGTTTCGATGTCACTAGCTTTCGGAGCGCTGCTCCTTCCTCAGGTGAATGAAGAGGTCTGTTCCAGAAACACATATATAGACAAATTCAAAGATGCCAAACAATGCTTGGAATGCGAGTACGGAGATAGGGCGTATTCATCGGCCCCCGCATTCCGGGTAGTCTTATCCGCCATTATTCCATTACGTTACTCAGGCTGATAAATTGGTTCAGGCACTTTTGACACAGTTCGGTGTCTGTACGGAATGGGGCGGCCGCATCGGCGCTTTTCTCTCTGATCGGCCCCTGTTAACGGCTGTCATCTGATTCGGGGGCGATATGCCGCAGGGCGCATGCGCGGCCGTCATCTTTCTCAGGTGCAGCAGGGCGCATGCGCTGCCTCCAGGACCCGGAAGAGAAAATCTTGTGAATTTCTCTCCTGGACTGAGAGTGAAATTCCTTTGGAAATTCCTTTAGAAAGAGGAGGATTTACTAACGGGAACTTCAATCCAAACATCACATCATCATCTGGCAGGCTTACTCGATTCATCAGGACCTGAATATCATTGGGACGTAAAATGGTTTGTCTGTTCTGTCCGTGGATAAAGATTTCAGATATTAGAGTGACTGGGAAAATTTAAATGACCATTCCGGGTTAAATTTGAGACTAATTACACCGATCACATTGGGGAAGTTAAATAATTTGCTGTTGTACTCTTATGTGTGCAGGTAAATTTTAAAATTACCACATTAGCATACTTGGCCGCTAAACTTAGCAAACTGCTGATCTTCTTAGTGGTGAGAGTTACTATCACAGATTTTATTAAAGTTTGTTGTTTGTGTTGCATTTCATTCAGCTCATCGTGGCTACAAAGTAAGTATTGAGCCTAATCTCAATTTCCAGATTGTGGTCTGTAGCTTTTTAAGTTACATCAATTGAGATATCTAAATACTTTTTAAATGTTATGAGGGTTTCTGCCATCATTTCAGCAGCATGCCACAGATCTTCACCGCCCTCTAAACCTCCTCGTCCCCCCCTAAATCTCTGCCCCCTTTTATATGTATCCCTCAACCAAAGGGAATAGGACCTTCCTATCCAATCTATTTAGATTCCTCAGAATTTAAAAAAAATGTAAATTTCTATTTTTTTCCAATCAAGGGGCAATTTAATTTGGCCAAGCCACCTACCCACACAGACAATGGGAGAATGTGCAAATCCCTTACAGACTGTGACCCGGGGCCAGGATCGAACCCGGGTCCCCAGCACGCAGGCACACAACCACTGTGCCACCATGATCCCCCAGAATGTTATACCTTTAGAATAATCTTTATTATTGTCACAAGTAGGGTTACATTAACACTGTAATGAAGTTACTGTGAAAATCCCCTGGTAGTAACACTCTGGCATCTATTCGGGTATGCAAAGTGAGAATTCAGAATGTCCAATTCACCTAACAAGCACGTCTTTCGAGACTTGTGGGAGGAAACCCATACAGACACTGGAGAACGTGCAGACTCCGCACAGACAGTGTCCTAAGTGGGAATTGAACCCCGGGACCCTGGTGCTGTGAAGCAACAGTGGTAACCACTGTGCCACCCATAAAACAGTTCAGCTCACTGTTCTCAGATTAAAGAAGCTGAAGCGCCCAACGTGGGTCTTGAACTCACGGCCCTGGGATTAAGACTCCCTTGCTCTGCCGACTGAGCCAGCCAGGCTGCTTTTCATAATTTAATTTTGGTCTCTCCTCAGTCTTTTCTGTTCCAAAGAAAACAGTCCCAGTTTATCCAAACGTTCCTCAGAGCAAACATTGTTAATTTCTGGCTGATGTTGTTAAATCCCCTCTGTACTTTCTCTAGTGCAATCTTCCTGTGTACAGGAAACTAGCTCTGGCCTAACTAGTCCTGTCCTGCCATTTATCATGTAATCCTTTGCCTTGTTTTCCCTACAGCTTTCTTCCTAACTATCAAGTGTTTAATCATTTTTGTGTCACAGGTAAACTTCTTGTTCATGTTCCCACATTTACTCTCAAATCAATGATGTAACCAGGAGTGAAGGGCCAGTACTGATTCCTTGGAAACCGGCACTGGAAACAGCCCTTTGATTTTCTCTATTCTTTATGGGATGTGAGTGTCACGGGCAAGACCAGCTTGGTTGTCCATTCCTAATTGCCCTTAAACTGAATGGCTTACTACGAAATTTCAGAGTGCAATTCAGAATTAACCACATTCCAGTGAGTTGGCCAGATCAGGTAATGCCGGTGCAGACTCGATGGGCCGAATGGTCTCCTTCTGCACTGTAGATTCTATGATTCATTCTGACCTTGGGTCACTGTCTGTGTGGAGTTTGTACATTCTTTGTGTCTGCGCAGATTTCCTCCGGATGCTCTGGTTTCCTCCGACAGTCCACAGATGTGCAGGTCAGATGGATTGACTGTGTTAAATTGTCACTGGGAGGGGTTGTGGGGATAGGGTGGGGAATTCGCCAAGGTAGGATGCTCTTCCAGAGGGTTGCTGCAGACTCAATGGGACGAATGGCCTCCTTCTGTACTGAGGAGATTCTATGATTCTACATTGGATCCAATGATGTGTTCACTCACACATTGCAGCCTGATTCTTATTATTGGAACAGACACTGTGTTTGTTACTCTCAAAGTGAGTGAATCCTTTGCTGTTTATCCTCTGGGCCCCATCTCCACTATTATTGTCTGATTGTCCCACTGAGACTCTCACTGTTATTATTGGACAATCAGCGAGTCAGCCTGAGCCTGTGGCCGCTCTCACCATCTGGAACCATCACAATGCCAGGTGATTGAGGGCGGCTCCAGACCAATAGGAGGAGGAGGTGCAGGACTGGAGGACCGACCGGGAGCGGCAGGTCCTCCAACCAATCGGAGTGAATGAGGGGCGGGGCTGTGATTGAAGCATGCGCAGTGTGGGTCATGGCGAAGGAGAAGAGCGCCTCCTTAAATCCGAAATTGGTGCGAGGCGTTTAACAATATGGAGGGAGCGAGAGATCTCGGGGGTGGGCAGAAACGTTGTGTAAAGCTGTTGCAAGCTGCAATCTTCGGGAAAAAGTTTCTGGGACCCCATTTGCACCAAGCGGGGCTGCAGCTCCTCATGTTTGGCTCGGGTTAATGGCCGCCAGCTTTGTTTAATGTGGACCCACGGCGAAGAATCACTGAAACGACTACACGATGACATTAATAAGTTCCATCCAACCATCAGACTCACCATGGACTACTCTCCAAAATCAGTTGCATTCTTGGACACACTCGTCTCCATCAAGGACGGTCACCTCAGCACTTCGCTTTACCGCAAACCCACGGATAACCTCATGATGCTCCACTTCTCCAGCTTCCACCCTAAACACATTAAAGAAGCCATCCCCTATGGACAAGCGCTCCGTGTACACAGGATCTGCTCAGACGAGGAGGAGCGTAACAGACATCTACAGACGTTGAAAGATGCCCTCGTACGAACGGGATATGGCACTCGACTCATCGATCGACAGTTCCAACGCGCCACAGCGAAAAACCGGACCGACCTCCTCAGAAGACAAATATGGGACACAACCGACAGAATACCCTTCGTCGTCCAGTACTTCCCCGGAGCGGAGAAACTACGTCATCTTCTTCACAGCCTTCAACACGTCATTGATGACGATGAACATCTTGCCAAGGTCATCCCCACACCCCCACTACTTGCCTTCAAACAACCGCGCAACCTCAAACGAACCATTGTGTGCAGCAAACTACCCAGTCTTCAGAACAGTGACCACGACACCACACAACCCTGTCATGGCAATCTCTGCAAGACGTGCCAGATCATCGACATGGATACCACTATTACACGTGAGAACACCACCCACCAGGTACGCGATACATACTCGTGCGACTCGGCCAACGTTGTCTACCTCATACGTTGCAGGAAAGGATGTCCCGAAGCGTGGTACATTGGCGAGACCATGCAGACGCTGCGACAACGAATGAATGGACATCGCGCAACAATCACCAGGCAGGAATGTTCCCTTCCAGTCGGGGAACACTTCAGCAGTCAAGGGCATTCAGCCTCTGATCTCCGGGTAAGCGTTCTCCAAGGCGGCCTTCAGGACCCGCGACAACGCAGAATCGCCGAGCAGAAACTTATAGCCAAGTTCCGCACACATGAGTGCGGCCTCAACCGGGACCTGGGATTCATGTCACATTACATTCATCCCCCACCATCTGGCCTGCGAACTCCTACCAACTGTCCTGGCTTGATACAATTCACACCGCTTTAACCTGGGGTTACCCCATCTCTGGATCTGTAAAGATTTAATCACCTGCTAATGCTCGCATTCCTAGCATTGTTTGGCATCTTTGAATTTGTGTATATATGTGTTTCTGGAACAGACCTCTTCATTCACCTGAGGAAGGAGCAGCGCTCCGAAAGCTAGTGACATCGAAACAAACCTGTTGGACTTTAACCTGGTGTTGTCAGACTTCGTACGTTGTTTAATGTGCATCAGGGCGCATGCGCATTTGTCTCTTTGTCGGGGGCGATGTTACAATGAGTGGGAGGAGCTTGTTCCCCATTGTTCAGAATGGAGACAACTTGTCCATCAAACTGGATTAGTCTTTGAGTCCCAATGTCTTATTGATGAGGCAAAGTGGTGGCGGAGATGGAAAGAAAAGGAAGACAATCCTGGTCTCTGGATTTCACTGTCTTATTAGTCATCCTGCCCCATGTGTCCAAAGCTCTGCGGCTCTGTTCAGCCACATGAAGACCCAGGTAGAAACTCACAACCATGAGTAGACACCACCCTCAAATCACTGCTGATGACAAGAGGGTCAGTGTGCAGCGGGGGGCATGAGCGGTCATCCTGGACCAGGGAGCAGGAGGGGACAATGTTGTGAATTTCTATCCTGGACTGACCGTGATTAATTTTGGAAACTCCTTTTACAGGGGATTTGTAGGGGAGGATTTACACACAGCAAACTCAAACCAGGAGAAAGTTTGCCTTTCCTGAATTTCATGACTGGACTGACAGTGATGCCTTTGTAAACTTCTTTCACAGGGGCTTAGAAAGGGATTCGAAGACGGGAAACTCAAAACCAATCCTCATATTGAATTCTGACAGCACCATTCGGGTTATCAGGACCTGGAGTTATCGACCTTTGTGTGTAAGCATAGTCAGTTTGCAAAGCATAATTTATATCAAAAATATCCATTTCAATGGTGGGTTTATTACCCAACATGAGTAGCAGCTGAGAATGTGCTCTATCCACATGACAGAAGCTCCTCGCACATGCGCTGTTCGGGCTGTGTGCAGTGCAGGCCCAGTTCAGATTGTCGCTGACGATGCGAGGAGCGGGAAAGAAACAATCGAGCGACTTTCAGGATTGGAGCCGGTGGGTGGCCGGGGAGTGATAGAAGCTGCGGAGTGAGCCGGGAGGCTTCATAAATACCCCGTGGAGGCTTCAACTCCCGAGGAAAATGTTAACGGTCCCGTCTTAAACAGCACCGAACAGAGTGAGAGCTGAGCGGTGACAGGCCCGGGTTACCGGACGCCATCTTTACAGAGGACAATGCGCCGCAGGGAAGTGGCTGGCTTAGCACAGTGGGCTAAGACAGTTGGCTTGTAATGCAGAACAAGACCAGCAGCGTGGGTTCAATGCCCGTTCCAGCCTCTCCGAACACGTGCCGGAATGTGGCGACTAGGGGCTTTTCACAGGAACTTCATTGAAGCTTACTTGTGACAATAAGTGATTATTATTATTATGCGCTGCGAGCCTGCACCAGATGCCAAATCTTCCGGATTGACTGACTGGAGTCTCCAGGATTTTATTTTAATCATTTGTGGGAGTCACTGGCTGGGCCAACATTTATTGCACATCCCTAATTTCCCGAGAACTGAGTGGCTTGCTCGGCCATCTCGGAGGGCATTTAAAGAGTCAACCACATTGCTGTGGTTTGGAATCGTGTCGGCCAGACCAGGTAAGGACGGCAGTTTTCTTTTCTATTCATTCACGGGATGTGGGTGTCGCTGGCTGGGCCAGCATTCACTGCCCAGCACTAATTGCCCTTGAACTGAGGGCATCTCAGACAGCATTTTAAGAGACAACCAGCTGACTGTGGATCTGGAATCACACGTAGGCCAGACCAGGTAAGGATAGAAGATTTCCTTCACTGAAGGACAGGAGTGAACCAGATGGGTCTTTGCAACAATCGACAATCGTTTCATGGTCATCAGTAAACTTTCAATGAATTAAAATTTTACCTTCTGCCTTGGTGAGATTCATGTCTGGGTGTCTGGAAAATCATTGGGACAGTCAAAAATATTTTTGTGACTCTGGAACATGATTAGGACAGTAAAAATATTAATTTTGGGTCTCTGGAAAATCATTCGGACAGTAAAAAAGATTTTTGAACATTTCTCTTCAGTGGATATAAAAATATTGAAAATGGGATGAAGGTTGATTGACTTACAGTCAATCACTGTCCTTTTTAAAAATAAATTAAGAGTGCCCAATTCATTTTTTCCAATTAAGGGGCAATTTAGCGTGGCCAATCCACCTACCCTGCACATCTTTGGGTTGTGGGGGTGAAACCCACGCAAACACGGGGAGAATGTGCCAACTCCACACAGACAGTGACCGAGAGCCGGGATCGAACCTGTGATCTCGGTGCCGTGAGACAGCAGTGCTAACCACTGCACCACCATGCTGCCCTAGTCAAACACTGTCCTGTAAGGTAATGAGTCCTTTTGCTTCCCAATTGGCCGAGGAAGGCAGAGTGTCACAAGGATGGATGTGTTGACCGATTAATGGCTGGAGGATGGGGGGGCAGGTCATGTAATTAAACCTCCAGGAATACATTTAATCAAAGTTGGTGAGGAGAGAATGTTGTGAATTTCGATCCTAAACTGACAGTGAGGTTTCTGTAAATTTACAGGATACTGGAAGTGGAGGTTTAACAGACGGGAAACACAAACCAAACGTTACATCGCGATCTGACAGAATCACTCGATTCATTAGTACCTGAATATCAGCAGCATCTGGGTGTGGAAGGTAAAAGGTGTGTCTGTTCTGTCTGTGAGTGAAGATTTCAGGTCTCAGTGTGACTGGGAAAGCCCCGAGATTCACAAACCCTGGTTAGACCAAACCTGGAGAATTGTGTTCAGTTCTGGACAACAAACCTGAGGAAGGATAGAGTGGCCTCGGAGGGAGTGTAGCACAGATTTACCCGAGTGATATCTGAACCCCCCGGGGTTAAATTACAAGGCGAGATTAGACAAAAAATTCAGTCAGCTGGCAGCACGTCAGTGGTTAGCACTGCTGCCTCACAGGGCCGAGCCCGGCTCTGGGTCACTGTCCGTGTGGAATTTGCAGATTCTCCCCATGTTTGCGTCGGTTTCGCCCTCACAACCTGAAGATGTGCAGGCTAGGTGGATTGACCACGCCAAATTGCCCCTTAATTGGAAAAAATGAATTGGGTACTCTAAATTTACTTTAAAAAATAAAAAAAAGGGCAGAGAAGGGCATTCGGTCCATTGAGTCCATGCTAGCTCTCTAGTCGGCACGGTGGTTAGCACTGTTGCTTCACAGCGCCAGGGACCCGGGTTTGATTCCCGGCTTGGGTCACTGTCTGCACGTTCTCCTCGTGTCTGTTGTGGGTTTCCTCCGGGTGCTCCGATTTCCTCCCACAAGCCCCGAAAGACGTGCTTGTTAGGTGAATTGGACATTCTGAATTCTCAGTGCACCCGAACAGGAGCCGGAGTGTGACGAGATGGGGATTTTCACAGTAATTTCATTGCAGTGTTAATGTAAGCCTACTTGTGACACCAATAAATATTATTATTATTATCTGGAGCAATCCAGTCAGAGTCATTCTCCTGCTCTGTCTCTGTATCCTCACAGCTTTATTTCTCTCAGGTTTCTATCCAATTAAAAAAAAAAATCATTCATTGTGTCTATTTCCAAACTCCGTCATCGGCAGAAAGTTTAAGGTCATTGCCACTGGCTGTGTAAAAACATTCTTCCTCATACCTCCTGGACCATTTACATGCAGAGATACGGAGCAACGTAGAAAATAGGAGCAGGAGGAGACCATTTGGCCCTTCGAGCCTGCCCCACCATTCATTACGACCAGAGCTGATTAGGCTCAATAGCCTAATCCTGCTTTCCCCCCATATCCTTTGGTCCCCTTCACCCTCAGTGCTGTATCTAACTACTTCTTGAAAACATGCAATGTTTTGGCCTTAATTAGTTCCTGTGGCGACGAATTCCACAGGCTCACCACTCTCTGGGTGAAGACATTTCTCCTCATCTCTATCCAAAATGGTCTACCCCGTATCCTCAGACTGTGACCCCTATTTCTGGACACACGCACTATTGGGAACATCCTTACTGAATCTACTCTCTCGCCCTGTTTTTTTTAACATAAATTTAGAGAGCCCAATTCATTTTTTGCAATTAAGGGGCAATTTTAGCGTGGCCAATCTACCTACCCTGCACATCTTTGATAGATCATAGAATTTACAGTGCAGAAGGAGGCCATTTGGCCCATCAAGTCTGCACCGGCTCTTGGAAAAAGCACCCTACCCAAGATCAACACCTCCACCCTATCCCCATAACCCAACCCAACACTAAGGGCAATTTTGGACACCAAGGGCAATTTATCATGGCCAATCCACCTAACCTGCACATCTTTGGACTGTGGGAGGAAACCAGAGCACCCGGAGGAAACCCACGCACACACGGGGAGGATGTGCTGACTCCACACAGACAGTGACGCAAGCCGGAATCGAACCTGGGACCCTGGAGCTGTGAAGCAATTGTGCTATCCACAATGCTACCGTGCTGCCATTAATTTGGATTTGTGGGTGTGTGCAAACTCCACACAGACAGTGACCCGGGGCCGGGATCGAACCCGGGTCCTTGGCGACATGAGGCAGCTGTGCTAAGCACTGTGCCACCCCCAGTCTTGCAACCCTCAAGAGAAAACAAAATCCTTATCCCCATCTGAAATGGGTGACCCCTCACTTTGCAACAGTGACCCCCTTGTTCCAGATTCTCCCACAAGAGGAAACATCCTCTCCACATCCACCCTGTCAAAACCCCTCAGGATCTTGTATTGTTCAATCCAGGTTTTACCCAAAGCTTTAAATCTGTGTCCCGACTGCTTGTACGATCAGTGAATGGAAACAGAGTTTCTTTGTCCACCCGATGGAAATCTGGCATAATCTTGTGTCCCTGAATCAAATCTCCCCTCAACCTCCTTTGCTGGAACCATTCTGGTAAATCTCCTCTGCACCTTCTCCAAGAACCTTCACATTCTTCCTGAAGAGTGGTGACCAGAGTTTTATAAAGATTCATAGAATAGAATTAGAACCATAGAATTCCTGCAGAGCAGAAGGAGGCCATTCGGCCCATCGAGTCTGCAGTGATTCTCTGAAAGGGCACCCTGCCTAGGCCCACACACCTACCCTGTCCCTGTAACCCCATAGCCCCACCTAACCTGCACATTCCTGGACACTAAGGGGCAATTTATCAAGGCCAGTCCACCTAAGGTGCCCTTCTTTGGACTGTTGGAGGAAACCTGAGCACCGGGTGGAAACCCACGCAGACACTGGGAGAAAGTGCAAACTCCACACAGACAGTCGCCAAGGCCGGAATTGAACCCGGGTCCCTGGCGCTGTGAGGCAGCAGTGCTAACCACTGTGCCACCAGAAGTATAGTTTTGGTATCAATGTTACTGTTTATGAAGCTCAAGATCGAAGTTGCTTTGCCAACTACTCTCTTAGTATGTCTTGTAGATGTACAAAATCCCTCTTCACCTCTTTCTCTCTCCTCCCAAAGAGGACAGTTGGGTTTTTATGACAATCCAGCAGTTTTCACGGTCACTTTTTCCCCACAAATGACCAGATTCATTCAGCTCAATTTCACAATCTGCCTTTGTGTTTTTGTGGGTTCTCTCTCACTCCCTATTTTCTGTTTTCAATCAGTTTTACAAGGTGTTCGAAGGGGAGGCTTCAAAGTCCGGAAACGCAAACCAAGCGTCACATCAGGATCTGACAGAGTCCTCAATTTATCGTTGCTGAATATCATTGATCATGGACGAAAAAAGCATTGGTCACAGTGGGGAGAAACCGTACACGTGTTGTGTGTGTGGACGAGGATTCAGTCGATCATCAGACCTCACGAGACACAAATGCAGTCACACTGAGGAGAAACCGTGGAAATGTGCGGACTGTGGGAAAGGATTCACTTCCCCATCCCAGCTGGAAACTCATCGACGCAGTCACAGTGAGGAGAGACCATTCACCTGCTCCAAGTGTGGGAAGGCATTTACTCAGTCATCCAACCTGCTGAAGCACCAGCGAATGCACACTGGGGAGAGGCCATTCACCTGCTCCCTCTGTGGGAAGGGATTCACTCAGTCATCCCACCTGCTGAGACACCAACGAGGCCACAAGTAACCACAGTGATTGGATTTTACTGTTCCTCACATTCAGGACTGAACCATGTTCATTTGGGTCTCTTTCTGCTGATAACAAACTCCAGCCCATTTACAGGGGCTAATATATTTGCTAAAAGTCAAATAAATTAGATTTGTGTTAAATACGCAGTCTTGAAACATTTCAATATCTTTGACACAAGTTAGTTCCTTTTGAAGTACTCTCGCTCTCCCCTGTCTCTTCCATCCTCACCTCCAACAAGAAGTGTGAGGAGCTTGTGGAGCTTCTTTGTGACAGAGATTGAGTAAATCCGATCAGCTGCCTCTGCTGCTTCCCTCCCTTCCACGAGCCCACCGGACCAAACTGTCTCTAAATTTCATCCTTTCCCGAGCTTGAACCCACATCTTTCTCTAGTTTCTCTCCCATCTCCCCTCATGCCCTCTCAGAGCTCATCTTGTTGGTTAACTAACAGAAAGCAGAGAGTGGGAATAAATGGGTGTTTCTCTGGTTGGCAACCTGTAACTAGTGGGGTCCCTCAAGGATCAGTGTTGGGCCCGCAGTTGTTCACAATTTACATAGATGATTTGGAGTTGGGGACCAAGGGCAATGTGTCAAAGTTTGCAGACGACACTAAGATGAGTGGTAAAGCAAAAAGGGCAGAGGATACCGGAAGTCTGCAGAAGGATTTCGATAGGTTAGGTGAATGGGCTAGGGTCTGGCAGATGGAATTCAATGTTGCCAAGTGTGAGGCTATCCATTTTGGGAGGAATAACAGAAGAATGGATTATTATTTAAACGGTAAGATGTTAAAACATGCTGCTGTGCAGAGGGACCTGGGTGTGCTGGTGCACGAGTCGCAAAAAGTTGGTGTGCAGGTGCAACAGGTGATTAAGAAGGCTAATCGAGTTTTGTCTTTCATTGCTAGAGGGATGGAGTTCAAGACTAGTGAGGTTATGCTGCAATTGTATAAGGTGTTGGTGAGGCCACATCTGGAGTATTGTGTTCAGTTTTGGTCTCCTTACCTGAGAAAGGACATATTGGCACTGGAGGGATTGCAGAGGAGATTCACTAGGTTGATCCCAGAGTTGAGGGGATTAGATTATGACGAGAGGTTGAGTAGACTGGGACTGTACTCATTGGAGTTTAGAAGGATGCAGGGGGATCTTATTGAGACATATAAAATTCTGAAGGGAATAGATAGGATAGATGCGGGCAGGTTGTTTCCTCTGGTCGGGGAAAGCAGAACTAGGGGGCATAGCCTCAAACTAAGGGGAGGTAGATTTAGGTCGGAGTGTAGAAGGAACTTCTTCACCCAAAGGGTTGTGAATCTCTGGAATTCCTTGCCCAGTGAAGCAGTTGAGGCTCCTTCTTTAAACATTTTAAAGAAAAAGATAGATGCCTTTCTAAAGAATAAAGGGATTCGGGGATATGGTGTATGGGCCGGAGAGTGGAGCTGAGTCCACAAAGATCAGCCATGATCTCATTAAATGGCGGAGCAGGCTCGAGGGGCCAGATGGCCTACTCCTGTTCCTAATTCTTATGTTCTTCTGTTGTCCATGAGACCCAGCTCCTGCTCCATCGACGCTATTCCCACTGAGCTACTGATCAGCCAACTACCCTGTGTCCATGGATATTGTCAACATTTCTCTCTCTTCAGCTACTGTCCCTCTGTCCTTCAAATCTGCCATCATCACCCCCTCAATAAAACAAACCCTTGACCCTGCCATCCTTACAAATTACTGCCCCATCTTCAACCTCCCTCTCCTCTCCAAACTCTTTGAACATGTTGTCACCTCCCAAATCCTTGCCCATCTTTCCCAGAACTCCCATGTTTGAATCCCTTCAATCGGGTCTCTGCCCTGTCACAGTGAAATACAAGAGACAGAATCTTACCCGGAGAGAAGACAGACAATCCGGGAGCTTGGATCCAACACGGATATGTTCATCAGACCAGAAGATAAGGGTATCAGCACAATCATTATCGAGAGACAACAATACCTGCTGGAGACAGACAGACAAGTAAACAACACGAATCACAACACCAAGCTACCTTGACCCATATGCCCGAGACAGGAAGGAGAATTGGAGACAGACTAGAAGAACTCAGACCCCAGACACATTAACCAAAAACAGATGGGAATATCTGAGGGGACAACGGGCAGAACGAAGGAAGTTCTACATGTTCCCTAAAATACACAAACACCCAAACACATGGACAGTACCAGGGAAATACCCCCAGACAGACCCATCAGACTGTGAGAGCGAAAATCCTACAAAGTAGCTGAAACATCAACACACTGCTCCGAGTAGTTGATGGTACAGTGGTTCAATAAATATAATTAGTGGATTAAAAATGTGTATAATGTAGATTGAAAACAGTAAATGCGACATTAACCCAGCGGGTCTGACAGCATCAGAGAATCCCTACAGTGCAGAAGGAGGCCATTCAGCCCATCGGGTTTGCACCTACCCCACAAAAGAGCACCGCACCCAGGTGCACTTCCCTTCCCCTAGCCCCGTAAACCCATCTCATCTTTGGACACTAAGGGGCAATTTAGCATAGTCAATCCACCAAACCTGCACATGGGAGAAAACTGGAGCACCCGGAGGGAACCCCCACAGACACGGGGCGAATGCACAAACTCCACACAGTCATCCGAGGCCGGAATTCAACACTGGTCACTGACGCTGTGAGGCAGCAGTGGTACCGACTGTGCCACATGTGGCGAGAGAAACAGGGTTAACGTTTGTTGTTGCTTTTTGTAACAGTTCTGTAGAACGGGCAATGGAATTTTTTTTTAAAGTTCGCTGAAGTGGAAACAAAGTGTTTTACTCCGAGGTTTGACTCAGGAAGACATTTCAATCGTAAACTCAGTCGTAATTCACACACAGCCCGCAGTCTGATTGGCTGGAGGACCGAGTCCATCCGGTCCTCAAATCTTCCCATTGGTCAACACCTCTCAGGCAAGAAATGAGGTTGTGGAACCCGCGGCCAATGGGAAGAACTCAGAATGATGCAGATTCTCAGTCAATGAGGGAGATCCTGACTCAGCCCCGCCCCTCATTCACTGCGATTGGTTGGAGGACCAGCCGCTCCCACTCGGTCCGCCAGTCCCGAGCCCTCGCATTATTGGTCCGGAGCAGCCGTCAATCACTCCCCGGGCATTGTGAGCTGGAGCAAACCCTTCACAATCATTATGTGGAGACGCCACCGTTGGACTGGGGTGAGCGCAGTAAGAAGTCTTACACCAGGTTAAAGTACAAAACGCAACCTGGGAACAGGCCCAGGTTAACGGGCACCATCCTGCTTCAGACACTGGAGGATGGTTCACATCAGAGGATGGGGGAGGAGGACAAGAAATAAGAGTGTTCACTTTGCACTCAAATCAATGAGGACTCTGATCTCTGGCAAGGAAGGAAACCCTGGCAGGTGGGTGGGGAGGATTTACAAACACCCGCTGGAGGCCCCAATCCCCCAAAAAGACCCATTGGTTTTATTGTCAGTCTGCAGACAGGAGCTGGAGAACTGAACCCAGGCAGAGGAGAGGGAGGGAGAAAACTGCCAGTGGAGGAAAGAAATGGTGAGATGGATTTGGATTTCAGCACAGGGAGAGTGTGTGGGACTGGGATTTACAGCTTTGGGGGAACAAGAATTGAACAAACATTCCAGCGAAACTAGAATTGACTTTTCTAAATGTCTATTTTGTACTGACAGCGATGGATTTTGTAAACTCCTTTTACAGGGGATTAAAAGGGGAGAATTCAAAGACTGGAAACTCAACCAAATATTACAACAGCATTTGGCGGAGTTAATGGCTTCATGAGTAGCTGTTAATCAACGGCCATTGAATGTGAAGGAGAAATGTTCTATGTTCTATTTGAGAAATGTTTGTCTGTTCTATCTGTGGGAGAACAGTACGAACAGCAATGTGATTGGGAAAGCACAGAGACACAGGCACATCTGAGTTCCAGAACACTGACTGCGCAAAGTGCTTGAACCAAATACACAGCCTGCACCATTCGTGTGGAGGAGGAAACATCCATGTATTCTGTATGGACAAGGCTTCAACTGGGTGTCCGAACTGGAGAGATACAAGGACATCTGGATGATGAAGACATGGAAATGTGGGGACTGTGGGAAGGGATTCAATTATCGATGCCTGCTGGAAACCCACCGCGTATTCACACAGGAGAGAGACCATTCACCTGCTCTGAGTGTGGGAAAGGATTTACTCAATCAGCTGGCCTCATGTTACACCAGCGATATCATGCTGAGAAGAGGCTGTTCGCCTGTTCGGTGTGTGGGAAGGGATTTACTCAGTCAGCTAGACTCATGTTACACCAACACATTTACTCAGTCCTCAGATATCCATATCCTGTGGAAAGTGGTTCACGTCTTTATCTAATCTCAGTGTACACAATCGTGTTCACACCGGGAGACCGTTTACCTGCTCAGTGTGCAGGAAGGGATTCACTCAATCATCCAGTCTGCTCAGACACCAGTGAAGTTACACTTTGGAGAAGCTATTCAGCTGTAGTTTCATTGGAAAGACACTCAGGAAATCATCCACCTTCAGTGCACACCAACAAATTCACAAAGGGCCGAGACCGACCATCGACGCTGTGGGAAGGGATTCACTCAGTCACAATATGAGCTGCGACATCAGCAAGTTGACCAGTGAGTTCAGGGATTGGATTTTACTGTTTATGCTGCTGTTAATCACATCCAGCATTGATGGTCTGACCATATCTGGTTTGATTCTGCTGATGTGAACAAACCATAGAACTGGCTGCAGTTTAATATTTTAAGATGTCACTAATTTTCAAGGCTGCGATGTCCCATTTTCAAAGCACACCGTCTGATATTCTCCTTCATTTAAGAACTCTTTAACAGGATCATCCTAAACGACGTTTGATACAAAATCTACAATTCAGAGTTTGAAAGGTTCCACTGATTAACATCTCCAATTAGAAAGTGCTGATTAATCATTGCTGACAATTGTTACTCACACATTCCTCACAGTAACATGTCCATTGTGAAATTACATTATCAAGGAGCATTAAACTAAACTGAAATATTTCACAGGCACATCAATAAAAACTTCATCAATCAACATTGATATTGATGAAACTTGGAAGTCACTGTGTTCAATGATTTCTGACACAGCAGCAGCAGCCAGGGTTAGGGGATAGAGCGGGGGAGTGGGCCGAGGTTGAGTGCTCTTTCAGAGGGTCGCTGCAGACTCGATGGGCCAAATGGCCTCCTTCTGCACTGTAACGATCCTACAGGATTCGAAGGTAAAGGTGGAACCCACAACACAGATTGGTTTGAGAGCCCCTCAGCAGAGATGACATCTGTCATTGAAGCAAAAAGCAAAGCCGACCTGATGTACAACATAAACCCAACACCGAGAACAAGGCATCACTTGAAAGTAGTCAAGACAGTTGTGTAAAACATGGAGAGATTGTGCAAATAAACACTGGATCAGCCAACGTCAATAACTCCAAACGGCCTGTGATAATGGACATCTCGGGCTGCACAGTGGCTCAGTGGTTAGCAATGCCGCCTATGGCGCTGAGGACCCGGGTTCGATCCCGGCCCCAGGTCACTGTCTGCGTGGAGTTTACACATTCTCCATGACTGCATGGGTCTCACACCCACAACCCAAAGATGTGCTGGTTAGGTGGATTGGCTATGCTAAATTGCCCCTTTAATTGGAAAAAAATAAGTGGTTACTCTAAATTTATATTAAAAAGATAACAGAAATCTCTGTGTGCTGGGAAGAAGAGGGCTCTGGGTCTGACCATCACCAAAGTTGTTCCCTGAAATCTCAGAGAGTGACATCCTGACAGATGTAAACAGATGTCCCGCTGGGTTGAACATGACTGACAGCTGTGCTCCGTCAGACGGACATCTCCCAGTCGCTGTCTGACTCTCCTGCAGCTTCCTGTCATGGTTGAGCTGGAAAAGGCCATTGATTGCTGAGCAAGCAGAAAGGTGCCCGGCAAGGATGGAATTCCAGCTGAACTCCTCAAACACAAAATCCCATCGACTGTCACACCTTCATGACCTCCTCTGTTGGGAAGTCGGAACAATTCCATGTGTATGATGCTAAAATCATCATAACCTATAAAAACAGCAGTGACAGAGGAGATTGCAACAACTACAGGGATGTCTCACTCCTTAGCATCACTGGGAAGACCTTCATGAGGGTCAAGTTTACAAGATTCATCTACTTGCAGACTGAGTGTGTCCAGAAGCACAGTGCGGTTTCTGTGCTGACATGTTTACAGTGAACATGATCTTCTCCACACACCAGCTACAAGAGAAGTGAACAATTGAGATTTTATCTAAGGAGTCTGTGCTGAGAAAAGTAACATCATAATTACTGTAAGAAGTCTTACAACACCAGGTTAAAGTCCAACAGGTTTGTTTCAAACACTAGTTTTCGGAGCACTGCTCCTTCCTTCTTCCTGAGGAAGGAGCTGCGCTCCGAAAGCTAGTGTTTGAAACAAACCTGTTGGACTTTAACCTGATGTTGTAAGACTTCTTATCATAATTACTGAGTGAAAGTAAATCTTTAAGTATGAATTGCAATTTATTTGTACAATTGTAAAAGGCAGAGAAAAGTTGGATTCTCTTAAGTTAAACTTCAGCCTTATCGTTGTGCATTGGGTTTCACAATCATTTGGAAGCTCCACCCTCTTTAAGTCTTTTTGGTCTAAGAAGGTTGAAGCTTTGGTTACCTGTGAAAGCTGATTGTTTTACTTTTATTTTTCTTTAGTTTTATTTGAGTCATTTGGAAAAGTGCCTGAAGAAAGAGGAGAAAACACATTTGGGCAAAGCAGAACAAGTTGCCAAAAGAATTGAGAAAACAAAGTTTAAAATGGTGTTACGTAAAGTCAACACAGTTGTGCACATTTGAGCACGTTTGTTCCAACACCCTTGAGAGCAGAGAAGTTAACCCTTTCCACTGACAGCACAGTGGCGATTTGAACCAAAGAATTTGCCTTTTAAAGATTTGGCTTCATCCCATTTGGTATCTTTCAAGACAAAATATTTAAGAATGGAAAATATCGGAGTTATCTGCAAACTGATTGCAAGTTCCTGTCATTCTGTCTCTGAATATATTATGTGAATATTAAATTGGACAGAGAAGTTCCTCAGTTGTTCCTTTATAGTCTGTGTTGTTCTGAATGATGACAGTATTAACCTTCTCCCTCACCTGTCCTAACCCTTCTCCCCAATCACCAACTGAAACCAGGGACTTTTTGTTCCCATGGTGACATTCCCTCCATAGAATTTACAGTGCAGAAGGTGGCCATTCGACCCATCGAGTCAGCACTGCCCTTAGAAAGAGCACCCTACCTAAGCACACATCTCCACCCTATCCCGTAACCCTACCCAGCCTTTTTGTTTTGGACACTAAGGGTATTTATCATGGCCAATCAACCTAACCTGCACATCTTTGGATTGTGGGAGGAAACCGGAGCACCCGGAGGAAATCCACGCAGACACTGGTAGAATGTGCAGACTCCGCACAGACAGTAATGCAAGTACGGCCTAGTTATTCCTTTAAATCAGCCCCTGAATTGTTTGTGGATTGTTCCATCTTGTTGCCACATTTCAGTAACAAATGTTGAAATGTTTGCTCCACACATACAATCCACTTCACAAATTACTTCCCTGCCTGCATTTGAGTCATACGTTCAATCTCACCATCCAACACATTCATACAGATTGTAAATGGTTGAGAGCCCAGCACTGATCCTGGTGACATTCCACTTGTCCCATCTTACCCACCCAGAAATGACCCATTTATACCTACTGGCTGCTTCCTGTTAGCTAACCAATCCTCTATCCATGCTGATGTGTTGCCCCCACACCCTGAGCTCTTATTTTGTGCAATAACCTTTGATGTGGCACCTTGGGAAATATCTTCTGGAAATTCAGATAAAGCACATCTACAGGTTCCCCTTTATTGACATCCCTTGTCACTTCCTCAGTGAACCTTGATAAATTCGTCAGTCACGATTGATTCCTTAAACCCATTTTCAAACACTGTGTCAAAAGAAAAATCAAATCTCCTCAACCCCTCTGGCTCCTTTGCCAATTACCTTAGAGGGACTCACTTTCTGTTAAAGAGCCTGTCAATCCCTCTCACCCACTCTCCCGAAAGTGAACATATTTAATCAGGAAAAGTCCAACAAATTCAAATATTTTCTGGTTAAAAGTTAATTGACGAAACAGAACATGGTTTAAAAAAACTAACAGAAAATTACTTGAGGATTAAAGACAACCAGAGTAAAAAGATGTTCACAATCTTCCGGTCCCAAATGGTTTTCCTTCAGCTCCTCTGTACTCCATTCCTACGACTCCGTGCTTTGGACACAGGGGCACTGAACCCTGGGGGTCGCATTACGATCAGACCCAGTCACCACCCCCCCCCCCCCCCGATTAGTACGAGATCCGTTTCCCAGTCAGGCCTCCAGTGCCTTCCTGTGTATTAGTGGATAGGCCCCTTTATGCTCAGCTAAATTCAGCCCTCAGCTCCAACACCTGGCTGTCATTGACACGAGCGATACAGACAGAAAGGTGCCCGAGACTCAAATGGGAAGTCAATATTTGTGGATTGGAAACTCCATGCAGGTCAGCAAGAAAAAGAAATTGAATTCTCAGTCAACAAATTAAAGAATCACACAACGGACTTCACGTTTTATGACTTTTAATGCAACAAATAAACTAGAAGCTACTTTAACTTACACATACTTTGCCCGTTTATAATATTAATAATAATCTTTATAATTGTCACAAGTAGGCTGACATTAACACTGCAATGAAGTTACTGTGAAAATCCCCTAGTCGCCACACTCAGGCGCCTGTTCGGGTACACTGAGGGAGAATTCAGGATGTCCAATTCACCTAACAAGCACATTGTGGGCAACACAGTAGCACAGTGGTCAGCACTGTTGCTTCACTGCTCCATTGTCACAGTTTTGATTCCCGGCTTGGGTCACTGTGTGGAGTCTGCATGTTCTCTCTGTGTCTGCGTGGGGTTCTCCCGCGTGCTCTGGTTTCCTCCCACAAGCCCCCAAAAACGTGCTGTTAGGTGAATTGGACATTCTGAATTCTCCATCTGTGTACCCTAACAGTCAACAGAGTGTGGTGACTACAGGCTTTTCACAGTATCTTCATTGCAGTGTTAATATAAGCCACCTTGTGATAATAAAGATTATTATCTTTCAGGACTTGTGGGAGGAAACTGGAGCACCTGGCGGAAACCCACTCAGACACGAGGAGAACGTGCAGACTCAAGTGGGAATCGAACCTGGGACCCTGGCGCTGTGAAGCAACAGGGCTAACCACTGTGCTACCGTACCAAAGTTACACAATCTAAAGTCGCACTCCACGATTAGTTAGTCTGCCCTGGAAGTCGAAACTTAATTGTCTCAGAATCAGTCCAAAGTGATGATTCATTCCCGAGGATTTACTTCCGTTCTTTTCGCCGTCTGGCAGTCTTTAATCCCAGAACTGTCTTTCACAGGGAAAGATTAGCGAGCTGCCAGAAAACCGAGTGTAGGCACAAATAGGCCATTTTCTGGTTGGCAAGATGTAATGAGCGGTGTGTCACAGGGATCAGTGCTGGAACATCAACGTTTCACAATTCATATCAATGACTTTGATGACAGGACCAAAGGTATGGTCACTGAGTTTGTTGATGATGCAGGAAAAAAGGAAAAGGAGGTGGTGTTGCTCGGATAATAAGGGACGGCATCAGAACATTAGTAAGGGTGGATCTCAGATCAGGAATACAAAATGTGGAATGTGTTTGGGTGGAGCCAAGAAACAGCATGGGGCAGGAAACATTGGTAAGAGCTGTTGTAGGCCACCAAACAGCAGGGGTTGTGTGGGACATGGTATTAATCAGATTAGAGAAGCATGCAGAATGGGTAAAACATTAATGGGCACCATAAAATCTGCATATAGACTGGGTAAACCTAATGAGCACTAATGCTGTGGAGGACAAGTTTCCGGTGTGTGTGTTAGGGACAGTTATCTACAGCAGTAAGTTGAGGAACCAACTTGAGAACAGGCTTTTGTAGATTTAATATTATGCAATGATAAAGGGCTAATTGATAATCACGCTGAAAAATAACCTTTAGGGATGAGTGACCAGAATATTGAATATGAGGTATTCCAATCTGAAGCCAGAGTATTAAGTTTGAAGGAAATTATGAAGGTAGAAGGGACAAATTAGCTGAGGTGGATTGGGGTAAATACATTAAAAGGTGTGACAGTCCACAGGCAATGGATAGACTTTCAATAATTATTACACAATTTACATTCCTTCAAGGCTGAAGAACCCCAAAACATCAAGAGAACCGTGACTACCAGAGGAAGTGAAATATTGGATAAGATTGAAAGAAAAGGCTGATAAAGTTATCAGAAATAATAATAAACCTGAGGATTGGGAGGATTTTATAATACAGCAAAGGACCAAGATACTGAGAAAGCGAGGGAGAATAGAATATGAATGTGAACCAGCAAAATACATACAAATGGACTAAAAGCTTCTGTAGGTACGTAAAAAGGAAACGTTTGGCTCAGACAAAGGTTTGTCCATTCAGATAGAGCCAGGAGAATTTAGAATGAGGAATAGCGATCTCTACAGCCACCTCATTCCAACACTGGGATGTAGATCATCAGCATTTGGGGATTTATTCACTCCCAACCCCATTAATTTCTCCAGTACTACTTTTTCACTAATTCTTATCTCTTCCAGACCCTTGTGTTCACGAGGCCCTTGGGTCTCTAGTGTTTTGGGGAAATTTTTGCATCTTCCTCTGTGAAGACGGACACACATTGTTTAGTTTCTCTGCCATTTCCTCATTCCCTATTATGAACTGTCCTGTCTCTGCCTGGAATGGACACATTTGTCTTTGACAATCTTTTCCTTTTTACATACCGATGGAAGCTTTTCCAGTCGTTTTTTATGTTTCTCCCCAGTTTGCTCTCATATTATATTTTGCTTTATCTGTTTCTTGGTCCTCCTTTGCTGAATTCTCACGGAAATTCCCAATCCTCAGGTTTACTACTATTTTGACCAGGTTGTGAGCCTCTTCCATTGATCTGATGGGATCTTTAACTTTTCTTGTTCGCCGCGGTTACATTTTTTTTCCTGTTGGAATGATTTTTGTTCCTTAAAGGAATCTATATTTGTTGTACATATGTGAAATAAAAGTCCAAAAATCCCAGAGGACCATAGGCAGCTCTCCCTTTGACAGAGAGAGAGCTGACTGGTGGTGATTTAACCCGAGGGTCAGCACACCTCAGGCGAGGGGCTTGGTTGAGAAGGCGGGGCCTTCATGAATAAACTCAGCCTGTACGGGAGTTGAATCCTCACTGTAGGCCTTGCTCTGCATCACAAACCAGTCATCCTGCCAACTGAGCAAACCGACCCCCTGATAAATATGTAATAATTCCTTCAATATTTTTTTTTAATAAGCAATTTTATTGAGGTATTTTTTGGCATTGTAAACAACAATATAAACAATTTACATGGAACAATACAACTCCCATCACCCCAGGACCTGCCTAATTGACCCCCCCTCCCCCCACACTTCTGCTGACGATTAATTTTCCGCGAAGAAGTCAATGAATGGTTGCCACCTCCGGGCGAACCCCAAGAGTGACCCTCTCAGGGCCAACTTAATTTTCTCCAGGCAGAGAAAGCTCACCATGTACGATAGCCAGGTCTCCGACTTCAGGGGCTTTGAGTCCCTCCAAGCTAGCAGTATTCATCTCCGGGCTACCAGGGAAGCAAAGGCTAGAACGTCCGCCTCTTTCTCCTGGACTCCCGGGTCCTCCGACACCGCAAAAATCGCCACATCTGGACTCGGCGCCACCCTTGTTTTTAATACCTTGGACATGACGTCAGCAAACCCCTGCCAGTATCCCCTAAGTTTTGGACTCGCCCACAACATGGGAACATGGTTCGCTGGTCCTCCCGCACATTTTGCGCACCTGGACTCTACCCCAAAGAATCTGCTCATCCGGGCCACTGTCATGTGGGCCCGGTGGACCACCTTGAATTGGATCAGGCTAAGCTTGGCGCATGCTGCGGTCGCGTTGACTCTACTCAATGCGTCCGCCCATAAGCCATCCTCCATCTTACCTCCAAACTCCTCCTCCCACTTACGCTTCAGCTCCTCTGTCTGCGTCTCCTTTGCCTCCATGAGTACTTTGTAGATGTCAGAGACGCTCCCCTCCCCCACCCATCCTCTGGAAACTACCCTGACCTGGATCCCCCTTAGTGGCAGGAGTGGGAAGGATGGTATCTGTCTGTGCAGAAAGTCCCGCACCTGTAGATATCTGAAATTGTTCCCCCTCACCAACCTAAATTTCTCCTCCAGAGACCTCATGCTCGGAAAGCTCCCTTCTATGAACAAATCCCCCATCCTCTCAATCCCCGCCCTCCACCATATTCGGAACCCCCCCATCCATGCTCCCCAGGTCAAACCGATGATTATCATAAATTGGGGACCAGACCGATGCTCCCACAGACCTCCTCCATTGTCCCCAAACTCTCAGGGCAGCCTCCACTACGGGGCTGGTGGAGTACCGCGCTGGCGGGAACGGCAGAGGCACCGTTACCAACGCCCCCAGACTGGTGCTTTTACACGAAGCCGCCTCCATCTGCTCCCAGGCTGACCCCGCCCCCACCACCCACTTCCTAATCATGGCTATGTTAGCCGCCCAGTAATAGTTACTAAAATTCGACAGCGCCAGCTCCCCCTCTCCCCGACTCCGCTCGGGCATCGCCTTCCTCACTCGCGGTCAAAAGCCTTTTCCGCATCCATCGCAACTACTACCTCCACCACCCGCACAAAGCCCATGATAATTTTGTTGACCCGCTTAAAAAAGGACCACGGAATGAAGATGGGGAGACATACAAACAGAAATCTCGAGATTCTGGTCGCCACACTACCAGAAGGATGTGGAGGCTTTAGAGAGGGTGCAGAAGAGATTTACCAGAATGTTGCCTGGTATGGAGGGCATTAGCTATGAGGAGCGATTGAATAAACTCGGTTTGTTCTCACTGGAACGAAGGAGGTTGAGGGGCGACCTGATAGAGGTATACAAAATTATGAGGGGCATAGACAGAGTGGATAGTCAGAGGCTTTTCCCCAGGGTAGAGGGGTCAATTACGAGGGGGCATAGGTTTAAGGTGAGAGGGGCAAGGTTTAGAGTAGATGTACGAGGCAAGTTTTTTACGCAGAGGGTAGTGGGTGCCTGGAACTCGCTACCGGAGGAGGTAGTGGAAGCAGGGACGATAGGGACATTTAAGGGGCATCTTGACAAATATATGAATAGGATGGGAATAGAAGGATACGGCCCCAGGAAGTGTAGAAGATTGTAGTTTAGTCGGGCAGTATGGTCCGCACGGGCTTGGAGGGCCGAAGGGCCTGTTCCTGTGCTGTACATTTCTTTGTTCTTTGAGAGGACCGTCATTTTCACCGTCTACACTCTCCCAGCTAGCGACAATGGGAGTGCATCCTATCTCCGAAAGTCGCCCCTCATTTGCTCTACTAAACGGGACAAGTTCAATGTAGGCAACCGGCCCCAGTCCCACGTCACTTGTATACCTAGATATCTAAAACTGTCCCCTACCTAAACGGCAGCTCACCCAGTCACCTCCCCTGACCCCTCGCCTGAATTACGAACATCTCGCTTGTCCCCATATTTAGTTTGTACCCCGAGAACTGGCCACATTCCCCTTATATTCCCATAATTTCATCCATCCCCTCTATTGGATCCGAAACGTATAGGAGCAGGTCGTCGGCATAAAGCGAGACTCTTGTGTTCCACCCCCCACACCGGACCAGCCCCTTCCAACTACTTGAAGCTCTCAGAGCAATTGCCAGTGGCTCTATAGCTAATGTGAGCAACAGTGGGGAGAGGAGGCATCCCTGTCTCGTCCCCCGGTGCAATCTATAGTCAGAAGTTGTCCCGTTCATCCGTATACTTGCCACAAGAGCCTGGTACAGCAGCCTGACCCAGTCAATAAAGCCCTTCCCAAATCCGAATCGTCCCAGTACCTCCCATAAATAATCCCACTCAACCCGGTCAAAAGCCTTTTCCGCATCCATCGCAACTGCTACCTCCACCTCCCTACTTTCCGGGGGCCTTCTTACATTGGCCACCAACTGCCTGCCCTTAACAAACCCCGTCTGGTCCTCCATGATGACGTCCGGCACACAATCCTCAATCCTGGAGGACAAAATTTTGGCCAGCAGTTTGGCATCCACATTCAGCAGGGATATCGGCCTGTAAGACCCACATAACTCCGGGTTCTTGTCCCGTTTCAGAATCAACAAAATTGTGGCCTGTGACATCGTCGGGGACAGAACCCCTCTGTCCCTTGCCTCATTGAAAACCTTGACCAGCCCCAATATCCCGGAGAACTTTTTATAGAATGCCGCTGGGTACCCGTCTGGCCCTGCTTTACCCGACTGCATGGCCTTCAAGCCCTCCAATATCTTTTCCACCCTGATCAGGGCCCCTAGCCCTTTTACCAGCTCCCTACCCACGTTTGGGAAAGTCAGCCCCTCCAAGAAACGTTTCATCTTCTCCGGCCCCGTGGGGGGCTCTGACCTGTACAGCCTACTATAGAAGTCCTGAATGCCTTGTTCACCCCTGCCGAATCTCCCACCAAGTTCCCCTCCCCATCAATTACTTTCCCTATTTCCCTAGCTGCCTCCCTCTTTCTGAGTTGCTGTGCAAGCATTCTGCTGGCTTTCTCCCAGTGTTCGTAGATCGCTGCCCTTGCCTTTCTAAGCTGCTCCACTGCCTTCCCTGTGGTCAGCACGCCAAGCTCAGCCTGCAGCCTCCGCCGTTCCCTTAAAAGCTCTGCCCCCGGGGTCTCCGCGTACCTCCTATCTATCTGCAAAATCTCCTTTACCAGTCGGTCCGTCTCTGCCCTATCTGTCCTATCCCTGTAGGCCCGGATCAAAATCAGCTCCCCTCTCACCACTGCCTTCAGCGCCTCACAGGCCACCGCTGCTGAGACTTCCCCCATGTCATTTACCTGCAGGTAATTTTGCATGCATTTCCTCAGCCTTTCGCTCACCGCTTCATCCGCCAACAGCCCTACATCTAACCTCCATTGCGGGCGCTGATAACCTTCTTCACTAACCTGCAGTTCAACCCAATGTGGAGCATGATCAGAGACAGTAGTCGCCGAATACCCCGCATCCACCACCCCCGCCAATAAAGCCCTGCTCAAGATGAAGAAATCGATCCGGGGATAAACCTTATGTACGTGGGAGTAGAAAGAGAACTCCTTCACCGTCAGCTGCCTAAATCTCCATGGATCCACCGCCCCCCGCACCCCCCCCCCCACCCCCACCCCCACCATCTGCTCCATGAACCCTTTCAGTTCCTTTGCCGTTGATGGCACCCTACCCGTTTTTGAAAACGACCGATCCAGACCGGGATCGATAACTGTATTAAAGTCCCCTCCCATGACCAACTTGTGCGAGTCCAGGTCAGGTATCTTCCCCAACTCCTCTTTATAAATTCCACGTCATCCCAATTTGCCCCATACACGTTAACCAAAACTACCTTCATCTCTTCCAGCTTACCACTAACCATAAAATAATGACCTCCCCATCCAAAACTATGCTGCCCACCTCAAATAGCACCCGCTTGTTAATCAAAATCGCGACCCCTCCAGTCTTTGTGTCTGGCGCCGCGCCTCCTCCAGCCCACCCCCCGGCAGCCCCGACCTCCACTCTGTCCCTCAACCCAAGTCCCTCCCTCGTCAGCAGAACAACTACCCCCCTTCCCCTCTCCCAGCAACAACACTCTGTAACCTAACCCATGCCATAAACTAACCATATACCCCCCCCCCACTTTGCTTCCGTGAGCTAGCTCACCCAGCTAGCTTGGTGGCCCTCGCCTCCGGCGCCAGATAGTCTCCCATCTATTGTTCCCTCCCTCCCCTCATCCAAACAACTTCTCTCATCTAGCCGTCCCCAAACAATCACCCAGTTAAAAGAAAATCCCACAGTAGTGCAATTCAAAGTAATTCAAAGTAAAAGGCACTGCCACCCACCCCCACCAGAACAAAGAAACAAATAACTTTTACTTCCCCCTTCTTAAACAGAACTCAAATACAGAAGAGAAAAAAGACAAACAGGCATCAAAAAGTTACATCGTAGTTCAAAAAGTTCTGAGTTCGCCATCAGCCCTTTTCTTTTCACAAAGTCCATCGCGTCCTCGGGCGACTCGAAATAATGGTGCTGGTCCCCATATGTGACCCAGAGACGAGCCGGATACAACAACCCAAACTTCACCTGCTTCTTAAAAAAGATTGCCTTGATTTGGTTGAAGCTGGCCCTCTTCCTGGCCACCTCCACGCTCAGGTCCTGGTAAACGCACAGGATACCATTGTCCCACTTACAGCTCCGCGTACGCTTGGCCCACTGAAGAATACATTCCTTGTCAAGGAACCTGTAGAACCTAACTACCATCGCCCTCGGAGGGTCCCCCGCTGCGGCTTCCTTGCCAGCGCTCTGTATGCCTTGTCCACCTCCACAGGTCGGGGAAATGCCCCATCTCCCAAAAGCTTCTGAGACATACCCGCGACGTATGTGCCAGCATCAGCTCCCTCAGTCCCCTCCGCGAGTCCAACGATTCTTAAGTTCTGCCGGCGGAACTTATTCTCCAGGTCCTCTACCTTCTCCAGAAGCCTTTTCTGCTGATCCTTCAGCATCCCCACCTCCAGCTCCACCACCGTTTGGTGCTCCTCCTGATCGCTAGCACTTTCTCCAGCTTCTGGATCGCCCGATCCTGGGCGTCCAATCTGTGTTCCAGCCGATCAATCGACTATTTTATCGGATGTAGCCAGTCCTGTGTCTGCCTTGCAAAGCCATCCTGGATGACCTGCATCAACTGCTCCGTTGATGGCTGGGCCGTCACACCAGGGGTCCAGTCATCAGCCATGTTGTCTTCTGCTGCAGCTTCAACCCAGCCCTTGCTTGTCTTCTTATTTCTGCCTTTTGTGCACGTCTGGTTCTTTTTTCCACACACCAATATGTGGAAACAGTGCCCAATTGCCTCCACCTTAGAGTTTAGCGTGTAAAACCGAAAAAAAGTCAGGGGGAAAGGTCCAAATGTCCAGCCACAGCGGGAGCTACCAAATGTGCGACTTACTCCCTCATAGCCGCCACGGGAATTCATAATTCCTTAAATATTAGGTATTCTCTGCACCAATCAGTTTCCCAGTCCACCTCAGACAAACTGACCCTCACCTTGAACATAGAACATAACAGAGCAGAAGGAGGCCATTCAACCCATCGAGTCTGCACCAACCCACTTAATCCCTCATTTCCACCCTATCCCCGTAACCCAATAACCTCTCCTAACCTTTTTGGTCACTAAGGGCAATTTATCATGGCCAATCCACCTAACCTGCACGTCTTTGGATTGTGGGAGGAAACCAGAGCACCCGGAGGAAACCCACGCAGACACGGGGAGAACGTGCAGATTCCACCCGACAGTGACCCAGCAGGGAATCGAACCTGGGACCCTGGCGCTGTGAAGCCACAGTGCTAATCACTTGTGCTACCCTAATCCTGACACCCTGATAGTTTTCTTCTGTAACGCACAAATAAATGGAACCATGTAACCACCAGGGTCCATCTCCATGCCAACGTGGCCCGCTTTGAGGGGTTTGAAACAGAAATGGAAAATAAATATTTTCAACTTCCAAACACGCTTTCATTCTGCGATCCTTGTGCAATTTGAAGCCAGGTATTAGCAACAAGGCTCAAAGAGCATCAGCCCACTGGAGGCAAAGTGGTGAGACCGGCCAGTGCAGCAGAAAGAAACCCTCCGACCATCCCCACTGACCACCTGTCAGAATGAACAAAATGCAGTCCTGGGTGTAGAGCAGAAACAATAACAGCAGAATCCAACCTCTGGAATCGATTGTGAAACTGTTGGTGTCACAGCAGGTCCGATCAAGCATGCAATCCCGTCTCACATTGAGAGTTGGACGGCCTTTCCCCAGTGTGAACTCGCTGGTGTCTCCGCAGGGTGGATAACCGAGAGAATCCCTTCCCACACTGAGAGCAGGTGAACGGCCTCTCCCCAGTGTGAACTTGCTGATGTCTCCGCAGGGTGCATGAATCACTGAATCCCTTCCCACACTGAGAGCAGGTGAGTGGCCTCTCCCCAGTGTGAACTCGCTGATGGATACGCAGGGTGGATGAAGTAATGAATCCCTTCCCACACTGAGAGCAGGTGAATGGCCTCTCCCCAGTGTGAACTCGCTGATGGATCCGCAGAGTGCATGATAAACGGAACCCTTTCCCACATTGAGGGCAGGTGAATGGCTTCTCCCCAGTGTGAACTCGCTGATGTTTCCGCAGGGTGGATGAAGTAATGAATCCCTTTCCACACTGAGAGCAGGTGAATGGTCTCTCCCCATTGTGAACTCGCTGGTGGGTCCGCAGGGTGGATATCTCAGTAAATCCTTTCCCACACTTTGAGCAGGTGAATGGCTTCTCCCCAGTGTGAACACGCTGGTGAGTCCGCAGGCTGGATAACTGAGTGAATCCGTTCCCACACTGAGAGCAGGTGAATGGCCTCTCCCCAGTGTGAATTTGCTGGTGTCTCTGCAGGCTGGAGGACTGAGTGAATCCTTTCCCACACATAGAGCAGGTGAATGGCCTCTCCCCAGTGTGACTGCGTCGATGGGTTTCCAGCTCAGATGGGGCTCGGAATCCCTTCCCACAGTCCCCACATTTCCACGGTTTCTCCATGTTATGGGTCTCCTCGTGTCTCTCCAGGTTGGATGATCTATTGAAGCCTCTTCCACAGACACAACATGGGTATGGTCTCTCCTCACTGTGAATGTTATGTTTATTCAGGCTGTGTAACTGGTTAAAGCTCTTTCCACAGTAAGTTCACTGGAACTCTCTGTTTGGAGTCTGCACGTTCTCCCCGTGACTGAGTGGGTTTCCTCCGGGTGCTCTGGTTTCCTCCCACAGTCCAAAGACGTGCAGGTTAGGTGGATTGGCCTTGATAAATTGCCCTTAGTGTCGGAAAAGGTTGGGTGGAGTTATTGGGTTACTGTGATAGGGTGAAAGTGTGGGCTTAGGCAGGCTGATCTTTTGAAGGGCCGGTGCAGACTCGATGGGCCAAACGGCCTCCTTCTGCACTGTAAATTCTGGGAGTCTATGAACTCTCTCACCCGGGTGTGTGTTGTGTGGGTCTTGGTGCTTTTCCAATCAAACTGATGTTTACACAGTCAGTTCACTGGAACACTCTCACTCGGGTGTGTGTTGTGTGGGTCTCGGTGTTTTTCCTGTCACACTGATGTTTCCACGGTCAGTTCACTGGAACACTCTCACTCGGGTGTGTGTTGTGTGGGTCTCGGTGTTTTTCCAGTCACACTGATGTTTGAAATCTTTAGCTGTCAGTTCGGGAAAACATTTCTCCTTCTAGATTCAAAGGCGGGAGATAGTGAGGTTCCAAGGAAGGGAGTGACTGTCAGATCGAGACTTGATGTTTGAGATTTCTGTCTGTAATTCCTCGTCTAATATCCTGTAAAAACAATTTACAAAACTCATCACTGTCAGTACAGGATAGAAACTCAGAACAGACAATTCTAGTTTCTATGTCACATTTTTTCCTCTCTTATTCCCTGAAAGCTGAAAATCTCCATCCCACACAATCTCCCTCTATTCTCACTATGCTGTATCTAATATTCACCCTCCCTATTCTCCTGAAGGTGCTGATTCAGGCTGATTGACAAATCCAAGCTCACAGCTTCCTGTCCAGGAGACCACAACAAATATGAGCTGCAGTCGGCCATTCGGCCCATCGAGCCTGCTGAACCATTCAATGGGATCATTGGCTGATCTACCTCAGCACCGTTTTCACACACTATCCCCCATATCCCTCGACATCTTCAATATCGACAGGAGGACACAGAGAACCAAGTGGAGTGGCGTAACAACAACAATCTCTCCCTAAATGTCAGCAAAACTAAAGAGCTGGTCATTGACTTCAGCGAAGCATCGTACACACCCCTGTCTGCATCAATGGTGCAACGTGGAGATGGTTGACAGCTTCAAATTCCTAGGTGTGCACATCACCAACAATCTGTCCTGGACCACCCACGCCGACTCTACGACCAAGAAAGCACAACAGTGTCTATACTTTCTCAGGAAATTAAGGAAATTCAGCATGCCCACATTAACTCTTACCAACTTTTACAGATGCACCATAGAAAGGATCCCACCTGGCTGCATCACAGCCTGGTATGGCAACTGCTTGGTCCAAGATCATAAGAACCTACAGAGAATCGCGAACACAGCCCAGACCATCACACGAACCTGCCTCCCATCCACTGACTCTGTCTACACCTCCCTCTGCCTTGGGAAAGTGGGCAGCATAATCAAAGACCCCTCCCATCCGGGTTATTCTCTCTTCCAACTTCTCCCATCAGAGAAAAGTCTGAGAACACGCACTAACAGGTTCAACAACAGTTTCTTCCCCGTTGATACCAGACTCCTGAATGATCCTCTTATGGACTGAACTGATCTCTTCACACATCTTCTCTACTGAGTAGGAATGCACTGTGTATGCTCACCCCTTGCCTCTGTATTTATGTAGGTCCTATGGGTTTATTTCATGTATGGAACGATCTTTATGGACTGTCCGCAGAACGATACTTTTCACTGTACCTCGGCACACGTGACAATAAATAAAACCAATCAATCAATAATCTATCTCGTAACCTAACCCCTGTAGTCCAGGTATCGTGGCGTATCGTTTTAGTAAATCTATATTGCACTCCCTCCAAGGCCACAATATTGTCCCGAAGGTGTGGTGCCCAGAATGGCTCACAGTTCTCCAAGTGGCGTCTTACCAGGGTTTTGTATAGCTGCAGCATAACCTCTGTGACTTTATACTCCAATCCTCTAGATATAAATGCTGGCATTCCTTTTTGATGATTTCTGCACTTGTTCGTGGCATTTTAAGGATCTATGCACCTTCGACATCCACTGTACTTAACCTCTTTCCATTTAGAAAGTCCTCGGTTTTATTCTTTTTTGGTTCAAAATGGATAACCTCACACTTGATTACACTGAATTCCATCTGCCACAAATTTGCCCATTCACCTGGTCTGTCAATATCTCCTTGCAATTTTATGCCATCGTCTGGGCTGCCTACAATGCCACCTAACATTGTATCAACAGCAGCAGTGAAGAGGCCTATCGCCCATCAAGTCTGCACCGACACACGAAAAACACCTGACCTACCGACCTAACCCCATTTGCCAGCAGTTGATCCATAGGCTTGAATGTTCTGACATGCCAGTCTTCATCCAGGTACTTTTTAAAGGATGTGAGGCAACCCGCCTCTACCACCCTCCCAGGCAGTGCGTTCCAGACCGTCACCACCCTTTGGGTGAAAAGGTTTTTCCTCAACCCCCCTGCTTAACATCTTGCCCCTCACCATGAACTTGTGTCCCCTTGTGACTGACCCTTCAACTGAGGGGAACAGTGGCTCCCTATCCACCCTGACCACACTCCTCACAATTTTGTGCACCTCGATCAGGTCGGCTCTCAGTCTTCTCTGCTCCAGCGAAAACAACCCACGCCTATCCAACCTCGCTTCGGAACTGAAACGTTCCATCCCAGGCAACATCCTGGTGAATCGCCTCTTCACCCCCTCCAGTGCAATCACATCCTACCTATAATGTGGCGACCAGAACTGTACACAGAACTCCAGGTAATAATAATAATGATGATCTTTATTAGTGTCACAAGTAGGCTTACATTAACCCTGCAACTGTGAAAATCTCCTCGTTGCCACAGTCTGGCCCCTGTTCGGGTACACAGAGGGAGAATTCAGAATGTCCAATTCACCTAACAAGAAGTCGTTCCCCATTTGGAAAATAGTTTGCCCCGATTATTCCTTCCAAAGTGCATAACCTCACACTTTTCCATATTCTATAACATCTGTCACTTCTTTGCTCACTCTCCTAACCTGTCCAAGTCCTTCTGCAGCCTCTCCACTTCCTCAACACTACCTGTTCCTCTACACATCTTTCTATCATCTGAAAGCTTAGCAACAGTGCCCTCTATACCTTCTTCCAGAGCGTTAATGTACACTGACCCCTGTGGTTCCCCAATAGTCCCCGGCTGCCATCCTGAAATAGACCCCTTTATCCCCACTCGCCGCCTGTCAACTAATTCTCTAACCTTTCCAGTACCTTGCCCCTAATTCCATGGGCTATTATCTTTATTTAGTAGCCTGTTGTATGGCACCTTGTCAAAGGCCTTCTGGAAACCCAAATGGATCACATCCACTGGCTCTCCTTTGTTTTTACCTACTCAAAGAATTCTCACAGATTTATCAGGCATGACCTCCCCTTGATGAAACCGTGCTGACAGTCCTATTTCACGATGCACTTCCAAGAACTCCGTAATCCCATCCAGACTAACCGGCCTATAATTTCCCATCTTCTATCTCTTTTCTTTCTGAAACTGGGGTGTTACATTCGTCACTTCCCTGTCCCCTGGGAGCCCCTTGACTCCAGTGAATCCTGAAAGATCACCACCAATTTCTCCACAAACTCCGCAGTTATGTCCTTCGGTACCCTGGGGTGTAGTCCATCCGGTCTGGGTGATTTATTCACCTTCAGACGTTTCAGCTTCCCCAGCACCTTCTCCTTAGTGATGGCCACTACACTAACATCTGCCCCCAACTTTCTTTCCCCCACTCCCAGTTTTCTCTTTCCCTCCCCTCTGTTGGATCGCCCTCCTTGCCCCTGGATTTGGAGCATCTTCTGAAGGCACTGCTGGAAGTACTGCTCCAGTGCCTTTGAGGTGCCTGCTCCAAGTTTCCAAAGCCTTTAGAGGGTAGAAAGAGTGAGGGATAGCCAACAGCTCATGGAAAGCGATGGCATGCACGGTTTCACCAGCGCTGCCAATACAATTGATGACCTAAGCAGGCAATGGCTGAGAGCAAAGTGTGGAGGGGAACTCATCAAGGACAGAGAGTCAGTCAGTGCTCACTGGAGGGAACATTCTGAAGAACCCCTCGACCGAGACTCTGTCTTTGGCTTTAACGTCCTCAAGTCCATTCCCCAGTATCGCGTCCGGCTCAGTCCACGTTGGACCCCAATCGGGAGCAGAGTGAAAAAGCCATTCAACACCTGAAAAACAACACGGCCTCTGGAGCAGAATGAATCGCTGCTGAAATTCTGAAGCATGGCGGGGTTACACTCCTGGCATAGCTACACAATCTCATATTCCTCACCTGGGAAGATGGATGCATGCCGGGGGATCTCAGAGACACTGTGACTATATTCAAGAGAGACAAGTCTGATTGTGGTAACTGCACAGGCGACTCCCTGCTGTCTGCCACAGAGATCATTGCCAGGATCTTCCTCAATGATCTCCTCTTCGTGGCCAAAGAGCTCCTTCCCAAGTCACAGGTAGGATTTCTCCCTTCATGGAGGCACCAAAGACATGATCTACACTACTTGACAAACCCAAGGAAAATACAAGGAACAGCATCAATCACAGTTCTTGGTCTTTTCTAACCTCACAAAAGCACTTCACACCGTCAAAGTGATGTTTCATTCAGTATGTTCTTCAAATTTGGCTGTCCTCAGAAATTGGCCACCATCCTCCGCCTGCACAATGATGACACACAAGTCATGATCCTCATCAATGGACACACCCCAGACACTATCTCAGCGAAGACTGGGATCAGACAGGGCTGTGTCACTGCATGAACCATTTTCCCCATCACGGTAGTACAGAGGTTAGCACTGTTGCTTCACAGCACCAGGGACCTGGGTTCGATTCCCACTTGGGTCACTGTGCGGCGTCTGCACATTCTCCCCGTGTCTGCGTGGGTCTCCCACAAGTCCTGAAAGACGTGAGGTGAATTGTAAGTTGAACTGGACATTCTGAATTTTCCCCCAATTTACCAAACTGGCGCCGGAGTGTGGCAACTAGTTGATTTTCACAGTAACTTCATTGCAGTGTTAATATAAGCCTACTTGTGACAATAATAAAGACCGTTATTATTATGATGCATAAACTCCAAGCCTGTTATAAGAAATTAAATTCTGAATAAAAATCAAGTCAAATCAGTTTGTGTTAATCATAGTTAATCACTGCAGTGTTAATGTAAGCCTACTTGTGACACAAATAAAGATTATCTCACCTCCAGCAAATTACCCACGGGTGTGGAGATGATCGACAGGACAGGAAACCAACACCACCTTCAAAACAAAACCAGAATCAGTTCAACCTCAGACATTAAGCTCCAGTTTGCAGATGCCTGATCTGTTTTTCAATCCATCCAACTCCCTTGATTCTATAACCATTAATACTCTTGTCTCACAAACTTCAATCTATCAGTTTTTATAGTTTCTATTGACAGAATCTGAACAGAATTCCAGATTTCACTATATTTTCTGTGAAGTGATTTCTGACTTTGCCCCTGAACAGCCCAGTCTCAGTTAAACAAATAAATATCACTGATTTGGACATTTAAATGGTGACAATTGCTTTACTCTTAACTGGTTATGTAACAGTATTTCAAAAACATAATAATTTGAGTAAAACTCTGCGGAAGCTGGAAATGTGAAGTGAAAACAGAAAGTTGTGGAAATCCTCAGCAGGTTTGGCAGCTTCTGTGAAGAGAGAGAGTTAACATTTCCAATGCAATCTGATTCTTCTTCACAACTGAGTGTTTGCAGCATTGTGATTTCATTTGGCAAACAGAATGAATGTGAACTTTGTGGTTCTTACAGATATCTGGCTGTAAATCTGATTTCAGACCTTCCTCTGAACACTTTCCAACCTCAGCTCCAGCTCATTGTCCTTCACTAAAGACCCGGATAGAGAATCCCCGCCACAAGATGGCGGCGGCCGCCGGGTGACCCGGGGCCTGTCACCGGGGAGGAAGCCCCGCCCACTCCCTCTTCTCTAACCAAGATGGCCGCCCCAGCGCTCTGCTCCAAGAGCAAAAGACCCGACTTCCATTCCCAAGATGGCGGCGGTCGCTGTTTTCCCCGGGCCCTTTGAGTGGGGAGGAAGGCCCGCCCACTCCCTCTTCCCATACTAAGATGGCCGCCCAAGCGCCCTGCTCCAAGAACAAAAGACCCGACTTCCTTTCCCAAGATGGCGGCCGTTAAATCCATGGAAAATCCAGACCCGGATCGCTCTCCTCTTATTGGTCAGCAGCCATCGTCAATAACTCCCCAGCGATTGTGAGCTGGAGCATGCGCAGTGCAGGTATGAAGCTGGATTCAGGCGGGTGTGTAGGCCGTAAACCCCCCAATAAGACCCATTGGTTTTAGTGTCAGTCTGCAGACAGGAGCTGGAGAACTGAACCCAGGCAGAGGAGAGGGAGGGAGAAAACTGGGAGGGGAGGAAAGAAATGGTGCTGATGCTGAGATGGGATTGGATTTCAGCCCAGGTAGGAGGGGGAGTGTGTGGGACGGGGATTTACAGCTTTGGGGGAACAAGAGAGGAAAAAATGTTCCACAGAAACTAGAATTGTCTGTTCAGAATTTCTATCCTGGACTGACAGTGATGGCTTTTATTAACGTCTTTTACAGGATATTGGAAGCAGAGGATTGGCCGACAGAAAACTCCAACCAAACATCAAGATCTGAAAGAGTCACTCAATTCTTTAGAACCTGAATATCTTTGAATGTGTAAGAAGTAATGTTTGTCTGTTCAGTTTGTGGGAAAAGATTTTAAACATCAGTGTGATTGGAAAAGCACAGAGACCCACACAGACAGTGAGTGTTCCAGTGAATTGACTGTGGAAAGAGATTTAACCAGTTGCACAGACAGAAAAACCATCACACCATTCACAGTGGGGCGAAACCGTACATGTCATGTGTGTGGACGAGAGTTCAACTTGCCATTCATCCCGGAGAGACACAAGGACACCAGCACCATGGAGAAACCGTGGAAATGTGGGCACTGTTGGAAGGGATTCAGTTACCCCTCTGAACTGGAAATGCATCGACGCAGTCACACTGGGGAGAGGCCATTCACCTGCTCCACCGGTGGGAAGGGATTCACTCAGTCGTCCAGCCTGCTGACATACCAGTATGTTCACACTGATCAGACACCTTTCAAATGTTCTGACTGTGAGAAGAAATTTAAAAGCAAAAAGTATCTGTTGAGACACCAACACAATCACAGTGAGGAGAAGCTATTCACCTGCTCCTTGTGTGGAAAGGGATTCACTGCTACATCTAACCTGCAGAAACACCAGCGAGTTCACACTGATAAAAGACCTTTTAAATGTCCAGACTGTGGGAAGTGCTTTAAAACTTCCGGGAAAGTGACCTGTCATCAACGTGTTCACACTGACGAGAGACCATTCAGTTGCTCTCACTGCGGGACTGGCTTCAGGCGATCATCTGAACTTACTGTACATCAGAAAATTCACACTGGGGAGAGACCGTTCACCTGCTCTGTGTGTGGGAAGGGATTCATTCAGTCTTATCACCTACTGAAACACCAACAAATTCACTCTGATATAAAACCTTTTAAATGTTTTGCCTGTGAGCAGAGCTTTAGAAGCAGCGATGGGCTGATGATTCACCAGCGAGTTCACACTGGAGAGAGATCGTTCACCTGCCCCGAGTGTGGGAATGGATTCACTGACTTACAACTTATGCTGAAACACCAGCGACTTCATGAGTGTCTCCAGGGATTGGATTCAGCTGTTTTCGCTGCTGTCAATCAGATCCAGAACTGAATGTGTGGGTTAACCCTGAGGTGTGTAAGAAATGTGCCTCAGTCGCTCCCTTCCATGGTTCAGAGCTCCGAGATACAGACAAGGCTCCTTTACAACTGTGTTTAGAGGCAACAAGATTAATGATGAATGCTGGAAACTGGAAGATTTTATTCCAGGAGTCAGTTTACCCAAAAAGGGGATCCAAGTCATTGGTGATTTTAAACCAGTTTATGAAAAAGCAACAGTTTAGATTTGGTACACCAGCTAAATCGGCAGAAAATACATGCGACCAATAACATGTGAGAATGGATCACTAGTCCTGGATCAGGGAGATGCTGATCTCCGAGGCTAGAGGTGACAGTCTCCTCGGAATGGTTTACTGATCCCGGATCAGACACTCGGACAGATGGAGCTGGAGGTGACAGTCTCCTCGGAATGGTTTACTGATCCCGGATCAGACACTCGGACAGATGGAGCTGATCTCCAGGCGGAGGTGACAGTCTCCTCAGAATGGTTTACTGATCCCGGATCAGACACTCGGACAGATGGAGCTGATCTCCGGGGCTGGAGGTGACAGTCTCCTCGGAATGGTTTACTGACCCGGGATCAGACACTCGGACAGATGGAGCTGATCTCCGGGGCTGGAGGTGACAGTCTCCTCGGAATAGTTTACTGGTCCCGGATCAGACACTCTGACAGATGGAGCTGATCTCCGGGGCTGGAGGTGACAGTCTCCTCGGAATGGTTTACTGATCCCGGATCAGACACTCGGACAGATGGAGCTGATCTCCGGGGCTGGAGGTGACAGTCTCCTCGGAATGGTTTACTGATCCCGGATCAGACACTCGGACAGATGGAGCTGATCTCCGGGTCTGGAGGTGACAGTCTCCTCGGAATGGTTTACTGATCCCGGATCAGACACTCGGACAGATGGAGCTGGAGGTGACAGTCTCCTCGGAATAGTTTACTGATCCCGGATCAGACACTCGGACAGATGGAGCTGATCTCCAGGCGGAGGTGACAGTCTCCTCAGAATGGTTTACTGATCCCGGATCAGACACTCGGACAGATGGAGCTGATCTCCGGGGCTGGAGGTGACAGTCTCCTCGGAATGGTTTACTGATCCCGGATCAGACACTCGGACAGATGAAACTGATCTCCGGGGCTGGAGTCTCTTGTGTTCTCCTTCCTCTGGATCCAGTCAGAATGTTTGGTGTTAGTCTGAATCCAGCACCAATCACTTTGAAAATCTTTCCATCCAAAGTGATTTTCCTGTCGAACCGTTTTAACCTTTACTCAGACAGTTGGTTTATATTTGGGTCGTCAGATCCAACCTTCTCCAGTTTAGAAATCTGGTTTCAGGGTTTGTGACAGAGAGAACAGGCCTGTGCTGTGTGTGTCACCCAGCAAGCTGCTGTGGAAGCTTTGTTACTGAGAGCCAGAGAGAGCTCATTCTATTCACAGTCAATTAATTTCTGACATTTAAGAACATTATTAGATGGTGATTTGTTTTACAAAATGTGCTGTCCAATCAGAGATGATGCAAAGCTGTGATCTGTTCCTGACTGAAGGTGAAGTTTCCAGCTGAGTATCTTCGGTCTGAAGTTTCCGAGTGTTTTTGTGACATTCCTGAGTTTTCCAATGTGAGGCAGCGACAACAACAACTGGCATTTACCCATCAACATTTTAAAATGTCGGAGACCCTTCACAGAGGGACAGAAGCTGGGTGGAAAAGGTAAGGAGACCGGTTTAGTGAGGGGCTTCCAGCCCTCAGGACCTCGGTAGGTGAAAGTGCCTCTGCCAATGGTGGAGTGAAGCAAGTCGGGAGAGCTGAAGGGGGTGAGGTTTTTTTTGTGATTGTTTTATGGGATGTGGACGTCACTGGAAAGGCCGGGTTTAGTTACCTATTCCTAATTATCCTTCAACTGAGTGGCCAGCTCAGCACTAGAGTTAACCACATTGCTGTGGGTCTGGAGTCACATGTAGGCCAGACCAGGTAAGGAGGGCAGATTTACTTCAGTTCACTGAAGGACATTAGTGAACCAGATGGGTTTTTCCAACAATCGATGATAGTTGTCACGGCCGCTGAGACTAACTTTAGAATTCCAGGTTTATTCATTGGATTTGGGATTTGAATCCGTGTCTCCAGAGCATTAGCCTGGGCCTCTGGATCACTAATCCAGTGACATTACCACGATGCCACCTTCTCCCCTAATAGGAGGAGTGAGGGGGCTTGGAGAGTTGTAGGGCTAGAGGAGGTTCCAGAGACTGTGTCATGGAGAGAGTGGCTACCTCCATGGAGCTTCAAGCACGGCTCTGAAATGGGTCAGTGTAGGTCATGACCACGGCCGTGCAGGAGATGTCTTCTGCCTTGAACAGGATGACAGATACTGTCAACACGTCACTGATCTCCACCAAGCTGGTCAGCAGCAGAGTGGGAGGAATGATGTGACGCTGGTCCAGGAGAGGGATGGTGGAGGAAGGCGACATGGATCTGGGAACTCCACTCAAAGAGCTCCCACCTTAGACCCGTTCCCCCCCAAACCCACAGGCAGTATCCAACATGCCGCCCCGTCTCCAGCTGAATCTGCCCCGCACAGGTACAGATGGGTCAGTCTGTCCCAGGACCCTCAGGGGCTCTGAAACCCAGAGGGTGGAGACCACAAGCCTCTGGGCAGTGAAAGCAGGGATGTGAGCAGCCTGTCTCTACCTCTGCTGAAACCACACAGGATGCATCAAGTAGAAGCAACAGGGTCTGGGCTCCAAATTGTAATTCACCAAGTGTCTGAAATGGGGGTTTGACAAGATATGAAATTTCTTTATTTAATAATGATGCACAAACTGTATTGACTGGAACCAGACTCCTCACAATTTTGTGCACCTCGATCAGGTCGGCTCTCCGTCTTCTCTGCTCCAGCGAAAACAACCCACGCCTATCCAACCTCGCTTCGGAACTGAAACCTTCCATCCCAGGCAACATCCTGGTGAATCGCCTCTTCACCCCCTCCAGTGCAATCACATCCTACCTATAATGTGGCGACCAGAACTGTACACAGAACTCCAGGTAATAATAATAATGATGATCTTTATTAGTGTCACAAGTAGGCTTACATTAACCCTGCAACTGTGAAAATCTCCTCGTCGCCACAGTCTGGCCCCTGTTCGGGTACACAGAGGGAGAATTCAGAATGTCCAATTCACCTAACAAGAAGTCGTTCCCCATTTGGAAAATAGTTTGCCCCGATTATTCCTTCCAAAGTGCATAACCTCACACTTTTCCATATTCTATAACATTTGTCACTTCTTTGCTCACTCTCCTAACCTGTCCAAGTCCTTCTGCAGCCTCTCCGCTTCCTCAACACTACCTGTTCCTCTACACATCTTTCTATCATCTGAAAGCTTAGCAACAGTGCCCTCTGTACCTTCTTCCAGATCGTTAATGTACACTGACCCCTGTGGTTCCCCAATAGTCCCCGGCTGCCATCCTGAAATAGACCCCTTTATCCCCACTCGCCGCCTGTCAACTAATTCTCTAACCTTTCCAGTACCTTGCCCCTAATTCCATGGGCTATTATCTTTATTTAGTAGCCTGTTGTATGGCACCTTGTCAAAGGCCTTCTGGAAACCCAAATGGATCACATCCACTGGCTCTCCTTTGTTTTTACCTACTCAAAGAATTCTCACAGATTTATCAGGCATGACCTCCCCTTGATGAAACCGTGCTGACAGTCCTATTTCACGATGCACTTCCAAGAACTCCGTAATCCCATCCAGACTAGCCGGCCTATAATTTCCCATCTTCTATCTCTTTTCTTTCTGAAACTGGGGTGTTACATTCGTCACTTCCCTATCCCCTGGGAGCCCCTTGACTCCAGTGAATCCTGAAAGATCACCACCAATGGCTCCACAAACTCCGCAGTTATCTCCTTCGGTACCCTGGGATGTAGTCCATCCGGTCTGGGTGATTTATTCACCTTCAGACCTTTCAGCTTCCCCAGCACCTTCTCCTTAGTGATGGCCACTACACTAACCTCTGCCCCCGACTTTCTTCCCCCACTCCCAGTTTTCTCTTTCCCTCCCCTCTGTTGGATCGCCCTCCTTGCCCCTGGATTTGGAGCATCTTCTGAAGGCACTGCTGGAAGTACTGCTCCAGTGCCTTTGAGGTGCCTGCTCCAGGCTTTCCAAGTTTCTGAAGCCTTTAGAGGGTAGGAGAGTGTGGGATAGCCAATAGCTCATGGAAAGCAATGGCATGCACGGTTTCACCAGCGCTGCCAATACAATTGATGACCTAAGCAGGCAATGGCTGAGAGCAAAGTGTGGAGGGGAACTCATCAAGGACAGAGAGTCAGTCAGTGCTCACTGGAGGGAACATTCTGAAGAACCCCTCGACCGAGACTCTGTCTTTGGCTTTAACGTCCTCAAGTCCATTCCCCAGTATCGCGTCCGGCTCAGTCCACGTTGGACCCCAATCGGGAGCAGAGTGAAAAAGCCATTCAACACCTGAAAAACAACACGGCCTCTGGAGCAGAATGAATCGCTGCTGAAATTCTGAAGCATGGCGGGGTTACACTCCTGGCATAGCTACACAATCTCATATTCCTCACCTGGGAAGATGGATGCATGCCGGGGGATCTCAGAGACACTGTGACTATATTCAAGAGAGACAAGTCTGATTGTGGTAACTGCACAGGCGACTGACTCCCTGCTGTCTGCCACAGAGATCATTGCCAGGATCTTCCTCAATGATCTCCTCTTCGTGGCCAAAGAGCTCCTTCCCAAGTCACAGGTAGGATTTCTCCCTTCATGGAGGCACCAAAGACATGATCTACACTACTTGACAAACCCAAGGAAAATACAAGGAACAGCATCAATCACAGTTCTTGGTCTTTTCTAACCTCACAAAAGCACTTCACACCGTCAAAGTGATGTTTTATTCAGTATGTTCTTCAAATTTGGCTGTCCTCAGAAATTGGCCACCATCCTCCGCCTGCACAATGATGACACACAAGCCATGATCCTCATCAATGGACACACCCCAGACACTATCTCAGCGAAGACTGGGATCAGACAGGGCTGTGTCACTGCATGAACCCTTTTCCCCATCACGGTAGTACAGAGGTTAGCACTGGTGCTTCACAGCACCAGGGACCTGGGTTCGATTCCCACTTGGGTCACTGTGCGGCGTCTGCACATTCTCCCCGTGTCTGCATGGGTCTCCCACAAGTCCTGAAAGACGTGAGGTGAATTGTAAGTTGAACTGGACATTCTGAATTTTCCCTCAATTTACCCGAACAGGCGCTGGAGTGTGGCAACTAGTTGATTTTCACAGTAACTTCATTGCAGTGTTAATATAAGCCTACTTGTGACAATAATAAAGACCGTTATTATTATGATGCATAAACTCCAAGCCTGTTATAAGAAATTAAATTCTGAATAAAAATCAAGTCAAATCAGTTTGTGTTAATCATAGTTAATCACTGCAGTATTAATGTAAGCCTACTTGTGACACAAATAAAGATTATCTCACCTCCAGCAAATTACCCACGGGTGTGGAGATGATCGACAGGACAGGAAACCAACACCACCTTCAAAACAAAACCAGAATCAGTTCAACCTCAGACATGAAGCTCCAGTTTGCAGATGCCTGATCTGTTTTTCAATCCATCCAACTCCCTTGATTCTATAACCATTAATACTCTTGTCTCACAAACTTAAATCTATCAGTTTTTATAGTTTCTATTGACAGAATCTGAACAGAATTGTAGATTTCACTATATTTTCTGTGAAGTGATTTCTGACTTTGCTCCTGAACAGCCCAGTCTCAGTTAAACAAATAAATATCACTGATTTGGACATTTAAATGGTGACAATTGCTTTACTCTTAACAGGTTATGTAACAGTATTTCAAAAACATAATAATTTGAGTAAAACTCTGCAGAAGCTGGAAATGTGAAGTGAAAACAGAAAGTTGTGGAAATCCTCAGCAGGTTTGGCAGCTTCTGAGAGTTAACATTTCCAATGCAATCTGATTCTTCTTCACAACTGAGTGTTTGCAGCATTGTGATTTCATTTGGCAAACATACTGAATGTGAACTTTGTGGTTCTTACAGATATTTGGCTGTAAATCTGATTTCAGACCTTCCTCTGAACACTTTCCAACCTCAGCTCCAGCTCATTGTCCTTCACTAAAGACCCGGATAGAGAATCGCCGCCACAAGATGGCGGCGGCCGCCGGGTGACCCGGGTGTTGTCACCGGGGAGGAAGCCCCGCCCACTCCCTCTTCTCTAACTAAGATGGCCGCCCCAGCGCTCTGCTCCAAGAGCAAAAGACCCGACTTCCATTCCCAAGATGGCGGCGGTCGCTGTTTTCCCCGGGGCCTTTGAGTGGGGAGGAAGGCCCGCCCACTCCCTCTTCCCATACTAAGATGGCCGCCCAAGCGCCCTGCTCCAAGAACAAAAGACCCGACTTCCTTTCCCAAGATGGCGGCCGTTAAATCCATGGAAAATCCAGACCCGGATCGCTCTCCTCTTATTGGTCAGCAGCCACCGTCAATAACTCCCCAGCGATTGTGAGCTGGAGCATGCGCAGTGCAGGTATGAAGCTGGATTCAGGCGGGTGAGTGTAGGCCGTAAACCCCCCAATAAGACCCATTGATTTTATTGTCAGTCTGCAGACAGGAACTGGAGAACTGAACCCGGGCAGAGGAGAGGGAGGGAGGGAGGGAGAAAACTGGGAGTGGAGGAAAGAAATGGTGCAGATGGTGAGATGGGTTTGGATTTCAGCCCAGGGAGGAGGGAGAGTGTGTGGGACGGAGATTTACAGCTTTGGGGGAACAAGAGAGGAAAAAATGTTCCAGAGAAACTAGAATTGTCTGTTCAGAATTTCTATCCTGGACTGACAGTGATGACTTTTATTAACGTCTTTTACAGGATATTGGAAGCAGAGGATTGGCCGACAGAAAACTCCAACCAAACATCAAGATCTGAAAGAGTCACTCAATTCTTTAGAACCTGAATATCTTTGAATGTGGAAGAAGTAATGTTTGTCTGTTCAGTTTGTGGGAAAAGATTTTAAACATCAGTGTGACTGGAAAAGCACAGAGACCCACACAGACAGTGAGTGTTCCAGTGAATTGACTGTGGAAAGAGATTTAACCAGTTGCACAGACAGAAAAACCATCACACCATTCACAGTGGGGCGAAACCGTACATGTCATGTGTGTGGACGAGAGTTCAACTTGCCATTCATCCCGGAGAGACACAAGGACACCGGCACCATGGAGAAACCGTGGAAATGTGGGGACTGTTGGAAGGGATTCAGTTACACTTCTGAACTGGAAATGCATCGACGCAGTCACACTGGGAGAGGCCATTCACCTGCTCCACCTGTGGGAAGGGATTCACTCAGTCGTCCAGCCTGCTGACATACCAGTATGTTCACACTGATCAGACACCTTTCAAATGTTCTGACTGTGAGATGAAATTTAAAAGCAAAAAGTATCTGTTGAGACACCAACTCATTCACAGTGAGGAGAAGCTATTCATCTGCTCCTTGTGTGGAAAGGGATTCACTGCTCCATCTAACCTGCAGAAACACCAGCGAGTTCACACTGATAAAAGACCTTTTAAATGTCCAGACTGTGGGAAGTGCTTTAAAACTTCCGGGAAAGTGACATATCATCAACGTGTTCACACTGACGAGAGACCATTCAGATGCTCTCACTGTGGGACTGGCTTCAGGCGATCATCTGAACTTACTGTACATCAGCGAATTCACACTGGGGAGAGACCGTTTACCTGCTCTGTGTGTGGGAAGGGATTCCTTCAGTCTTATCACCTACTGAAACACCAACAAATTCACTCTGATATAAAACCTTTTAAATGTTTTGCCTGTGAGCAGAGCTTTAGAAGCAGCGATGGGCTGATGATTCACCAGCGAGTTCACACTGGAGAGAGATCGTTCACCTGCCCCGAGTGTGGGAATGGATTCACTGACTTACAACTTATGCTGAAACACCAGCGACTTCATGAGTGTCTCCAGGGATTGGATTCAGCTGTTTTCGCTGCTGTCAATCAGATCCAGAACTGAATGTGTGGGTTAACCCTGAGGTGTGTAAGAAATGTGCCTCAGTCGCTCCCTTCCATGGTTCAGAGCTCCGAGATACAGACAAGGCTCCTTTACAACTGCGCTTAGAGGCAACAAGATTAATGATGAGTGCTGGAAACTGGAAGATTTTATTCCAGGAGTCAGTTTACCCAAAAAGGGGATCCAAGTCATTGGTGATTTTAAACCAGTTTATGAAAAAGCAACAGTTTAGATTCGGTACACCAGCTAAATCGGCAGAAAATACATGTGACCAATTACATGTGAGAATGGATCACTGGTCCTGGATCAGGGAGATGCTGATCTCCGAGGCTAGAGGTGACAGTCTCCTCGGAATGGTTTACTGATCCCGGATCAGACACTCGGACAGATGGAGCTGGAGGTGACAGTCTCCTCGGAATGGTTTACTGATCCCGGATCAGACACTCGGACAGATGGAGCTGATCTCCGGGGCTGGAGGTGACAGTCTCCTCGGAATGGTTTACTGATCCGGGATCAGACACTCGGACAGATGGAGCTGATCTCCGGGGCTGGAGGTGACAGTCTCCTCGGAATGGTTTACTGATCCCGGATCAGACACTCGGACAGATGGAGCTGATCTCCGGGTCTGGAGGTGACAGTCTCCTCGGAATGGTTTACTGATCCCGGATCAGACACTCGGACAGATGGAGCTGATCTCCAGGCGGAGGTGACGGTCTCCTCGGAATGGTTTACTGATCCCGGATCAGACACTCGGACAGATGGAGCTGATCTCCGGGGCTGGAGGTGACAGTCTCCTCGGAATAGTTTACTGATCCCGGATCAGACACTCGGACAGATGGAGCTGATCTCCGGGGCTGGAGGTGACAGTCTCCTCTGAATGGTTTACTGATCCCGGATCAGACACTCGGACAGATGGAGCTGATCTCCGGGGCTGGAGGTGACGGTCTCCTCGGAATGGTTTACTGATCCCGGATCAGACACTCGGACAGATGGAGCTGATCTCCGGGGCTGGAGGTGTCGGTCTCCTCGGAATGGTTTACTGATCCCGGATCAGACACTCGGACAGATGGAGCTGATCTCCGGGGCTGGAGATTCTTGTGTTCTCCTTCCCCTGGATCCAGTCAGAGTGTTTGGTGTTAATCTGAATCCAGCACCGATCACTTAAAAAATCTTTCCTGTCCAAAGTGATTTTCCTGTCGAACCGTTTTAACCTTTACTCAGACAGTTGGTTTATATTCGGGTCGTCAGATCCAACCTTCTCCAGTTTAGAAATCTGGTTTCAGGGTTTGTGACAGAGAGAACAGGCCTGTGCTGTGTGTGTCACCCAGCAAGCTGCTGTGGAAGCTTTGTTACTGAGAGCCAGAGAGAGCTCATTTTATTCACAGTCAATGAATTTCTGACATTTAAGAACATTATTAGATGGTGATTTGTTTTACAAAATGTGCTGTCCAATGAGAGATGATGCAAAGCTGTGATCTGTTCCTGACTGAAGGTGAAGTTTCCAGCTGAGAATCTTCGGTCTGAAGTTTCCGAGTGTTTTTGTGACATTCCTGAGTTTTCCAATGTGAGGCAGCGACAACAACAACTGGCATTAACCCATCAACAGGTTAAAATGTCGGAGACCCTTCACAGAGGGACAGAAGCTGGGTGGAAAAGGTAAGGAGACCGGTTTAGTGAGGGGTTTCCAGCCCTCAGGACCTCGGTAGGTGAAAGTGCCTCTGCCAATGGTGGAGTGAAGCAAGTCAAGGAGCTGAAGGGGGTGAGGATTTTTTTGTGATTGTTTTATGGGATGTGGACGTCACTGGAAAGGCCGGGTTTAGTTACCCATTCCTAATTGTCCTTCAACTGAGTGGCCAGCTCAGCACTAGAGTCAATCACATTGCTGTGGGTCTGGAGTCACATGTAGGCCAGACCAGGTGAGGAGGGCAGATTTACTTCAGTTCACTGAAGGACATTAGTGAACCAGATGGGTTTTTCCAACAATCGATGATAGTTGTCACGGCCGCTGAGACTAACTTTAGAATTCCAGGTTTATTCATTGGATTTGGGATTTGAATCCGTGTCTCCAGAGCATTAGCCTGGGCCTCTGGATCACTAATCCAGTGACATTACCACGATGCCACCTTCTCCCCTAATAGGAGGAGTGAGGGGGCTTGGAGAGTTGTAGGGCTAGAGGAGGTTCCAGAGACTGTGTCATGGAGAGAGTGGCTACCTCCATGGAGCTTCAAGCACGGCTCTGAAATGGGTCAGTGTAGGTCATGACAACGGCCGTGCAGGAGATGTCTTCTGCCTTGAACAGGATGACAGATA